>NC_133538.1:152021353-152349711 GCF_048544455.1 Silene latifolia | reverse complement strand
TCGAGAGGTTTGTTGAGTGTTGTCCTCGATCGAGTGGTTTCATTCTAATCAATCGAGAGGTTCTTCTTATACGCGGATTTTAGTTAATCTTTGGATATTGTTTTTTAACTAGGAATAAATAGACATGTGACGGCAGTCATGGGGATCTTCTTTTTTTTTTCTTCTCTCTTACTCTCTCGCTTAGAACTGGACACTAAAATACTAATTTTCCATTGCTATTTTCTTGTATTCCGTATTCTCTACTCTTTATTTCAATTAAATACTTTTGCCCTATTATTCTGGTTACATTAATCTCTTTGCTCTTTGAATTCTCTACCTAGATTATTATTTACCGATTTATTATTATGTTTAATTCTCTTGGTTTATGTACTGTTGTTGTTTGTTCAATAATTATGCATAGCTAATCTCTTTTGCTACGACATAGGGGAGCCATGATTTTAAGGGAATTATGAATAGATGTCTAGGGTTCAGTGCAAATTAGATCTGTGTTATTAATCACTACAATTAACTGTGCTTGTCTGCTTGAGTCGACGCAATTAGATGATTAAATTTGATACACCTTGACCTGGATTGAAAGATTGGAAGGGGTAAGACCTGCAGTGAACATTCGAGCATTCTAATGAGGGCGAAATGTAACACCCCCATTTATTCAGGAGCCTTTAGCTAGACATTTCCAAATAAATAGGACTGTTACCATCTCGGTTTCCCGAGGTAGTGTATAACAAAGTACAACAAACCAAAGTACTTTAAATTAAAACTTTAATGATTACATGTGTTTTACAATTTTATTCAACTAAAACTTATTATAAAATAAATACATCTCGCAGCGGAAATAAATAAAGTGATATAACTATATATGTGATCTAGACTTCTTCTAAGGTTCCCAGTCGAGCTCTCTTCCCAATGCTCCCAAGTCAGCTAGCTCCAAACCTGCTATTTAAATCTGCTCCCCATTTAACCGGAAATATTAAATGGTTCACCACAGGATGCCATCAATTAAAGCAGGCATCAATTTTATTTTGACACAGAAGCAAACACGTCAACCAATGGTTGAGTAGGATAAAATATATTAAAACAACCAATCTCTCACAACTGTCAACATCCAATCTCAATTATTCACATGTCACATCTCGACATCACTGTCCACGTTATCCACCAGAGACTAAGCCTGGGGCCTTCCAAATATTCATACACGTTATCCACCAGAGACTAAGCCTGGGGCAGTCCAATCACCACTCACGTTATCCGCCAGAGACTAAGCCTGGGGCAGTCCAATTCTCATAAACCGTTCCACAATATAATCGTATATCATATGCATAACTCCAACAATTAACAAAGTTAATCACTCAATTAGCTTAATTAAATAAGCAATCATACACCAATCATCCTTTCAATACATTCACGTATTAAACACGCAAACCAAATATAGTTGAGTAGATTATCCTACCTGGCAAGCTATTCCAATTACGCAGCTCAAGCAATCCAATAAATAAAGCAATCCGATTCGATTATAATTCTTCACAACCGTCACCTAATCAAAATATTATAATTCAATTCAATTATTTATTACTTCAAATTACTATTTATAAATTTATACTTATTATTCAAATTTATTATTTATTATTATGATTAAAGGTCTACGGTACTTAAAAACCCGATTCAATTATAACCCGAGCTACCCAAAATAATTAATTAAAAACCCGTCACAAAACAACCACACATCACCCCATACACGGTTTATAAACCGTGACCAACACCCCTCACAAAACTCACCAAACCCGACACCACAAGCCACCACAGCCACCACCCAAGCCCGACACCATCAGCCTGCAACCCCACGCACCCAACTCACCCTTAACCGCCAGCTACACCACCACCAACAACCCACAATCCCACGCCCTATCACACGACACCAACCGCAACACCACCTGACACCCCATCAAACCCGTCCCAAAACCACCACCTAACACCACCTTCACCGCCACCTACAACCACCAATCAACTCTCTATCCTCCCTCGACAAAAGCCACCCAAAACCACCCCAACCTAGACCTCCTACAACCATTAAAAACCCCCTCGAAACAGCCTGCCCAAACACGAGTCACTTCCCCTGTTTTCCGTCACCACCGCACAAACCACCATACCTGACCACCCAACCACCACCAGCACAACCGCCCCCTGCCGCCAACATCAACCACCCAAACCCCAGGTCAAGGCGTGTCCAATTAGGGGTCAAATAACCATCCCAAATACCCACAACCAACCCGTATAACCCTTCTGCCCGGCCGTCTTTCAACCGCCCCAAAAGCCACCGTAACAAGGTAAACGACGGTCAACTATGGTCAAGTCAGAAAATTTGCAGTGCAAGGTCGCTCTAGGTCCAAATCTTGTGTCCTATGGCGGTCTATACAAGTCATACGGTTGTCTTAAAGATGCTCACATGAAACGAATATAAATTGATTTAAGACGGATAATTACCTCGAGTTGATTAATTGGTTTATGTTAATTCCTTCCTCTTCCGTCTCCTAAAGCTTGTTCTTTTTAATTTGTGAATTATTTCTCAGATTTGAGGTGTTATTTATAGTGTAAGATTTAGAGAATAGGAGACCAATTAGGAAACCATGTAACTTTCCTTATTCTAATTAGTAGTAGGAATTGTCATTATAATTAAATCATTATTATTTATTATATACTATTAATCCTATCACAACTATAATTTCCTCATATAATATTTACTATTTTATTATTATTATCATAATTATAATTACCTTTATATAATATTATTCCCATATTATTCATTATTAATTCCCGATTACACTCGTACCAACTAAATAGATTTCGGTCCAAACAACAATGGCACACGGCCCAATGCTAAATATTAGCTAAACTCAATTCCCGACTTGCATTATTAATTTATTATGTAATTAACATCTTATTATAATTAATATTAGAAATGTCTTATAATTAATTATTAAATTACATAAATTATCTTCACAATTTATTATTAAAATACGGAGTATTACAGTCTTCCCCCCTTAAAATGAACTTCGTCCCGAAGTTCGCTTCTCCCATCATCCAACATTATCATTCAACACCATCATCCTTTTATGATTATCATCCATACCAATCGCATCACAATGTATCACAACAACAACTCAAAACATTCGTAGTATTACATTCCTTCCCCCTAAAATTTAACTTCGTCCTCGAAGTTCGAAATATCAAACAATGGAACAACCAAATCATTATTATAATATAAAACATGAAACACACATTGTAATATAAAACAACTTTTATTTCCAACACTAACTAATGGTTAACTGATTACAAAACAAAATATTTGATTTACTTCCAAGTAGCAAAACCACAACGTAAACTAACTTTACTTAAACTCCTGGCGAATACATTGCCAAATAAATATTACACTAGCACAAAAGCTAAGCATAAGTGTTTAGTTACTTTTCTTAATTCAAATGACCCTTCTAAGTCTATTCCCAAGACGAGCCCATTTGTGCTTCCTAGGTTTAGGATCAGGTGTATACTTTTGTTTAACAAAAATCACATCATCTTCCATCTCATAGTCTGAGGCTCTCTGCTGTCGAGGTTGAAGTCTATCATTATCATCATCATAAGGTCCAGAGAAAGGTAAAGTGTTAACCAAAGTGTAGGCTCTAAGATGAGTGTCATTTAGGTACTTCGAATCCACTAAAGCTCCATAAACATCCATTTGAGATTCTAAGGCTTTGCAATGCTCGTTCAAATCTGAGTTTGGGTACATGAATATGTTCTCTGGGTGCAAATAAGGATCCATCCTAAGAAATATAAGGGAATCAAGTTAGGTTACGGAATTCATATGCTAGTGTTGTGCTATATGGAATGCATATGGGTACTAGATGCTTGCTTGGTATGCATGGAGATGCTATAAATATGTTAACTATTGGTTTGGTATGATGGTCACCTAGTTTATTGAGGTACTACCCACCCTTCCTTCACCATTGATTTATTATTTGTTCATTTTAGTTTCTATCATTCATTCAAATCTCTATCAACATCATCTAACTTAAACATAGGCATAATTGGCTTAGGGCAACACGTTCCGCATATCACTAGACATATTCTTCTACTCCACATAGTTGATGACATCAAAATATAGAAAGTATATGAACCATGAGAAAAGAATCAGATCAAAATTCCAAATGACTAATTTATAATGCATTTTACAAGTTACTTGGTCGAAACAGAAATTTTACAGCAACTTGTCAGAAACTTAGGTCAACTTGTAAAAATCACCATAAATTGTCAATATATTTTCTTAAAACGTGGCTTACCAATTTAGAAACATACATGAGTCTACTAACCAGTGGCGTTGGAATTATAACAAATAATTAAGTATTTTTTAAATGGCAAATTTTACAAAAACATGGCGCGAAAACGTCACTGTACAGGAACATTTCGACTACTGTCCACTAAAATATTTATTTCTCCTAAACCGTATATTATTTGAACATGAGACCAGTGGCAGACGAAAGCTAACTCATAAAGATATTACTCATAAAATTTGCATACGAGAATTTTAAACAGGTAGTAAATGGCAGCCAAAACAATCAAGGGTAAAATTTCGAGAAATCAACCAAAATCGCGTTCTTCACAATTTCATGCAATTCTTTCAACACTTCACATATTAACCATACTCACACCTCCCACATACATGCCAACATACCTTCCTCATCTCAACATGATCATAACAATACTTAAAAGAAATCATCCGCAATCATTAACGAAAACAGTCATTCAAACAAGACAAACAAATTCCTAAAGGAAATATACTATATTTATTTTAAATTACCCCACTCTGAAATGTCTCTCAAGGTTCCCGGTTCAAAGCTGAGAGGGCCATGGTACGAATTAAGGCGCGCTTCTTAACCGCACTAAGAGGGGCTCCTAACAGTTTCTACCCGGGGTTCATTTTATTTAGACACATCCTAAATTCATTATTATTCATTGGTTAGGCACGAGGATCGTTTTCTCGATACCACTTTGTAACACCCCCATTTATTCAGGAGCCTTTAGCTAGACATTTTCAAATAAATAGGACTGTTACCATCTCGGTTTCCCGAGGTAGTGTATAACAAAGTACAACAAACCAAAGTACTTTAAATTAAAACTTTAATGATTACATGTGTTTTACAATTTTATTCAACTAAAACTTATTATAAAATAAATACATCTCGCAATGAAATAAATAAAGTGATATAACTATATATGTGATCTAGACTTCTTCTAAGGTTCCCAGTCGAGCTCTCTTCCCAATGCTCCCAAGTCACTAGCTCCAAACCCGCTATTTAAATCTGCTCCCCATTTAACCTAAATATTAAATGGTTCACCACGGGATGCCATCAATTAAAGCGAGGCATCAATTTTATTTTGACACGAAAAACAAACACGTCAACCAATGGTTGAGTAGGATAAAATATATTAAAACAACCAATCTCTCACAACTCACAACATCCAATCTCAATTATTCACATGTCACATCTCGACATCAATTGTCCACGTTATCCACCAGAGACTAAGCCTGGGGCCTTCCAAATATTCATACACGTTATCCACCGGAGACTAAGCACGGAGGGGCGGTCCAATCACCACTCACGTTATCCGCCAGAGACTAAGCCCGAGGCGTCCAATTCTCATAAACCGTTCCACAATATAATCGTATATCATATGCATAACTCCAACAATTAACAAAGTTAATCACTCAATTAGCTTAATTAAATAAGCAATCATACACCAATCATCCTTTCAATACATTCACGTATTAAACACGCAAACCAAATATAGTTGAGTAGATTATCCTACCTGGCAAGCTATTCCAATTACGTAGCTCAAGCAATCCAATAAATAAAGCAATCCGATTCGATTATAATTCTTCACAACCGTCACCTAATCAAAATATTATAATTCAATTCAATTATTTATTACTTCAAATTACTATTTATAAATTTATACTTATTATTCAAATTTATTATTTATTATTATGATTAAAGGTCTACGGTACTTAAAAACCCGATTCAGTTATAACCCGAGCTACCCAAAATAATTAATTAAAAACCCGTCACAAAACAACCACACATCACCCCATACACGGTTTATAAACCGTGACCAACACCCCTCACAAAACTCACCAAACCCGACACCACAAGCCACCACAAACCACCACCCAAGCCCGACACCATCACCGCAACCCCACGCACCCAACTCACCCTTAACCGCCAGCTACACCACCACCAACAACCCACAATCCCACGCCCTATCACACGACACCAACCGCAACACCACCTGACACCCCATCAAACCCGTCCCAAAACCACCACCTAACACCACCTTCACCGCCACCTACAACCACCAATCAACTCTCTATCCTCCCTCGACAAAAGCCACCCAAAACCACCCCAACCTAGACCTCCTACAACCATTAAAAACCCCCTCAAATTTGCCCAAACACGAGTCACTTCCCTTTTTCCGTCACCACCGCACAAACCACCATACCGACCACCCAACCACCACCAAGACAACCGCCCCCTGCCGCCAACATCAACCACCCAAACCCCAGGTCAAGGCGTGTCCAATTAGTGGGTCAAATAACCATCCCAAATACCCACAACCAACCCGTATAACCCTTCTCGCCCGTAGTCTTTCAACCGCCCCAAAAGCCACCGTAACAAGGTCAACGACGGTCAACTATGGTCAAGTCGGAAAATTTGCGATGCAAGGTCGCTCTAGGTCCAAATCTCGTGTCCTATGGCGGTCTATACAAGTCATACGGTTGTCTTAAAGATGCTCACATGAAACGAATATAAATTGATTTAAGACGGATAATTACCTCGAGTTGATTAATTGGTTTATGTTAATTCCTTCCTCTTCCGTCTCCTAAAGCTTGTTCTTTTTAATTTGTGAATTATTTCTCAGATTTGAGGTGTTATTTATAGTGTAAGATTTAGAGAATAGGAGACCAATTAGGAAACCATGTAACTTTCCTTATTCTAATTAGTAGTAGGAATTGTCATTATAATTAAATCATTATTATTTATTATATACTATTAATCCTATCACAACTATAATTTCCTCATATAATATTTACTATTTTATTATTATTATCATAATTATAATTACCTTTATATAATATTATTCCCATATTATTCATTATTAATTCCCGATTACACTCGTACCAACTAAATAGATTTCGGTCCAAACAACAATGGCACACGACCCAATGCTAAATATTAGCTAAACTCAATTCCCGACTTGCATTATTAATTTATTATGTAATTAACATCTTATTATAATTACTATTAGAAATGTCTTATAATTAATTATTAAATTACATAAATTATCTTCACAATTTATTATTAAAATACGGAGTATTACACGAAAGCTAAGTTAGTAATGTTTTAGGGCGAATAGCGGACCGAAAGGACCTTTTCACTACTCTGCAGACCGATTTTGCATTGACCTATAACCCTAGACTAGACTCCTTGAGAATCATGGTGAACCGATTGTCCTAGCTGTTTCTCTCTATTTGGTAAACTCGTTAAGTTTCTACTTTATTTCTCTTTGCTATCTTTCTCTCTTAATCTCAGTAGATTAGAACAAACTTTCAAAACCCCCAAGAAATAGTTACTCAGACGGACTTAGTTTAGCATACATTTTCCCATCTCCCTGTGGATTCGATACCCGACTGCCTCTACTACATTCATTAGAGACCGGTTGGTTTTATTTTTGATAGGGTTGCGACAGCCGTGTCAAATTCTGGCTCCGTTTCCGGGGAGGTCGCGTAATTTTGTTGCTTTATTTTAAGTTTGTCACTCGTCTGAAGGAATTGATTCCTTGAGACTTATCTCATATTTTTTTCTCTAGTGCTTTAACAGTGTTCCAGGAAATCTGTCCTAGAAAAGGACATTGTCATACCTGCTATTCTTTCAACTCTGCTTGCTAAAATGCCGAATATCGCCAGTCACTTAGAACCTACGGTGGATTCTCTACCTAAAGGTTTCCTGCTTCCTACTACAGACGCAGGCATCTTTGGGATTCATCCATCCTATTTACAACTGGTTGAGAGAAATCTCTTCAAAAGGGTACCTGGCGAGGATCCATGTAAACATATAGAGTTGTTCACGGAGTATTGCTTTACCATTCCTTTATCTGCTGGGGTGACACAGAATAGGGTCAAGGGAGTCCTTTTTCCTTTTTCTTTGACTAATGACGCCCGGGAATGGTTAAGAGACTTGGATAGGAAAGCTGCTGGTGTTACTGACTAGAATTCCCTAGCTGTAGCCTTTTACATACGGTTCGCTCTATGCCTCACCATGGTTGGACTAGGTTCAAGAATGAAGCTTGGACTAGGTTCAAGAAGTTGGTTCGCTCTATGCCTCACCATGGTTTCCAACGATGGTTCTTATGCACCCAATTTTACAATGGGTTATATGATGATCAAAGAGCTGTGTTGGATAATGCAGCCAAAGGGAGATTTCAGAAAAAATGTTGAAGATGATAAGGGATGGCGTCTTATTAAGGAAATGGCCATTCATGTAGCTGAATATGGAAATCCCAGAGGAGGTAGACGAGTAAGCGAATCTTTAGTAGCTGAAGTGGAAAGGCCCAATGGAAGGTTTGATAATTCGGAGATTCTACAAACTTCGGGTGCACATGAACAAGTCCATGCTATGATTGAGCAAGAGGTAATTTGTGGTAGATGCGGTACAGAAGGACACGATCCTATTACTTGCATGGCGGATGTAGAGCGAGTCCGTGCTTATGAACAGTTAAAGGAAGGAGTTATGTTCTCTAAACTTTATGAAGACTTGACCATGCCAAGTACCTCTAGTCCTCCTACTCTGATGCCACAACAAGTTGATTCACCTTCTACAATTGTAGAAATTGCGGAGTTGAAGTCCTTGGTGCTATCTTTAGCACTTCAACTCGAAACAAAGTCGAAAAAAGCTGAGAACTCAATAGAAAAGTTGCAAGACTAAGTCGCGCAACTTACATCCAAGCAATTAAGTCAAGTGAATCACCCACCTCAATGTGATTCAATCAATACAAAAAATCTGCGAAGTGGTCTTACCTATGATGGACCGAAAATGCCGGAAAATGATAATATAACTATTGACGAAATTCCGAAAATTATTTTGGAGGAATCAATCAAAGATGTCCCTGCTGAGCATCGTTAAATCACTCGATCGAGTGATTATTCTTCTCGATTGGATGATTTATCCTCCGAAAATACTCGATCGAGTAATCCAAGCATTCGATCGAAAGGTGCTCATTCTGATATTCTCGATTGAGGAGATTGTGGTACTCGATCGAGTGGTTCGTCCACCACATACCTTCGATCGAGTAACCCATACCTTCGATCGAACTGTGCCAAATCTGATGTTCTCGATCGAGAGGTGTGCATTCCTCGATCGAGTAATTTACCTGGAGAAAATGCTCGATCGAGTAGAAATAATACTCGATCGAGTATTTGTACCAGCGGAGGTCCTGTTTTGAAGCAAAGGCAAAGAGAAAGTCGCAGACCCACTTATTGTTACCGGAATTCCTTATCCGGGACGTCTGAAAGATGCCAAGGTCGAGCGACAGTACGGTAAATTCGTGGATGTGGTTAAGAATCTTCAGGTGACCGTTCCTTTTACTAAACTAATTACCCAGGTACCTACTTATGCAAAATTTATGAAAGATATTTTGACGCGTAAGAGAGAGCTTAGTGAATTCGAGATTATTGCATTTATGGAAGAGTCTAGTAATTTACTTCTCAATAAAGCTCCACCTAAAATGAAAGACCCGTGTAGTTTCTCTATTACCTGTACCATAGGAAATGAAGTGATAGATAAGGCTCTCTGTGATTTAGGAGCCAGCGTCAGTGTCATGCCTTACTCTGTCTGCAAGAAACTTAATATGGGTCACCTTAAATTGACTAACATTACCTTACAGATGGCTGATAGATCGGTTAGAAGACCCTTAGATATCCTAGAAGACGTGCCTGTTAAAGTAGGCAAGTTCTTTATACCAGTGGACTTCATTGTCCTAGACATAGCTAAGGATACCCGAACCCCAATTATACTAGGAAGACCATTCTTATGTACAGCTGGGGATATTATTGATGTCAAACAAGGGCATTTGATTCTTGCAGTGGGAGATGATGCAATCACTTTTAGTTTACCTGATACAATTGCTCGCCGAATGATAGAGGATACTTATTTTTCAGTTGATATCATTGACGAGTCTGTTTATGAGTTCTGGTCGGATTCCGTGATAAAGGATCCACTAGAAGCCTTGATGTTGTTAGATGAGTGTGCAGATAACCCAGAGAACAATGACGTTGTGTTGGATTTGCTTGAAGCTGCAATAGATGAGCGTGAACTCACCGACGCTGAAGGAGAAATAGTGGAACAATTGGTAAATACTCTCTGCGCTATGGAGGTAAAGGGAACCGAGTGTAAGCCTCTCCCATCTCATCTTAAATATGCATTTTTAGATGATATAGAGCAATATCCAATCATTGTTAGTGCTAAATTGGATGATGATGTAATACTACGTATTTTGATAATAATTTATGAGAAAAATTTATGTGATTTAAATAATTAAATAATGATATTTCTAATAATAAATGCAAATAAGACGTTAATTTATTATAATCGCACTTATATATAATAATAATTGCAATAAGACGGAATAATATAATAAAATAATGAATGAGTCGGGATTAGTTAATTGGGCCGTGTAGATGCTTTGGGTGTGGCTCGGTTTGCTCAAGTAACAAAAATAATAATGATAATTATAATAGTATGTGTAATTGTATAACAATAATAATACTAATACTAACAAATAATAATAATAATAATAATAATAATAATAATAATAATAATAATAATAATAATAATAATAATAATAATAATAATAATAATTGTATAATATTAATAATATAGTAAATTACATATTTCCTAATTAGATTCTTATAGCCTTAACCAATCTATATAAATAGATAGGAACATACAACTATAGACCTTATTGTTCATAAAAATCTGAGTAATTTGTAAAGGAGGAGATATAGAAGAGAAACGAAGGAGAATTAGATTTAATTATCGCCTCGAGGTAAGACCGTCTTATGATTTAATGTATTGGTTTTATAACTACCATAACTTGCTTTCTAGAACACCATATGGTTAGTCGTGACCATGACCATGACCGTGAACTACCAGGGTGTAACCGCACCTCCATTTGACTACCATTGACCGACGGGAAAGGGGTATTTGAAGGGTGTTTTTGAGAGTAGTTGAAAGGGTTGTAATATGGGTTTACACGAGTTAAAACATTGGCCTTGGCTTATCTGACCTAGAACTAAGTTGGGGTTGGTTCAGGGTGGTTAGTCGACGCTGGTGGGTGGTAGCAGGTGGTCAAGGTTGGTGTTTTGCGCGGTGGTTACCGGAATTACGAGCTAGGGCAGTTTGTCGTTTAAACACGATGAGAACCGTTTAATACCCGTTGCCTTGACCTGGGTATGGTGGGGATGGAAGCTGGTGGTGTGGTCGAACCCAATGGTGATGTCGTGGTGGCCTTAGGTGGTTGTTGGTGGGGTTAGTGGTCGAAAATAGCGAGAACAGGGGAATTGAGGTTGTGCGCATGGCCGTCTTAAGACGAGCACCTTGGCTGCGTTGTTGACTTTCCGGGGGAAAAGGAACCACCTTTGGGACCTTCATGTGGAAGTGGTGTCAGTGATGGTGGCCGGAGGTTGCGGGGGTAACTCTGGTGGTGCTAGTGAAGGGTTTAAGATGCGGTGGTGTTGGAGGAGTTAATTGTCGGGTTTTCGGTATTTTCGATGATGTGTGTGGTTGTTGCTGCTAGAGCGTGGGTTGCTGGTGGTTGTGGCATACCTTGAAGGTGGTTGGGACCTTGGCTGGGTTGTCGGCGGTGGGGTCTCATGGTGGGGCAAGTGGTAGAAGTGGTTATGTCGGGTTTGGGTAAATTAAACGGGTTGAATGGGGTGTGTCGTGGGTGTTTGTATTGGGATAGCACGGGTTGGTTAATGGGTAGTGTAGTGAGTGGATTTGTTTATTTAATTATTGGGACGGGTTTTTAGGTAATAAACTACACGGGAAATAATTAATATAATTAAGTTATAATGATTAAATGAATAATGAATAATGAATAATTGGCAATATATATATATATATATATATATATATATATATATATATATATATATATATATATATATATATATATATATATATATATATATATATAAATAATAAATTGTTTTATATAATAAGTTTAATTAGTAATTGTAATTATAATTTTTTATTTAGGTGACGGAATTGTTGAGAAGCGTTATTTATTGGGATTCCTATTTATTTGGATTGCTTATTGGATTTGATGATCAGGTAGGAATTTCCTACTCAACTCGGTTTTATTGTTAAGTGAATGAATTTTTAAATGTGACGATTCATGAGGTTAAGGTTAATATTGTGATTCATTATTGGAAGTAGAGTAATGGAGTATGTTAAGATGTTGGTTGAGATGAAGACGGGATTTTTATTGAGTTTTGTTGTTGGGTTATATTTGGTATGGGGAGTTGATTATTCAGTTGAGCATAACACGGAGTGTGTTACTGCCAGTTGTGCATAATAAGTGATTGTTACTGCCAGCTGCGCATACCAAGTGATTGCTACTGCCAGATAGTTGTGCATAGTAAGTTATTACTACTGCCAGTTGTGCATAGTACGAGGGGTACTACTGCCAGTTGAGCATGGTACGAAAGTACTACTGCCAGTTGGTGAGTTGAGCATAGCATGGTGTTAAAGGAGTTGTGCTACTGCCAGTGATGTAAGTGAGCTGTACGGATGAAGTGATGAGAATTTAAAGGATGTTTATTTTGGTTGGATTATTATTGTTGTTTAGTTTATCCCTACTCAACCTCGCGGTTGACTGTGTATTCGTGAACACCTGCGGTGAACCATAATGGGGAGCAGATTTGACAGGTACTAAAGATTAGCTGACTTGGGAACTTATGGGAATGCGTGAGGACTTGGACAACCTACCTAGAAGTTGTTTTGGTAATAATTTACCGAGTTATCTATTTAATTGGTGAGTGATAGTGATTGATCTACGGCCAAATAATATTGGTTTATAGCTAATTCAAAGAGTGGAGATACGATGAAATAAAGAAGGAAAAGATAAACAAAGGAATGACACAAGAGATTTTTGGTGACGCGGAAAACCCAGTGTGGGAACAACCGCGGGGGGAGTCGGAATCCCGCCAATTTATGCACTATAATCGGTGTAAAAACACCCAAGTGAGGAAATACCACTTTTGTGTTGCTAGATAATTATATTTAATTGTTGGTCAATTCCGTAGAGTATCGTGTTACTTGATGATCTCTCGAATGCCTCTTGCACGTTGCTTTGCCCTTGCTTTTATAGCTGTTGGAGTCAAAACTTAGGGTTTGGAAGTCGCATACAAATGCATTTGCGGAATATCGGGTCAATTCTCTATAAAGTAGGAGTTTGTTGGTTGACTGAGTCTTTTATCCTCTCTTGTGCGTGGGCTTCTTTCTTTTGGGCTATATTGTGTTTGTTCCTTATTTAATCCAGCGGTCCTTAGTATGCCACCTCAGCAATCCTTCTCTCCTCCCTTCTATCAATCACTGTGCTACACGTGGCCGCGCTTTTCCCACTTCTTTTTGCTGTTAATATGATGCCATGTCAGGATACTTCTCTCCTCCCTTCTATCAATCCTTATTTTTCTTTGATGCTCATATTTCCTTACTTGGTTTTTTGTGCAGGTTTGTGCCCCTTGCCTTTGTCTCCTGACAAAACCGCATCTCTTTCAAGTCGTTCGATCCACCTCCGGAAAATAGGACCTTTCCTAATCGGTTCGGGATTCTCTTTCTTTGTGGTGAAGAAAACAAATTCTTGAAGAAAAAGACTTAATGTCGACTAGTACGTTGTTCTTCCCCTTTTGACTTGGTTACATTTCCGGATTTTTATGTATCCGGTTCGACTTAATTTCTGCTTCTTCCGGGTTACGCAAAATCTAGAATTTCGCTGCAAGATGTTTTGGCTCGAGAGTGAAAGAAGCGGGTTACGGCCGCCTCAAGCTGTTGAGAAAAGGAAGTCTACCCCCTTTTGTTCCGGACCTCGTCCCAAGAGGAGGTCTCTGCTGCGAACCGGGCTAAGGAGCGATCTCCTATTGAAGCCACACCTCTAGGCTGAGGCCTCCGCTACCGGTCATGGGTTATCTCGCTTTCGGAGATGCTCCGGTTTCCAAAGCTGTTCTGGTTCTGCCCCCTATGCCTACGTGCAGTGCGATTCCAACGTCTCGAAACCATCCACCGCTTACGGAGCTATTCACGCTTCAGGGCTACTTACAGTTCTAGATCTGCCCGCTTTCAGGGCTACTTACGTTCCAAATCTGCTCCGGGGGTTATTGTTTTTACACTTCCGGACAATTTTGGTAAGGCTAAGTCTACGAGTAGCTTGGACTTAATGAGCCGATGCTTCTTCCAAATCCTAGGTCTGCTTTGGATAGCAATCCTTTGCACGACTTGGTGGATCGTGCTGCGAGCATTCCTTTGAGGTAAACGATCATTGGCGCCGCTATATATACTTCTCTTTTTTTTTTTTTTTTTTTTTTTTTTTTTTTTTTTTTTTTTTTTGACGCTTGGTTCTGGTCCACCAGTCCTTTCAGATGGCCCTGTATCTGCGGGAGAAGGTGCCTCTCCTGGTTGCAGAAAATGCGAAACTCCGGAAGCTGGCGAAAGAAGCCAATGAGGATAGGTTGAAGACTCAGGCTGATCTAAACAAGTCCCAGGATTTGCTGTTGGAGGAGGCCACTCAGAAGCAGAGTTTGCAGAACAGTCTTTCTCTTCTTTGAGGGGCGGATTTACAGTCTTTGAGAAGAAAGCTGCGTCTTTGAGAAGAAAGCTGCGATCTTTGAGAAGGAGGCGGGCGATGCTAGAGAAAGGCTGCGATCTTTGAAAGGCGTGCTTCGAGACGGAGAGGCGTATCTCGAGGTGGAGAAACGTGCTTCGATGCGAGAGGCTCGTCTTTGCCCGGTTCGGGAGGAGAAGGTTTCTGATGTGCAGGAGTTGAAAAGGACTCTAGTGGATGCTCTGTCCTATGCTGCTCTGGACACGAAGATCAGCTGTATAAAGACGTTCTAAAAGGGGGAGCACTCGGCCTGGGATTTAGGAGCTGAAGAGGGGAGGCTTGCTGCTACTTTTTCGGATGGTCTCAATCGGATATCTTGGCCGGCTTGGTGGAGCACAGTGCACTGTTCTGCTGATGATCCAGTCTTTGAGGAAGAGGTGAATTCTCCTCGCTCCCGATGCTCGGCGACTATAAGTCAGAGCATATTGACGTAGATTAGTTTTTTTCCTGCATCTGAAAGACTTATGCTGTGCTTAGTTAGTTTTTGGCCCTATGGGGCATGACATCTTTATTTTGGACAGTTTATGTATCTTTGGTCTGGCTCAGGTGCCAGACGTACTTTGCCTTTGAAATTTACGTATTTCCTAATGGTTATCTCTTTGTATCGTACCGTTTCTGGTGCTTTGATTTGTGCATGCACGTCAATTGTTTGGCCATCGCTGTTAGATTGCTGGCTAAGGGGTCTAGTATGCCCACTCGTCCAGAGGAGCCAGGCTTGCGTGGGAGCTAATGCATCGCAGGAGGCTGGTTGTCCCGATTGTACGTGCTTAGCCACGGACACACGCCTTCTGTAATGAATACAGGCTCTGCCAGATTAGTTTGCATCTTATTTCCTTGGCCTATCTAAAAAATTTAATTTATTCAAGGTGGTTTTGCAACTTAGTACTTGTTAGAATTAAAATACGAGCAAGGCTTTTAGAACCAGAAATGTTGGATTCAAAAATAACGTTTTTAGAACCAGAAAACATTCAGAATCAGGAGATATTCAGACCCAGAGAAATATTAAAAATAGAAAAGTATTTTAGAAACAGGAAAATATCTTTAGGGCCAGAAGTATTTTTGGAGGCATAAAAGTATTCAGAGACAGAAAAATATTCAGGGCCAGAAAATATGTAAGGCAATATCTAGAACCTGGTCAAATTTGTATCGTAGGTTTGAGTACCCGGTTGTTGACCTGCTTTGGTGACTTAAATAAAATATTTTTTCAAGTGGGTGATATTCCGGGATCGGGAACCATTTGCCCCTCCATAGTCATGAGTCGGTAGGCTCCGTTTCCGACCGTGCTTTCTACTTGGTATGGCCCCTCCCAGTTGTAGGCAAATTTCCCTGCTTGCTGGTTCTTGGTATTCTGAAAGACTTTCCTCAGGACCAGATCTCCTACCTGCAGAGTTCTTACTTTTACGTTCTTGTTGTAGCTTTTAGCCACAGTCTGTCGGTAGGAAGCCATCTTGATCTGGGCGCTGGTTCTGAGTTCATCTATCGTGTCCAGGCTGCTTGCCATTTCCACCTGGTTCCGATCTTCTGTGATGCATCCATATCTGTGGGTCGGGACCCTGACTTCAGATGGGATGACTGCTTCTGCTCCGAACACCAGGCTAAAGGGGGTTTGCCCCGTTGCAACCTTTGATGTGGTTCTGTCAGCCCAGAGAACCAGAGGTAGCTCTTCTGCCCATTTGCCCCCAATCTCCTCTAGTTTCTTTTTAAAGTTTTCGATGATAATCTTATTGCTGGATTTAGCTTGTCCGTTGGATTGGGGGTTCCTGGGAGTAGATTTCTGCAACGAGATATTCCACCTAGCACAAAAAGCTTCCGTCTTATTTCCAATGAATTGGGACCCATTATCACATATAATTTCAGATGGAATGCCAAACCTGCATATGATATTGCGTTTAATAAAAGATATCACCTAGGTTTCTGTAACCTGGGAGAATGATTCTGCTTCTATCCATTTGGAAAAGTAATCCGTCATGGCGAGCATGTAGACTTTGTTTCCTGGTGCTCTGGGTAATGGTCCCACGATATCCATCCACCACTTCATGAAAGGCCATGGTGAGATAACCTGGTGCAGAGGCTCTGCTGGCTGGTGGCTAACATGGGCGTGCCTCTGGCAAGCGTCGCATCTTTTTGCGAATTCCATGGCATCTTTGCGCATTGTGGGCCAGAAGTATCCCTGCCTCAGTGCCTTATTGGACAGGCTCCTGCCCCCTGCATGGTTTCCGCATTCTCCACTGTGGATAGCATGCAAAACAGCCTGAGACTCTTTTCGATCCAGGCACCTCCTTTTTATCTGCTGGTAGGACGTCATTCTGCAACCAGTCTAGGTAGGGCTTCCTCCAGTCTGGGGTACTTTCTTCACTGCTGGTGCTGCACACTTTTTCTGCTTCCTGCTGAGATTTTAGAGTTGCTGGCTCCAGCACGTGGACAATTGGTATCGTGGAAATAGTTCCTGTCTTGAAGGTTGCCCCCAGGGTGGCTAGTGCGTCTGCTTCTGCATTCTGCTCCCTGGGGATTTGCTTGATGTTGAATGTGACAAATTTGACTTTCAACTCTTTTGCTACATCTAAATATGCCATCATCCTGGGGTCCCTGGCTTCATAGCAGTCATTTACATGGTTAACTATAAGCTTAGAATCACTGCAAACCTGAAGGTGTCTGATTTTCAGATCCAGAGCCAGCTTAAGACCCAGGATTAGTGCCTCATATTCCCGCCGTTGTTTGTGGCTTTGAATTCACATCGTACGGCCTGGACTATGAGGTCTCCCTGGGGTGATTTGAGGACCAGCCCTACTCCTGCTCCTTTGGCGTTTGAGGCTCCGTCCATATGTAACTCCCACACTTGTTCTCCTTTGTCTTCTTCCAGTTCGGGATGTCTGTTCGACCCGGGTGCGAGTCTTTGATGAGTCGACACAAAGTGCCGCGAGCACGAGACTTTATGGCCGTACGGGGCTCAAACTTCAAATCGTACCCGCTCAAGTGCACGGACCATTTAGCCATTCGTCCTGACAATTCTGGTTTTCTCATGATAGTTTTAAGAGGATAATTAGTTATCACAGAAATTGTATGAGATTCAAAGTAGGGACGCAGTTTATAGGATGCAGTAACAAGTGCAAGGACAAGTTTTTCTAGCGATGTGTACCTGGTCTCTGCCGAAAGCGAGACTTGCGATGTAGTATACCGTATCTTTGTGATCCTTCCTGCTCTCGCACTAGTACGGCACTGACTGCATCGCATCGTGATCGATGAATACGAGAACAGTGGTTCTCCACAGCTCTGGTTTTGACGGGAGAGGTGGGGTCTTGAGATAACGCTTCGCCTCTGAAATGCTTTCTCGTGGTCGTCCGTCCACTCAAATCTTTGGCTTTTTCGAGTATATCATAGAATAGCCTGCATCATCCGAGAGATCCGGATATGAATCATTTAAGGCTGCCACTCTTCCGGTCGGTATTTGGACGTCTTTTGGTTTCTGCGGTGATTCCAAATGCGGGAATGCTCTTATTTGCTCGGTCTTGGCCTCTACTCCCCTCTGGGTCACCATGTACCCTAGGAACTTTCCACTGGATATTCCGAAGGTGCATTTCGTAGGATTCAGCTTCATTTGGTATTTTCTGAGGGTATTGAAAGTTTACGGGATCTGGTGGTGCCGCGAAGCCTGCTTCGATTTGACGACCATATCGTCTATATATACTTCCATAGTTTGGCCTATTTGTTCTTTAAACATCATGTTCACCAGCCTCTGATAGGTAGATCCTGCATTTTTCAGTCCAAAAGGCATGACGTTATAACAATAGATACCTCTCTCGGATCTGAACGCTGTTTTTTCCTGGTCAGTGGGGTGCATCTTTATCTGGTTATATCCGCTCCATGCATCCAGGAATGTCAGCATTTCGTAGCCCGCAGTAGCATCCACCATGGCGTCTATGTGTGGTAGAGGGAATGGATCCTTTGGGCAAGCTTTGTTTAAATCCGTGAAATCGACGCAGACCCTCCACTTGCCATTCTTCTTTGAGACCACTACCACATTAGACAACCACTCTGGGTATTTTACTTCACGAATCTTTCCTACAGCAAACAGGTTATCTACTTCTTGATTTATGACCTGGTTTCTTTCAGAAGCAAACTTTCTTCTTTTCTGCTGCACAGGTTTATAGCTTGGATCCACACTTAGCTTGTGAGTTATCACACTTGGGTCCATCCCTATCATATCATCATGCGACGAAGCAAAGCAATCTATGTTAGTTCTCAACAATCGAACGAGTTCTTCACGAATCTTACCTCTACACTCAGATCCAATGAGAACAGTTCGTTCTGGATGCAGCGAGTCCAGGATGACTTCGTCTAGTTCTGCCTGCTGAGGCTCAATGTACTCGTCCTGGATGCGCTGGCTCTGTAATTGCTATGCGGGCGAACCTGTTGTTGATTTCAGAGCCATCTTGTAACAATCCTTAGCTTCTTCCTGGTCCCCACGTATTTCTTGCACCCCCCAAGGTGTTGGAAACTTTAGGCATTGGTGGTACGTTGAGGGAATTGCTTTCATCTCGTGGATCCAGGGCCTGCCAAGGATTACATTGTAAGTAGAGGGCCCATCAATAACCAAATACCTTACCTGTCTGTTTACACCTCTGGCGTAGGTCGGGATGATGATTTCTCCTAGGGAGTGCTTTGTTTCGCCGTTGAAACCAACTAAGGGAATTGCCTTCTTTGTTAGATCTTTCTCGGTGAATCCCATTCCTTTGAGTGTTTCCATCATGATCAAGTTGACGGAGCTTCCGGTATCCACCAGGATCTTTTTCACCTTGCAATTTCCTATTGGAAGCGTGATGATTAGAGCGTCGTGGTGTCTTTGTTGGGGTAGATCCTGCGTCCTGTTTCGTCGAATGTGACCGACGGCGGTTCAGTGGTTAACCTGCGGGAGTTCTCTTGTCTGTCTCCCTTAGCCCCGGTTGCGTGCCTCTTAGCTGCCGAGTAGGTCACCCACACGCTCCGATCCACCTGTAATGACATTCACGGTTCTAGAGCAATGAGGAGGAGGGGAGGGGCGAACCCGATCCGCCGAATTTACTCGGTTGTGTTTACGGGTAGGAGATGATCCAGGTTTCCTTGGTCATAGTGAAATTTGACTTCCTTTCGAGGGAGTGGCATTCATCGGTGTTGTGAGTGTTGCTTTGCTGAGTGGAACTCACACTTTTTGCCCGTGTCTCTGCTTCTTTGGGGTTTCCTTCGGAAGTTTTGGCCATCTGACTCTGCGTCCCAGCTCCTTCAAGGCTTTGAATAATCCTGCAAGATTGGTAGTGAAACCATACTCACTTACTCTCGGAGGCGGATCTCGCCGGATTTTCCTTCGCATTTCCGAAACTTTATTCACGCTCTGCTTTGTAGGGTTTGGATCTTTCACTCTTCTTCTCTACCGAGCCTTTCGGATACTTTGGTCCGAATCATAAGTGCCTCTTCTTGTGCGAGTCTTCTTCCAGCCTCATGACAAAGAATCGCCTTCGATTGCACCTCCTCAAAGGTAGTGCATGGATGCATGGTTAGTTCCTTGTATAGTAGTGAATCCAGGTGCGACCCTCGGCGGAAGGCTTGTATAGTCATTGCTATATCACACCTCGGGATTGACACCTTCTCTTTGTTGAACCGGTTCAAGTAATCACGGGTAGATTCCTCAAACCCTTGCACTAGTCCTGCAGAGGTCGCCGGTGCCTTCTCGGCTTTCTTCTGTGGCGAATCTGCTGAAGGCGTTGACTAAGTCGGCGAAGCTGGATATGCTCTTGTTTGGTAAGCCGACGAACCACTGGTCAGGCTGCTCGACGACGGTGTTGATCCGAAACCCTTGCACATACAAGCTTCCTTTAGAGATCCAGTTGCGGTTATCACCATCATTTTCTGCTTGTAGTGGTTGATATGGTCAAGTGGATCTGTGGTTCCGTCGTAGAGTGTCATAGCTGGCGGCACACATCCTTTAGGAACACCGATTAGAGCTATATCATCCACGAAAGGTGAATCTGCGTAGCTATCTTTGGTCTTTCTCCAGCGGACGGCTACGCCGTATCCTATACATTAGCTCCCTCGGCTCCTCGATATTGCTTTGCTCCAACAGTTACCCGCTCTGCAAGAGGGTTAGAAACAGGCGGAAAGGGGCCAGTGGTGTACCTCCTAACCAGGGTGCTCCAGAAAGTTGGCCTGGTGCTGAGTGACTGGTTACCGGTGTTGCACTGATTATAGATCCAGGCTGCCATCCTGGTGTCTGCTGTAACCCTCTGATCCAGGCTCCACTGGTGAACTGGCTGCAGGATGAAATTGCTGCATTGGGGACAGGTCCAGATTGCCATCCTGGTGTCTGGTGTGCGGGAGTACCTGAAAAGGATGGAAGGTCAGATCCAGAAGGGGTGCTAAACAAAGCATTACCTGTTGTCTGCTGCAGACTGGGTGGATTATCGAATGACGACATCCCAATCCTCTTGGCTCGATTGGTTCGGCTGGGTGCTACCCCCGCAAGATCCGGCTGTAACTAGTTCGACGGGATTGGTCGACCCGATCCTCCATCTTTGGTTCCCGGTGGAGCCTCGGTGCGATCTTTGGTTTGGACGACCGCCCGTCACGATTTGAGCCATCATGTTCTGGTTGTCTTTCCTCAGATCCTCAACGGCCCGACGCAGAATGTCCATCCCCTGAATCATCACCTGCATCGGATCGAGTGCTGGGGACCCTCTGCTTCGGAGAACTTCTGCGCCTGAGCTTTCCTGGGTCGGGCTTCTGGATACTGCTTCTCCTCCTCTCTGGGGCGCTTTCCTGCTTTGGATTTGGATCGATTGGATGCACTGTTGCCTTTGGAATCTGCGGTGGTTTCTGAGGCTGGGGCATAGCTCTGGTCGACATGCTGGTAGGGATCGTTTGGCTGGATGCCGGGGATGCACTGACTCCTGCTGCGGAAGATAGGGCTGACATACTCTGGCTGCTGGAAGGATTTCGGCTGGTTCCAGACATTGCGATGGCTGGTTCGATTTTGCGAGGCTCGGCTATAGAAAATGATCACTATGCCCCACGGTGGGCGCCAAATTGTTTTGGTAAAAATTTACCGAGTTATCTATTTAATTGGTGAGTGGTAGTGATTGATCTACGGCCAAATAATATTGGTTTATAGCTAATTCAAAGAGTGGAGATACGATGAAATAAAGAAGGAAAAGATAAACAAAGGAATGACACAAGAGATTTTTGGTGACGCGGAAAACCCAGTGTGGGAACAACCGCGGGGGGAGTCGGAATCCCGCCAATTTATGCACTATAATCGGTGTAAAAACACCCAAGTGAGGAAATACCACTTTTGTGTTGCTAGATAATTATATTTAATTGTTGGTCAATTCCGTAGAGTATCGTGTTACTTGATGATCTCTCGAATGCCTCTTGCACGTTGCTTTGCCCTTGCTTTTATAGCTGTTGGAGTCAAAACTTAGGGTTTGGAAGTCGCCAAGTCTGTTGCGGAATATCGGGTCAATTCTCTACAAAGTAGGAGTTTGTTGGTTAACTGAGTCTTTTATCCTCTCTTGTGCGTGGGCTTCTTTCTTTTGGGCTATATTGTGTTTGTTCCTTATTTAATCCAGCGGTCCTTAGTATGCCACCTCAGCAATCCTTCTCTCCTCCCTTCTATCAATCACTGTGCTACACGTGGCCGCGCTTTTGCCACTTCTTTTTGCTGTTAATATGATGCCATGTCAGGATACTTAAATGATATTTGTATCCCTAACAGAAGTCTAGACCACATAGAATGTTTTATCACTATTTATTTCCGCTGCGAGTTGTAAATATTTTATATTAAGTTTTAGTTGGTTTATTTGTAATAAACATGTAATCGCTAAGTTTTAATTTAAAGTACTTTGGTATTGTTGTACTTTGTTATTCACTGCCTCGCAAAATCGAGATGGTAACAGTCCTATTTATTTGGGAATGTCTAGCTAAAGGCTCATGAATAAATGTGGGTGTTACAAAGTGGTATCAGAGCAAAACGATCCTTAGGCCTAACCAATGAATAATAATGAACTTAGGATGTGTCTAACTAAAATGAACCCCGGGTAGAAACTGTTAGGAGACCCTCTTAGTGCGGTTAAGAAGGATCCCTTAATTCGTACCATGGTCCTCTCAGTTTTGAACCGGGAACCCTGAGAGGATATATGAGAGTGTGGGGTAATTTAACAGGAATATTGCTTATTTTGCCTTGGAAGTTTGTTGCCTTGCTTGCATGTTGTCTTTATTTGCGTTACGGGGACGTAACTTTGTCTTTACAGTGAAGAGATGTGATATGATTTCTTTTAAGCATTGTTATAGGCATGTTGATATGGGGAAAGTATGTTGGCATGTATGTGGGAGGTGAGAGTATGAATAATATGTGACGTGTTAAAAGAAGTTGCGTGGAATTATGAAGAATGTGATTTTGGTTTATTTCTCGTAATTGTTCCCTTGATTGTTTTGGCTGCCATTTACCGCATATTTAAAATCCTTGTACGAAAATTTTATGAATAATAGCCTTGTCAGTTAGATTTCATATGCCACTGGTCGCATATTCAAATAATATACGGTTTAGGAAAAATAAATATTTTAGTGGACAGTAGTCCAAATATTCCTGTACAGTGATGTTTTCGCGCAATGTTTTTGTAAAATTTTCCATTTAAAAACTACTTAATGATTTGTTATAATTCTAACTCTACTGTTTAATAGACTCATGAAAGTTTCCAAATTGATAAGCCACGTTACAAGTTAAATTTTTGACAATTTATGGTGATTTTTACAAGCTGACCTAAGTTCCTTACAAATTGCTGTAAAATTTTTGTTTCGACCAAGTAGTTTGTAAAATGCATTATAAATTGACCTTATGAGTTTTTGACTTGATTCTTTTTCTCATGGTTTACTAAATCTCTTTATTTTCTAAAAAGTATAAGTTCTCGAGAAGTAATTATGTTATTATTTATTGACGATTTTTTTAGAAGTTGTAACATGTTTTTCTTAGCCTTGAAAAATGTAAGTTTTGTTTCTTATCTTTTGCACATTGATATTTTGATGTTGTAAATTATGTGAAGTAGAATGACATGTCTAGTGATATGAGGAATGTGTTGCCCTAAGCCTAAATATTTATATTAGTTGCATCCATGTTTAAGTTAGATATCATTATTAAGAAAAGACTAAACAATTGTGTGTATTTGTTATAGATTGTTATTTATCTTGGCATTGTATTCGTCGGTAGTTAAGTGAAGTAGTTGAGTTTAAATAAAGTTAGTTCGAAGTACACTGTATGTTGTGGTTTTGCTATTTAAAACTAAGTCGAAGATTTTGTTATTCATTTAGCCATTAATAAGTATTGTGTTGGAAATAATAGTTGTTTTATATTACAATGTGTGCTTTATGTTTTATGGCATTACAATAATGATTTGATTGTTCCTATGGCTGATATTTCGAACTTCGAGGGCGAAGTTTATTTTTAGGGGGAAGGAATGTAATACTACGAATGTCTGAGTTATTGTTGTGATACTTTGTGATAATCGTAAATGGATGATTGTGTTGGATGGTGCTTAATTATGAGAATGTTTATAGGTATTGTGGTAGTAGTTGTGGGCGAACTTCGGGACGAAGTTCATTTTAAGTGGGGAAGACTGTAATACTACGTATTTTGATAATAATTTATGACAATAATTTATGTGGTTTAAATAATTAATTAATGATATTTCTAATAATAAATGCAAATAAGACGTTAATTTATTATAATCGCACTTATATATAATAATAATTGCAATAAGACGGAATAATATAATAAAATAATGAATGAGTCGGGATTAGTTAATTGGGCCGTGTAGATGCTTTGGGTGTGGCTCGGTTTGCTCATGTAACAAAAATAATAATGATAATTATAATAGTATGTGTAATTGTATAACAATAATAATACTAATACTAATACTACTACTACTAATAATAATAATAATAATAATAATAATAATAATAATAATAATAATAATAATAATAATAATAATAATAATAATAATAATAATAATAATAATAATTGTATAGTAATTGTATAATAATTGTAAAATATTAATAATATAGTAAATTACATATTTCCTAATTAGATTCTTATAGCCTTAACCAATCTATATAAATAGATAGGAACATACAACTATAGACCTTATTGTTCATAAAAATCTGAGTAATTTGTAAAGGAGGAGATATAGAAGAGAAAAGAAGGAGAATTAGATTTAATTATCGCCTCGAGGTAAGACCGTCTTATAATTTAATGTATTGGTTTTATAACTACCATAACTCGCTTTCTAGAACACCATATGGTTAGCCGTGACCATGACCGTGACCGTGAACTACCAGGGTGTAACTGCACCTCCGTTTGACTACCATTGACCGACGGGAAAAGGGTGTTTTCGCGGGTGGTTGAAAGGGTTGTAATATGGGTTTACACGGTTTAAAACATTGGCCTTGGCTTATCTGACCTAGACTTGAGTTGGGGTTGGTTCAGGGTGGTTAGTCGACGCCGGTGGGTGGTAGCAGGTGGTCAAGGATGGTGTTTTGCGCGGTGGTTACCGGAATTACGAGCTTGGGCAGTTTGTCGTTTAAACACGATGAGAACCGTTTAATACCCATTGCCTTGACCTGGGTATGGTGGGGATGGAAGCTGGTGGTGTGGTCGAACCCAATGGTGACGTCGTGATGGCCTTAGGTGGTTGTTGGTGGGGTTAGTGGTCGGAAATAGCGAGAACAGGGGAATTGAGGTTGTGCGCATGGCCGTCTTAAGACGAGCACCTTGGCTGCGTTGTTGACTTTCCGGGGGAAAAGGAACCACCTTTGGGACCTTCATGTGGAAGTGGTGTCAGTGATGGTGGCCGGAGGTTGTGGGGGTAATTCTGGTGGTGCTGGTGAAAGGTTTAAGATGCGGTGGTGTTGGAGGAGTTAATTGTCGGGTTTTCGGTATTTTCGATGATGTGTGTGGTTGTTGCTGCTTGGGCGTGGGTTGCTGGTGGTTGTGGCATACCTTGAAGGTGGTTGAGACCTTGGCTGGGTTGTCGGCGGTGGGGTCTCATGGTGGGGCAGGTGGTAGAAGTGGTTGTGTCGGGTTTGGGTAAATTAAACGGGTTGAATGCGGTGTGTGTCGTGGGTGTTTGTATTGGGATAGCACGGGTTGGTTAATGGGTAGTGTAGTGAGTGGATTTTTTTATTTAATTATTGGGACGGGTTTTTTAGGTAATAAACTACACGGGAAATAATTAATATAATTAAGTTATAATGATTAAATGAATAATGAATAATTGGCTATATATATATATATATATATATATATATATATATATATATATAATAAATTGTTTTATATAATAAGTTTAATTAGTAATTGTAATTATTATTATTTATTTAGGTGACATAATTGTTGAGAAGCGTTATTTATTGGGATTGCTATTTATTTGGATTGCTTATTGGATTTGCTGATCAGGTAGGAATTTCCTACTAAACTCGGTTTTATTATTAAGTGAATGAATTTTCAAATGTGACGATTCATGAGTTTAAGGTTAATATTGTGATTCATTATTGGAAGTAGAGTAATGGAGTATGTTAAGATGTTGGTTGAGATGAAGACGGGATTTTTATTGAGTTTTGTTGTTGGGTTATATTTGGTATGGGGAGTTGATTATTCAGTTGAGCATAACACGGAGTGTGTTACTGCCAGTTGTGAATCACAAGTGATTGTTACTGCCAGTTGCGCATAGCAAGTGATTGCTACTGCCAGATAGTTGTGCATGTAAGTGATTACTACTGCCAGTAGTGCATAGTACGGGGGGTACTACTGCCAGTTGAGCATGGTACGAAAGTACTACTGCCAGTTGGTGAGTTGAGCATAGCACGGTGTTTAAGGAGTTGTGCTACTACCAGTGATGTAAGTGAGTTGTACGGATGAAGTGATGAGAATTTGAAGGATTCGTGAACCTCGCGGTTGACTGTGTAGCACGGTGTTAAAGAATTTGAAGAATTTGTGCTACTGCCAGTGATGTAAGTGAGTTGAGCATAGCACGGTGTTAAAGAATTTGAAGAATTTGTTGTTTAGTTTATTCCTACTCAACCTCGCGGTTGACTGTGTATTCGTGAACACCTGCGGTGAACCATAATGGGGAGCAGATTTGACAGGTACTAAAGATTAGCTGACTTGGGAGCTTATGGGAATGCGTGTGGACTTGGACAACCTACCTAGAAGTCTAGACCACATAGAATGTTTTATCACTTTATTTATTTCCGTTGCGAGTTGTAAATATTTTATATTAAGTTTTAGTTGGTTTATTTGTAATAAACATGTAATCGCTAAGTTTTAATTTAAGGTACTTTGGTATTGTTGTACTTTGTTATTCACTGCCTCGGAAAACCGAGACGGTAACAGTCCTATTTATTTGGGAATGTCTAGCTAAAGGCTCCTGAATAAATGGGGGTGTTACAGATGATCAGCTGACCGCTTTGTTAGCTGTTTTTAATAAAAACAGGCAGGCAATGGGTTATTCATTGGATGACATTAAAGGCATCAATCCTGATATTTGTGTGCATAGAATTGAGCTAAAGGAGGATAACAAGCCTTGCAGATAAGGTCAGCGCAGACTAAACCAGAAGATGCAGGATGTTGTGATGGCTGAGGTAATGAAGCTACTGGATGCAGGTATTATCTACTCTGTTGGTCATTCTAAGTGGCCGAGTCCAGTTCAGGTGGTTCCTAAGAAAGGAGGAACTACTGTCGTCAAGAATGACAAGAATAAATTGATATCTACAAGAGTAGTGACTGGTTTGCGGATGTGCATAGACTACAGACATCTAAGTGCCGCAACGAAGAAAGATCACTTTCCCCTTCCTTTCATTGATCAGATGGTAGAATGGTTAGCCTCTCATAACTTTTTCTGTTATTTAGATGGATACTCAGGGTTCTTTCAGATCCCTATTCACCCAGACGATCAAGAAAAGACTACTTTCACTTGCCCTCAAGGTGTTTTTGCTTATCGCAAGATGCCTTTTGGTTTATGTAATGCCCTGCCACCTTTCAAAGGTGCATGATGTGGATATTTTCTGAGTATATAGAGTCTATTATAGAGGTGTTTATGGACGATTTTAGTGTCTATGGAAGTGATTTTGATAATTCTCTGTCTAACCTTGATAAAGTGATGCAGCGCTGCATTAAGGTTAATCTTGTGCTTAACTGGGAGAAATGCCATTTTATTGTCAACGAGGGAGTTGTCTTAGGGCACTTGGTTTTTGATAGGAGCATTGAGGTTGATAAAGCAAAGGTGCAAGTGATTCAGCAATTGCCTCCTCCTGTTAATGTTAAAGGAGTGAGGAGTTTCCTTCGTCATGCCGGTTTTTATCGCCGGTTCATTAAGGATTTTTCAAAAATTGCTAAACCGCTTACACAACTGTTGCTTAAGGATTCCCCCTTTGTATTTACTGATGAGTGTCTTTCTGCTTTTAACATGTTAAAGCAAGCTTTGATTTCAGCAGCGATTATCCAGCCTCCTAACTGGGATCTGCCGTTTGAAATTTTGTGCGATGCTAGTGATTATGCACTAGGAGCGGTGTTGGGCCAGCGAAAAGACAAAGCTTTGAGTGTGATCTACTATGCGAGCCTAAATCTGGATGAGGCTCAAGTGAAGTACACCACTATTGAGAAGGAGCTGTTAGCTGTGGTTTATGCGCTGGAGAAATTTTGTTCCTATTTTATAGGGCCAGAAATTACTGTTTTTACTGACCATGCAGCGCTGAGACACCTTCTTGCTAAGAAGGAGGCTAAACCACGACTTTTGAGATGGATACTCCTTCTCCAAGAACTTGATCTGCAAATCAAAGATAAGACGGGCGCAGAGAATGTAGTAGCTGATCATCTGTCGCGATTGCCGCAGCAGGAGGGAGAGGATCCTTTGCCTATTAATGATTCTTTTCTTGATTATTCCTTATTTGCTGTTTTTACTAATACTAACCATGATCCATGGTATGCAGATTTGGCTAACTATGTTGTCAGTGGCGAGCTGCCACCTGACATGTCTTATCAACAGAGGAAGCGATTTCTTTATAATGTTAAGCAGTACTTTTGGGATGATCCTGATTTATTTAAGGAGTGTGAAGACGGTCTCTACAGATGGTGTATTCCGTAGTAGGAGACCAAAGAAATCTTAGAAGGCTACCATCATTCATCCTGTTATGTTGGTCACCACGGTCCGTCGCGAACCGTGGCCAAGGTACTTTAATCTGGTTTTTATTGGCCTACTTTATTTGAAGATGCTAAAGTGTTTGTTTCAGCTTGTGACGCTTGCCAATGCTCTGGGAATATATCTAAGAGACATGAGATGCCACAAAATGACATTCTAGAGGTCGAGGTTTTTTATGTCTGGGGCATTGATTTCCAAGGACCATTTCCATCTAGTAAAGGTAACAGGTATATATTGGTAGCTTTAGATTATGTGTCTAAATGGGTGGAAGCAATTGCTTCACCTAACTGTGATGCCAAGACCGTGATTAAAATGTTTAAAAATATTATTTTTCCCCGATTTGGCGTCCCTAGGGTCGTCATTAGTAATGGGGGAATGCACTTTAAAGAAAAGAAACTTACTTCTATATTGTCTAAAGTCGGTGTCCAACATCGTCGTGGTCTGGGTTATCATCCCCAAACTAGTGGGCAGGTTGAGGTCTCTAATAGGGAACTAAAAGAGATTCTGGCTAAGGTGGTTTCTAAATCACGGAAGGATTCGAGTCTTAAACTAGATGTCAGATTATGGGCTTATCGGATTGCCTTTAAAACACCGATTGCTGCATCACCGTATCGGTTGGTTTGTGGGAAGTCTTGTCATTTACCTGTTGAATTAGAGTGTAAGGCTTGGTGGGCCATTCGTGAACTAAACTATGATCCTAAGTTATGTGTTCAGAACCGTTTATTGCAGCTAGATGAACTGGAGGAGTTTAGGCTAAATGCATATGATAGCTCACGCATCTACAAAGAGAAGACGAAGAGATGGCACGATAAAAGGATCATACCTCGGGAGTTCCATGTTGGGCAAAAGGTATTGCTATTTAACGCCCGACTGCGCTTATTTCCTGGTAAGCTGAAGTCCAGGTGGAGTGGCCTTTATATAGTGACTGCTGTCACCTAATTTGGGTCCGTTGAATTAGAAAGTTCCAAGGGCAAAAGGTTTAAAGTCAATGGCCAATATGTGAAGCATTACTATGCAGCAAATGACTTGGGTGGCAAAGTTGAAGTTCTCTACTTCGACAATCCAGATGGGCCAGATAAATGAAGTCAAAAAGGTCGTGCGGGACCTCTTAAACCTCCGCTATCCGGGAGGCAACCCGGCCTGTATTCTATTGTAATTTTGTTTGAACTTTTTGAATTGTTTTTGCGTGATTTCGATGTTAGTTTTGCAGACAATAGGCCAAACATTTAAACTATTTTGTTAGTCCCGTAGAATTTGTGTTGCGTTTTGCAGGAATCCCACGTGAGCTGTTCGATCGAGAGCTTTGTTTACTCGATCGAACGTTTTTGCAACTCAATCTCCTCGATTGAACACCCTTCTCTCTCGATCGAATGCTTGCAAAAGAGGCCTTTTTGGTCGAGAGATCTTCTTCTTTGATCGAGAACTTCTGACGTCCATATTCCTCGATCGAGCACTTCTGCCATTTCGATTGAGTACTTCTGCTATACCTCGCATGCCGCGACGTTAATGGGCTGTTTTGCGACCTCTAATATTGCTGGTCGGTTTAGGGAGGTCCCTACCTCCCACCTATATTGTAAGTTTTCCGAGTCCCATTCTCCTTTTCTCTTGAGTTTGCATTCCCTTCTCTATTTTTGGTACAATGAGGGCATTGTACGGTTTGGATTGGGGAGGTATGCATCCATATCTGTGTCTGCATGTTATTTTATTGTATTTCAGTTTGCACGTTTATTTACGCATGCATTGTCTTTTTAATTTCAAAAAAAGAATCTCATAAAATTCAAAAAATTTCACGTTTACTTTTGCAATTAGGTTGGGTCGGAACGTTGAACTTTTATGCTACTTTGAGTCTTTTACCCTTGCCTTGCAAATTCTTAACATTTTGTTGGCATGGTAATGTGCATAATCTACGAGTTTTTGGTTTAAACTTACCTGAACGAATAGACTCGACTCTCTTATTGGCAAACTACTATACATTCTAAGGGTAGAGCTTTAAAATTGGTGACATTCATGACCAGTTCATGTAGGAATGTGAGTAGTTACTCCTTATAAGGCATATAACATCAAATTGCATAAGCATGAATTCAGTCTACTTAATACCTGTATGCATTCGGGTTTGCGGTTGGTGACATATGTTAGGATAGGCAATCTCCTTTATTTCACTTTACCCATAAGCTCCACATAGCCAAATTGCCTATTTTGTCCCATATAGCTACAATCTATAATTCTGCCTACCCTAGCCGAGCTAGTAATGGTAGCTTGTTGGGAATGCTTCATTGCAATGTGGTTATATCTGGTTTGAGAAGTTGGTAGAAATGTTGAAGGGAATGAAAAGAAGAAAAATTGCGAGAAATATGAAAAAAAAAGAAAGATTATGAAAAAATCATGAGCTGAAAAATATTATGTTGTGATTTTCACTCCCATGTTATATTTGTATTTTATGGGGAGTTGACGATATTATGGTGATTAGTAAGTTTGTGTGCTACAAATTGGCATTGTTTTGCATTGATATATTGAGTATAAAGTTGGGAAGTTTCTAAATTTTGATCCGTTGTTGCTAGCTTGGCTAGTAACTCCACATCTCCAAATTGATTTTAGCCCCTTCTTACCCATTACCTTACTTACCCAAATGTAAGTCCTCGGCATGTGTTTTGGTCATTTGTTGGTTGGAATGCATATTTAAAGTTGTAGAAATTTTATTCATGTTAGAATGCATGCATGTTCTTATAGGTCGTAGTTATGTGAGAGTCTTAATCTTTTTCTATCTTACATTATATCCCACCTTGTGCTTAAATTGTGTGATGAGCGACCCATAAGAGTCCGATATTTATGAGTCTTACAAGGTCGACGGTTCAATAGTTTAAAGCATTGATTTAAATCGTTTGCACTTACCTTTCGCCACTTTGTTGGTTGTTGCATTAAATTGGTTTGGATGGAACATTTTTAGCTGATGAGTTGGCCCCGTTCCATTAGTTGTCCTTAGTTGCATTCATAGTTTTTTTGGGGACAAGAAAAGGTTTGGTTTGGGGAGATTTGATACGTGTATTTTCTATAAGGTTTCTACCCTATATTTCCACGTATTTCTATATTATTTATGTGGCATCTAGCTACAAATTCCCCCGAATAGTCTACTTTGGTTTGTCTTGTATTAATTGCAGGTATGAATCGAGAAGGAGCATAACTAAGCCTGAACCTGTCCCAATCTCATGCATTATGGAGAAGGAGGAATCAGAGCTTGGAATCTGTCACTTAGAGATGCGTGAAATGGCTTCGGAAGGTGTTCAAGAAGTCCACCCATGCTAATATAGCTCGATCGACCAAGTTGGCTGCTGGAATTGGTCGATCGAATGCTTTATCCTGCTGAAGTTCCTCGATCGAGTTCTCCCTTTACTCGATCGAGATAGCTGTTTGTTGAAGTCTTCGATCGAGTACTTATGTTACTCGATCGAGAGGTTTGTTGAGTGTTGTCCTCGATCGAGTGGTTTCATTCTACTCGATCGAGAGGTTCGGTCTTATACGCGGATTTTAGTTAATCTTTGGATATTCTTTTGTAACTAGGAATAAATAGACATATGACGGCAGTCATGAGGATCTTCTTCTTCTTTTTTTTTCTTCTCTCTTACACTCTCTCTTAGAACTGGACACTAAAAACCTAATTCTCCTTTGCTACTTTCTTGTATTTGGTAATCTCTACTCTTTATTTCAATTAAATACTTTTGCTCTATTGTTCTGGTTCCAATAATATCTTTGCTCTTTGAATTCTCTACCTAGATTATTATTTACCGATTTATTATTATGTTTAATTCTCTTGGTTTATGTAATGTTGTTGTTTATTCAATAATTATGCATAGCTAATTTCTTTTGCTACGACACAGGGGAGCCATTATTTTAAGGGAATTATGAATAGATGACTAGGGTTTAGTGCAAATTAGATCTATGTTATTAATCACTACAATTAACTGTACTTGTCTGCTTGAGTCGATGCAATTAGATGATTAACTTTGGTACACCTTGACCTGGATCGAAAGATTGGAAGGGGTAAGACCTGCAGTGAACATTAGAGCGTTCTAATGAGGGTGAAAGCTAAGTTAGTAATGTTTTAGGGTGAATAGCGAACCGAAAGGACCTTTTCACTACCTTGCAGACCGATTTTGCATTGACCTATGACCCTAGACTAGACTCCTTGAGAATCATGGTGAACCTACTATCCTAGCTGTTTCCCTCTATTTAGTAAACTCGTTAAGTTTCTACTTTATTTCTCTTTGCTTCTTCTCTCTCTTAATCTCAGTAGATTAGAACAAACTTTCAAAACCCCCAAGAAATAGTTACTCAGACGGACTTAGTCTAGCATACATTTTGCCATCTCCATGTGGATTCTATACCCGATTGCCTCTACTACATTCATTAGAGACTGGTTGGTTTTATTTTTGATAGGGTTGCGACAGCCGTGTCAGCAGGCGAATTGTAGAGTCAAACAACTACCTTCGGGTAAATGGTGCACGAGGCCTATTGCCTAAGAATGTCCAAAACAAACGTTAGAGAGCCGTTGCAAACAAAATATAAATAGGAAGCAGAAGATAGAAGAAAGGGCATCCACTAATCACACATCCTTACTATCATTTCATTATTGTAATCACCTTGAGCATATTTATTAAGCATTTATACTCTATCTCTAGCCTGATATACACATTCCCTGTCAGGATATACGAAAAGATAGTACTACTCCCTCCTGGCTTGGTGCCCGTGGTTTTTTCCCTTATTCCCAGGGTTTTCCACGACAAATCTCTGTCTTTTACTTGATTGTTCATTCTTTAAGTTATCAATTGTACTAGTCAGGCATAATTACTTGAGTTAGATTACCCTGCAACTAAATCCCTGGCAATACTTTATCTCCGTGTGAAATCAGGCTAAAACACTTACAATAGTAACAAATAACCATATCCCAAATAAAAGAGCACCCCAACACAACTAGCAAGTCACTAGCTCAACAAAGGTAGGCAAAGTTATATGTAGCTAGTAAAGAGGGTAATTTTTGGGCAATATATGTAAGCAAACAAGTGAATGCACTACGCCAAATAATCGGATCAACAACGGTTAGATAAGGTGATATACCGTTGTAATACAAAACACGGAACCGTTATTACATCAACCGTTGTTATTTTGTGACCACGGTTGTTGAAAAGGTGGAACCATTATGATATGTAAATAACGGGTTCAAATAAACGTAATACAATATTGAGAACGGTTAAAAAACTGTTGTCTATAATATTGAAACCGTGGTAGTATTAGTTGGAATGCTATACGGAAACCTCTGACAACGTTTTTACTGAAACAAAACCGTTGTATAATATTAAATATAGTTTATGCTTATTAAACCGTTTTAAATGTCATGAATTCAACAACGGTTTTATTTCGTTATATTATTTTTTTGGCCGTAGCATTATGGATGAATATGTCAACGAGTTTCTACTTAAATGCGACCATAGTCAATATATTTATTGACCACAATTTTATTTTTATCCGTAGTCGAATTTATAAATATTTTTTTTAAAAAATTGTTTTAGCAGGTTTAAAGAATTTCTTTGAAATGCTAATTTTGCGATGAGCAGTACCGCTTTGAAATGCTACTTTTTAAAATAGCATTTCAAAGAAATTGTGCATTGCAAAAATTCAATCCTGCTTCATCAGAATATTACACAAATTGATCTATTCAACCCAGCATCAAAATATTATAAAGAGGGTGACCAAAACTAAATACACATGGCTCTATATACAGACATACAAAATGAGCGGACTATTGACCAACCGATAATCAAAGAAAATAAGTGGCCCACTTATTTCTCATGTCGGCGATATCTTTCTTCGAATAGGTTGCGTCTTTGTTGTTGATTGAAAGTGGGAACTACAAATCAAAATATACTCAATCAAAATAGACAGAATAAGCGGAATATTACACAGAATTAAACCAAAGTTATGTTTGAAATAGTTATTAAAACACACTAACCGGTGACTCTATGCTGGTATATTTTCGGGTGATAACTCCCACATGGACCGACAACAGTAAAAGGCGCATTGTTTGTCATTTGGTTGTAGAGGAGACTATTATATAAATCACATACAAATACCTCTCGCATAAACATAAATTAAATAATAGGAGTAATTATTTAGAATACACTTACTTTTATCCGGACAATAGTTGGACTTGATGCTCGAATTGCTCGAAACACACTAATTCATAAATATATACATGAAATTATAATTAGCATTTGGCTCAGTAATATTGATAGGACAGTAAAACGAGCCTAGTCTTCAAAGGTCATACAATAACAATTGACATTATAATGTAAGGTTGTAAACTTACTAAGTTATAAACTTTACAAATTTCTCAGAGGGAGCATGTCCGCAAGACTCAATCCAGTACACTATGCTTTTTCTCACATTGATTGCCACTAGCAGCCAATAGTTGCTATGAAATATTGAAAATTGAACTGTTAGTTCATATATATGCATGTAAGCGTGTTAATAAATGAATATAATCGTGATTCATTATAATAAAGTACTATACATACCGATTCTCATTGTATGGGGGAAACCATAGTTTGGGCATCCTCAACGTTGAGCATTTTTATCGATGTGATATCCATATGTATATCCAAGCACCTTTAGAGAGAACACTTCAGGTGACAAGAATCCGTAGTCATGAGAAACGTAGTTACCCTCAGCGATGTGTGTAAACAGGTACCTATTACGTCAAATGGAACGAAGAGTGTTATTTGCATTGATGATTTAAATAAACATCACTATTCGTAAAACCAAATGACAAGTTTTATTAATGAACTTACTTCATCCAAATTAGATGTGCATAGCATCGAACTCGTCAAGGTCGAGAAACTGACATACTGATTCCCCATCCATCATAACAACTGTACCTTCGCCCACAACATCCTCTTCGATCTCAATAATGAGTACATCCCCGGTAGCTACCTTTCTTTCAGCCAGCTAGCGCAAAGATACGAGTGTTGGAGTATTCAATTTTTGCTTATAATCATCTCTCTGATATTTAGCTTTAAGATGTTCAGCAGGCACTGCATCCAAATTTTGTCGGATGGTACTATAGGGGCATTATAGTAAAGAACAGAAGGCTTCTTGCAAACGCCCTTCACATTTTTAATTAATTAGTATATATACATGCACTACTTTAATTAATAACTTTAATTAATTAGTATATATACAGCAATTATAAACTAGTCGTAGTAGCTAATACCTCGTTAAAAGCCGGATTTGGAGATGATAAAAATGTGTCATCATCAACTACCTCCACCTCCTCTCTCACAGCCTTCATGACTTCCTCTTCAACTACTCGATCTTGATCCTTTGACATGTCTTCGGCTCCCACCTCATTCTCCTTTGCCATGTCATCCTCAGTTCACATGCCCGCTTTTTCCTTCTCCTCCCCTGCTTCCTTTATGACTTGCCGAACCATAACCAAGTCTTCTTCAGATTTGTTATCCCTCATTTCCACCATTCTGAGTATCAACCTGGCCATTGTTTGTAGCTGTGTAGTAGAAATGAATATGATTAAAATAAGTAGTATAATTTCAGCATATATATTTATAAATTATATTGAATAAAATACAGTATTTATATACCTTATCATCACCACTCATTGTCCTTCGAGTAGTTTTCCCAAAATACTTAGTGATATCAGCATGCGTCGATACCCCTCTCACACGACCTGGATGCTCTACTTTGCCGATTGCCCTAGACAGAATGTCATCACGTCCTTGAGGCTTCCATTTTCCTTCCTCTACCTCCTTCTCACAGATCTTCTACATACAGAAAAAACCATTATGCAACTAAAATTTATTTAAACTCACAGTTATATAACCGACCACCAGTGGTAGGAGTGACATATTTATTCCCACATACAATTTTCTGTAACACCCCCATACACTAAGTGCCTTACTAGGACAACCTAATGTATGTGAATGCTACCATCTCGGTTACCCGAGGCAATGTATATCAAATAGACAACAAAGAAACGTACTTTATTAAGTAAATTTAAAGCGATACATGTTCAATAGAAAAACTGTTAAATAAAAGACAACTGTTCCAAAAATGCCAAACCAACTAAGTAAATAAATGTTTATGACACAACGGAAGACTTCTAGACATCACGTGGCAACTCAAACCAGCTATCCCATGCGCATCCATCTCAAACTTGTTCAATAACTGCTCACCACCCCCGGATGGATCACCACAACTACTAAAAAAAATAGCAAATAGATCACTAATAAGAAACCGGTTAAATTTCCAAACCAGTCTCTCAAGATAAGAAACCGTTGATTTTATAAAACCGGTTTCTTAAAATAAGCTAACAAACCAGGTTGTGTATAAAACCAGTTTCTTTACTTTCCCGGATTTTTTATTGCGATTTTGTACAGCATCTTTTTTATTCCTTTTATATTTTTTATTCAGTTTGAGTTTGTCACTTACCAAGTTACCAGTTACCATTATCATTTAAGCCCAATTACTCGCCTCACAACACATCGACACCACCAACCGCACTCATATTCTCCTAGCAAGATCGGCGCCAGTTCCTTCCAGCCAAAACTATCGCTTGCTCCTCGTAATCATCGCTTGCATATTTGTTCCTCGATATAGGTACTCATTTCTCTTCAATTTCGTTTTAATTTTTTAGGGTTTTCATTTCGTTTTAATTTTTTAGGAGCAAACGATAGTTTAGGTATTATTTTGTTCAATTAATTGTTTGTTTATTGCTCTCTCTGTATCAATCTATCAGTATTGAACATTGAGTGAGTATTGAGTATTGAGTATTGGGGAGGAAGATGGCGTTGGATGAAATAGCACGGGATAAAGGGAGTCTCGTTACTATGGAGTAGAGACTGGCTAAAGCAATGACATGCCTCACCTTTTTTCATTCCACATTGATGCTGGTTTCGACTTCGTCCATTCTCTTTTGGTCACTCTCTTTTTCTTCTAATCCTGTTTCTATTTCAATTTTACCCAATATACGGAGCTTGTTCATTTACTATTACGCCTTTCCAAATGGCTAGCTTCCTTATGATTACAGTTTTTAGCATTTGTTAAATTATAGTTAGGCGAAGTTGCTACAATTTCCACAAGTCAAGTAGTCAACTTAAACAATAATCTCCTTAATTCTGGTTTTAAGAAAGAAAGCCCTAAAAAGGACAGGTCTGAATTGAGATAGGTTCAAATCTTGTTCAAGAACAAGACTATCTTACTATAAGAGGGTGCAAAACTAGGATACAACGCCGTACTCTGGTTTTTAGCATTTGTTAAAACTATGTACTATCTTACTATTCTGTTTTTAGCATTTGTGTGGAGTAGTTCTCAAAACAATACATAACTCATCTGAAAACCGCCCTTTTTACTGTTAACACTTTATTGAGGTTGGTTATATTCAACCGCCGTACTCAGAGTCCTTTTGGTGAAACTATCTTTCCAAAGTGCTTGCTCCTTGATTATGCGTCTCTTATGTTGTGGAATACTATTATTTTGGTGAAGCCATTTGGAAAGCCATAATAGTAAATGAACAAAAGCTCTATATTGTTTCTATTTCTATTTCAATTTCCGAAATTCATTTTGGTTTCCTGCCATTGTATCTACATTTATATTGGGTAATGATGTTGTATCCTACATAGTACATACAGGCCATTGGAGCTCTGTATATTGGGGCAACAACCACTTATCTATATTTGGTGGGGTAATGATGTTGTATCCTACATACCGCGACACACTTTCTTGGAATCTAGCTGCTGTTTCTCCCCATTTGCTTCTTTATATTACTCCGTACTATGTCGGTTCCCATTTCCTTCTTCCTCCATCGCTTATTATTATTATTATTATTTTTTGAGATCCTAATTAGATAATGGAGATTAAAATATTTGTAATTCAATTATTCAACTTTATTCTCCGTGTCCTCATAAATCCGAATTTCAGGTGAAGGAGGAGGCAATTTGAGGGACGATTTGGGGTTGGAAAACTCTAATTTGGACAATTGTTGTATCAAAGGTAATTAAATGCATTTTCAACTTGTTTTTATTAGGATATTATATGTGTAGTAATAGGTAATTGTGTGTGCGGTTTGTCCCTATTATTGATTTTTTTTATCTTGTTAGTCTTGGTGACTGTTAAATTGCTAATAGTTTAATGGGAGTTGATTCACTAATATCATGCTAAATTGATGGTTATTGTCGTGGATTATAATCTGTGAAATTATTCGTAATTGTTATATGTAAAGTGTAGAATTTTTTTGGGTGATTTTAGGGATGATTTCGTTTAACTGGTAGGTGCTTAACTACTGTCATTTGGGTTGGCATTGGTTGATGGAGGATATTTGTAGGTCCACCAGACGATAACTTGAGCATGAGGGTCATGGTTGATGTCCTGGCCTGCTGTTTTGCTATTATGATGGCTGACTAGTAGTTAATGTTGTACATATGGGACGTGTTGTGGATGTTGCCATGCTGCTAAATGCTTCAAGCTACTTCAGGCTTCTATTGACTGCTAGACGATCCTGCCTACTGGTTTTCTGATGGTGTTGTGCTGCACTGGCTGACTGTTGGTTGTTTTAGTGCGCTTGCGACTGGTGTTATGATGTTAGTTGCTCCCAACTTCTGATAGCTACTGTTGGTGTTGCTGCTGCCGGCTACCCGTAGGTCTGAACTGCTGGCCACTTGCTGGTCCTGGCTGCTGCGTGGTGCTGCATGTAGGCTAGGTAGTTCATTCATCTCATTTCTTCCTTTCTTTGTATTTTGCTTTCTTTTTGGAACTGTTAAGTATTCAGGCATTTGCACCTCTTATTCATATATGTATTTATTGCAAATTTGGGCATTAGGTGAATAGTAAAGGTAGAATTCTATCTCACTTGGCTAGTGTTCCCTTCCCTTTGTGAAAATCTATAATCAGCTCCTTGAGTACATTCAAGGGAGTTAATTCATAATCCAACTTAACGAGATAGTATATTCCATTCGTTTTATCTTAGTTATGGACTTTGATATTTGCTGACTATTGTTAATATTATTTTATGTTGGTGAGCTAAGTCCAGACAAGGACTATGATTATCAATGATTAAGTCATCATTTATATCGTACAATTTGTTCATCTCAATTAACTTATTATGTGCAATCAATTGGTTAATGTGTGCAGTTTGCGGACGTATGATGGATCACAAGACAGAGAATAGGAAAAAGGAGCCAAGAATCCTCATCCAGAGTAAATTTGAGCATGTCGCCACTTTTTGTCGTGACGACCCTCACTACTTTTTTGTTTTTCTGAACTTATGTAATGTCTTCTTTTTGCTTCGAATTTGTTTGTAATATCAATATATTTATCGAAGCCAGATCATGTTTCTAAAATAGACAAGATTGCTTTTGTAAGTTGATAGTGATAATGTGTGTTTTCAATATTTGCAATAAATAAATTTATACGTATATTGATTTTCTTGATTGCTATTTTTTTTTTTTACATAAACTTAAGAGACCGGTTTTGGTCAATAAACGGTCTCAAACATGGGATCAAAGACACTGGTTTTAGCTAACATGTCTTTTATACACTTTTCAAAGAGACCAGTTATTTATGGTAACAGGTTTCTTAAATATAACAAAAGAAACCGGGAAAAATAACCGGTTTCTTAGGCTAAGACACCTACTAGATATAGACCGGTTATAAACTGGTGTCTTAAGCCATTTTCAACCGGTTTCCTAGGCATTTTTTTGTAGTAGTGACAGTTTTCAAAAACATTTAAACGGGGTCAGTTATTGATTACACAAAAACAATACACAATCATCCAATCTCCATTATAACTCCACACACCTGACTACACACTAAAGTGTGTAGTCCTGCCAGAATACCCATCTCAACAAGTATTCCACACCGCCAGTGGGGGACCGCAGCCGTTCCCACATAAGCCCCGCCATCTCATCCGAGCAATAACCCATGTTCCTAAATATGCACATCCCTCCGTGGCGGGTTCCACAGAGGGCGAATCAAGGGCGTGAAGCCACTCCCGCAAGTGACTCCACTCAGCCGAGGACGCACCTCAAGTACCATAGACAAACAATCACAACCAACTACATTATACAACAACAATCACCAATTACCAATTTCAATACTATATGAATCAACAACAATAAACATCCATCAACAGCATTATGTAATCAATAACCGAGTAGGGAAACCCTACCTGGAATAACCAACCACAAGACCGTCACAAGCAGCTAATCAGTAATGCTCCTCTAAGAAACCTCCTCCTATAATCACATTTACATACAATTACCATCTAAACAACATAGTACTCCCAAAACCCCCAATTCTACCCAATTAGGGTTTTGAACAAACTCAACGAAACAATATAAAAATTATACAAGAATCTTACCCTTGACACGACGAACTCAACGGCGTAAAGAACACGACGATCTGACAACCTTAGCCTTTGGGATTTGATAATAAGGCGAAGAATGAAACAACGTACTCTTTTCTCTCTTTGAAAGGTTTTTAGAAAAGTGAAAAGTGATTAAGAAAGATAACGGAACCCTTAAATACCATTCACGCGTTATTAACAAAACCCGGCTAAAATAACCCGTAAGACCAACTTACTCAATCGAGTAAGTGACTTACTCGATCGAGTGCCCCTTACTCGATCGAGTGTCACACGTACTCGATCGACTACCCATCAGGCAGAGTACTTTTCGTATAAAAACATACTTACTCGACAGAGTAAGCCCCACTCGATAGAGTACCCATAGACATAGAAAACATACTAACAACATTATGTTCGAACATTGTCCCCGAAGTTCAACCCAACACAAAAACAAAACATACTAACTCAAAACAAGACACAACAACGCAACTAAAACTCATAACAAAACTCCCAACCGCAACTCAAAGCAACTACTAACTATGCAAAACTAACATAAAACCACACCAAAACCTTATGCAACCATCTCCTACCCCCCCTAAAAGAAACATGGTTATGTCCCCGTAACCACACATACCTGATCAAAAAGAGACGGATACCGCTCCCTCATAGCCTCTTCCGCCTTCCAAGTAGCTTCCTCAACCTCATGGTTAGACCATAGAACCATAAGCAACATTGTTTCCCCGTTCCTAGTTTTTCGAACCTTGCGATCAAGAATCTGTTTTGGCACCTCAAGATAAAACAAGGACTTATCCAACTCTATGTTTTCCACCTCTATCACATGTGAAGGCTCGCTCACATACTTCGGTAACTGAGACACATGAAACACATTATACACCCTATCCAAAGTAGCTAGCAACGCTAACCGGTAAGCAACCTCACAAACACGATCCAAAATATCATATGGTCCGATAAACATCTGGCTCAGCTTCTCTTTCTTACCAAACCTCATAACCCCACGCATACGAGACACTTTTAAAAGAACCTTGTCCCTAACCTGAAACTCTATGTCACGACGATATAAGTCTGCATAACTCTTTTGTCAATCCTGAGCCGCTTTCATCTCTTTGTCTGATCAGCTTAACCTATTCTATCATCTCCTGTACCATCTGTGGTCCTAAAACCACTGCCTCAACTCTATCATCCCAGCAAATCGGACTCCTACACCTCCTCCCATACAAAGCCTCGAATGGTGCCATCCCAATACTCGTGTGGTAGCTGTTGTTATAAGAAAACTCAATCAGATCCAACCTATCCTCCCAGCTATCACCAAACTCCATCACACAAGCCCTCAACATGTCCTCTAAGATCTTGATAGTTCTCTCTGTCTGCCCATCTGTCGCAGGATGAAAAGCTTTACTCATCTTCAAAGTAGTTCCCATCAAATCCTGCAACTCTCTCCAAAACCGGGATATGAATCTCGCATCTCTATCTGACACTATATCCTTAGGCACCCCATGAAAACAAACCACATGCTTCCTATAAGCTAAAGCTAACTGTATCTTGGTCCAAGTATCTTTCATTGGAACAAAATGAGCTAACTTGGTCAAACGGTCAACTATTACCCATATCATGTTGTTACCCTGTTGACTATTAAATCCATAGAGATAGACTCCCATTTCTACTAAGGTACCTCAAGACACTGAATCTTACCTTGTGGTCGTCATTGCTCTCCCTTAACCCTCTGACATGTCAAACATCGAGCCACAAACTCAACTGTTTCCTTCTTCATCCCAGGCCACCAGAAAGTCTGCTTCAAATCTTTATACAACTTGTCACCACCTCGATGTACTGAATACGGTGTGCAATGAGCCTCTGTCATGATCATCCTTTTCAACTCCTCGTCATTAGGAACACACCATCTCCCATCAAATCTCACACTGCCATCTGTATGAATAGAGAACCGAAACACTGTCCCTTTTTCTACTCCAACTCTCCACTCCTCAATCTTAGGATCCAAAGCCTGTTTCCTGCGAATGTCATCATAAAGATCTGGCTCCACTGTCAAGTCCCCTCTAGCATCCCCTTTCTGTATCATATGTATCCCAATATTCCCCACCTCATCTCTCAATCTCATCAAAGACAAAGCTGTGCATAGAGAATGCACACTCTTCCTCCTCAGCGCATCTTCAACCATGTTTGCCTTCCCTTCATGGTATATAATATCCATGTCATAATCTCCTATCAGTTTCATTCACCTCCTCTGTCTCATGTTCAACTCCTTTCGAGTGAAGATGTACTTGAGGCTCTTATGATCTGAAAATACCTTAAAGGTCGCTCCAATAAGATAGTGCCTCCAAATCTTGAGAGCAAACACAACTGCACCCAACTCTAAATCATGTGTCGGATAGTTCTCCTTATAAGGCTTCAATTACCTAGAAGCATAGGCAATTACTCTCTCGTTCTGCATCAACACACAGCCCAAACCATTCTTTGAAGCATCTGTATATACCTCAAAGTTCTCACACCCTTCAGGTAATGCTAAGACTGGAGTTGTGGTCAAACGTTCCTTTAATGTTTGGAATGCCGTCTCACAACTTTCATCCCAACGAAACCTGTTCTCTTTCCTCATCAACGCTGTCATAGTTCTGGTGATCTTTGAAAAGTCTTTCACAAACCGACGGTAGTACCCTGCCAAACCCAAGAAACTCCTGATCTCTGCCACATTCTTCGGTGCATCATACCGAGTGACTGGCTCTATCTTTGCCGGATCCACAGCTACACCCTTCTTGGAAATCACATGCCCCAAAAAGGCTACTTCCTTGAGCCATAACTCACACTTAGACAACTTTGTATACAGCTGATTATCACGCAAAGTTTACAACACCAAGCTCAAGTGCTTCTCATGTTCCTTCTTAGTCTCGGAATAGACTAAGATATCATCGATGAAGCCCACTATAAACCGATCCAAAAAATGACTGAAGACCCAGTTCATCAAATCCATAAACACTGCAGGTGCATTAGATAACCCAAATGGCATCACAACGTACTCATAGTGACCATACCTCGATGTAAAAGTTGTCTTTGGTATATCCTCATCCCGAATCTTCCCCTGATGGTAACCTGACCTCAAATCAATCTTAGAAAAGACTGTTGCTCCATTCAATTGATTAAACAAATCATCTATCCTTGGCAAAGATTACTTGTTCTTCACTGTAACCCTGTTCAGCTCTCTTTAGTCGATGCACAACCTCAAACTCCCATCTTTCTTCTTCATAAACAGAACTGGTGCTCCCCACGGTGATACACTAGGTCTAATGTATCCCTTATCAATTAAATCATCCAACTGTTTCTTCAGCTCCTCCAACTCCTTAAGACCTATGCGGTACTGGGCCTTCGAGATTGGTCCCGTCCCTGGTTTCAGCTCCACACTGAAATCTATCTCCCTCTTTGGTGGTAAACCTGGTATCTCCTCCGGGAAAACATCTGGAAACTCTCCCACCACTAGTATCTAATCAACTGTCAAACTCACCATACTATGGTCCCTCACATGGCATAGGATCAGAGGACACCCCTTCCTCAAATAAGACTTAAATGTCACCACTGTAATCACCTTGACTTTGGGTTTGACAACAAAACCACAATAAGAAACACTAACTCCCTTAGGACCTCTCAAAGAGACTCTCTTTTGGTGACAGTCTATCCTAACCTTGTACTTACCCAACCAGTCCATACCAACTATCATCTCAAAACCATCCATGGGAAACTCTAACAAATCTACTGAAAGGTCAACTTGTCCAACTATCATAGATACACCCTTATACAACCTGCCACAAGTTACAGACTGACCCGACGGTATAAAAACTTCCTCTTTTATAGACTCAAACTTCCCCAAACCCAAAAGCTTAGCATGACTCGATGATACAAAAGATTGTGACGCCCCCAAATCAAACAAAACAAAGGTAAAGACACCATTAACAAGAAAAGTACCCGTGATTACGTGAGCATCATCCTCAGCTGCCTTCTTGTCCATCATGAAAAGCTTGCCACTGGTCTTATGTCCACCTCCCTGGACAGTACTAGCAGAAGTAGACAGCTTAGCAGCCGACCCCTGATTGTTGATCGTTGCTGGTTTCTGATATGAATTACCGCCATTGCGGTTAGCCCCACCGTTGTTGTTCTGACCACCCTGATTGTTCCATGACCCAACCGGCCTATTACTAGCATAACTCTGAGACTGACCCTGAGAGAAACTCCCCTGTGATGGCCTCTGAAAACCCCTGCCCACAGCACTGGTGCACTCATGTCTCTCGTGGCCCATACCGCCACAGTTAAAGTAAGATATACCCCAGCTGCTACTACCACCACCTCGACCACGCACATAGGAAGCTCCACCACTAAACCCCGACCCCGATGAGTAAGCCCTCGCCTGGTTATGGTTGCCCCTCTTGTAACTAGACTGACCACCACCCTCGCTCTCAGCCTTCCTCTTCTCGGGACCCTTCTCCCTATTCTCTTTGGCCATCTCTACCAATCTCTCAGCTCTCCCGGCGCGCTCATACACTTCCTTAACATCAGTAAGGACTCCTACAGGCAGCTTCTCCGTGATCTTATATGTCAAACCTTTCTCAAACCTTAAAGATAGGTTCTCCTGGTTCAACCCCATATCCTCAGCATATCTAGACTTCTCATTGAACTTGTGATAGTACTCCGCCATAGTCATCTCCGGAGTCATTTTGAAATCATCAAACTCCTCTCTCAACTTACTACGGACATGCTCCGGCACAAACTCTCGGTGCATAGCTCTCTTGAACTCATCCCAAGGTATAATTGATTTCCCTTGCCTCACATACAGGTCTAAGGCACTCTCCCTAACCTTATCTCACCACTCTCATGCCGCATCTCTCAACTAGAACGCAACTTGTTCCACTCTAAAGTCCTCAGAGCAATGAACCACATTAAGAATATTCTCCATCTCTCTGTGCCAATTGTCGATTAAAATTAGCGCTCCGGAGCCCATGTATTCTTTTGGGTTGAAACGGGCTTTGGTGACACTCATCTTAGCAAAATCCACCCCAGCCTGCTAATCCTTCCCAAACTTTTTCAAGGCCTCAGTAAGCGCCTCTTGATGCTCAAGCATCTTGGCTATCTCATCAATACTCATCATCTCGGCCCTAGCATACAACGCAGATCTCTTCGGCGTCATCTTTGAACTATATAAGAGAAGAGGTAAACATAAACACACATCCCATAACTTAAACACGTATATGCCCTGAGCAGCTCACACTCGACCGAGCAACACCACCTACTCGATCGAGTTGAGGACACTCGATCGAGTTACCCTCTTACTCGATCGAGTGCCTCGAATCTAGAACCTGACCATAAAGCATCAAAAACCTTACTCGATCGAGCCCCTTACTTACTCGATCGAGTAGACCTCGCTCCATCGAGTCCCCTATTTACTCGATCGAGTACCCAAAAACAGCAGACTGTCCAGAAACGATATACACCCTCTCGATCGAGTCGTACCCACTCGATCGAGTCCCTCACCTACTCGATTGAGTGCCCCCCACTCGATCGAGTCATGCTGACTCGTAAGCTACCCGCATGTTCAACTCAACTACTTCGCACAACAACTATATATAAAATGATAGGCATACGTATATATAACAAGCAACATCCTATTTCACATGTTTCTAATAAGCCACATAATAAATCAATCATCATGCAATTCCGTTATTCATATCAACACATATACTCATGTTACTTACTCACCTTTCACCACAACATTCTCCATTCTCCACATGCATTCATCCACCGATTCATACAACACATTTTAACATAGATATGTAGCATAACTTAAATAAACACATAACGACCCCAAATACACCCCATAGTGACCGGTTAAAAGTTGTAGGGCGAGATTGCGACTTTAGGACGTCTCCCAAGTCTTTGCATTAGCTCCTAACAACTCCTACCCGGGTTCATTTTATTTTGACTCCCTAGATTCATTGGGTTCATTAGTTACAGTTTCCAAAATCGTTGCTCTAATACCACTTTGTAATACCCCCATACACTAAGTACCTTACCACGACCACCTAATGCATGTGAATGCTACCATCTCGGTTACCCCAGGCAATATATATCAAATATACAATAAAGAAATGTACTTTATTAAGTAAATTTAAAGCGATATATGTCAAATACCAAAACTTTTAAGTAAAATACAACTGTTCCAAAAATGCCAAACTAACTAAGTAAATAAGTGTTTATGACACAGCGAAAGACATCTAGACATCACATGGCAACTGAACCCAGCTATCCCATGCGCATCCATCGCATTCCTGTTCAATAACTACTCACCACCTCCAAATGGATTACCACAGTTTTCAAAACATTTAAACGGGGTCTGTTACTGATTACACAGAAATAATACAATAGAAACAATACAAAATCATCCAATCTCCATCATAACTCCACACACCTGACTACACACTAAAGTGTGTAGTCTTGCCAGAATACCTGGTCCGGTTAAAACTCGTCGTCAAAAGCTACCAACCAAAACAATATTTATAACTTCACAAACTACTCTTAGTAAAGAGGTAAGTAAAGGCCGGATCCCAAGGGACGGGTAATGATGTAGGATTTTCCATTGCAAGTAGCTATGTCTTAGGGTGTCACAAATTGGGTTGAGATGAGATGTAATCTAAACTAATTAACAAGTTGAATGTAAATTAATGAAAACAAAGTAAAGCAAATAAAGGGGTTTGCAAACAATTGATTAAAAGCACTAGGGTGTCATGGGTTCATAGGGGATTCATAGAAATAGATCATACAAACATGTTCTCAATTTAGAAGCAAGCACTTATTATTGTGATGGAATCGAGTTAGTGTATATCTTACAATCCCTAGGAAGATTTAGGTCCCAGAGCCGAGTCGCCTAGACTGTACAACACCTACAAGTCGACTTAGTCTCCTCCTATTCAACTCTATGCATGCTCTAATGAGGCTCTAGTTGGTTTATATCTTACAAGCCTCATTGAAAATATAAGAGATGGGTAAAAAATACAAGGATTTATAGGCTCGCATTTCATCAAACATAACATGTGCATAGGTTGAAATCACAACAAGCAAGCAAATTAATTATGAAAACTTATTAGATTAAGCATAGATCAATTTCCATGTTTGTTTCCCCTAATTCCCCATTAACCCTAGCTAAAGGACTACTCACTCATGATCAAGTTTAACATGCTAATAAGGTTGTGAATCATACTAACAAAGCAAAACATGATGAATAAATGATGTGATTAACAATAATTGAACAAGGGTAAAAAGAGATTATACCTATGGAGATAATCCAAATAATAAAACAAAGAATAATAGAAGGACTTGATGATTGATGGAAGGTTGTCAATCCTCCAATAAACCCAAATAATATTCTAATTACCCAAACAAAACTAAGAATAATTGAGAGATTAATGAAAGATTAAGATGTGATTAATATTGAGAAGTGTATTACAACTAAATTAAGACTAAACTAAGATGATATATAGAGTGGATTAAGAGATGATTAAGGATTGATTAAGGGTTGATGATAATCTAGGTAGTACAATGCGGTATTTATACTAAAATTAAGTACAAGGATTAGGGTTACTAAGGGCTTAAATCACTATTAAGACCCTAAGGGAAGCTTGAGGAATTGCAACTCCCGAGAGACATGCGCGGATCGTGCTTGCAACTCCAACCAGGATCCGCTCTCTTCACCTGATGCACGACTGCTCTTGTATGAAGATCCGCTCGGGCTGGCAGTCGGGATGCTCGGATCGTGCTCTGGTACGCTCGTCCTGAGCTCAAGCCGCTCGGATCGTGGCACAAGATTCTTCTCTTGTTTGGCTCCTTAACAATCCGCGGGGATTGTGTTGGGGATGCAAGGATCTTTTCATCATTACCCATTTCAATTTATTTACTTTCTTAGGCATCTAGTATCGGTCTCCTCTTCGATGCTTGGTCATTAGATGCGATCCATTTAGCTCCAGTTCGCTCCATAAATGCAAGGTTAGCAATCCTCTCCTACCAAGGACATAAAACCTCAAAGAATATGCAAAATGGGAAACTAAAGGTAAGAAATAATCCTAATATATGCTAGAAAGCATGGGAACGAGGTTAATTCGGGGACTAAATGTGATCAAATATGAGTCACATCAAACATCCCCAAACCAAACCTTTGCTCGTTCCGAGTAAAGAGGTGACTAAAACTATAACCTTTATTTAAACTAACCTACTAATATAGCCAATATGAGACAATTAGCGGGTCTCACTCCGCCCCTTTAACTCACAACAAGACATCTATGAGGTAGGGTGCCTTCTTGCAAGACAAGGTGGTGCTTGCCAAAAAGGCGATACATCCAATCATTAAACACACAAAAGAAGGTAATGGATGCATCGACAAAAGAATAGCCACTTTCCTCATCTAAGTGGCGGAAATTATCTAGAAGGGAAGCAATCTAAGGGTACATACTCCATTATAGATATGGTTTCTTCAAAATACTAATCCCAGGAGGATACCAACAAATCACCTCCAAGTTGTGTCGAGCTAGGGTACCTTCGTCCTCAATTGCTAAATGCTTTTGTCAAGAGTAGACTCCCTATGATGTTAGAAACATTGTAGGATCGCGGAATTCCCCCTCTTGCCTAGACAAGAAGAAGGGTCGTCCCCTCTCTACCATGCACAAAAGTGGGATCAATGGAAAAAGGGATCAATATGCTTTTGAGTTTCATAGTGGGAGTTTGCTTTTTGTGTTGTTATTCCCCCCAATTTCTTGTGGCATTTGACATTTTTGTGAACAATTTTCTTTGCCATTTCTTAGATGTTTGGCGATTTGATGCTTGGCAAATTTCAACTTTTTCATTTTTTTGAGCATTTTTAAAGTCACCCTAATTTGTAACGAGGCACTTTTATTTGAAGCATAGGAATTCTTATTTTTGTACTCCTCTTTTCTTTGATGCAAATTTGTGCAAACTTCTTGATTTTTATTTTGGTACTTGATCTCAAATTGAGATTTTTGTGCCCATTCCCTTTTTGTTGACAAAAATGATCATAAAAGTGGAAGATGATTGAATGGTTTCAAGGGTCACTTTGAAATAAACTGTAGCCAAGGAGTCATCACATCACAAGGTACTCTTGACTAGGCCTTAGTCCATGGGTCAAAGGATACTAGCATGACACATCCCAGGGTGTTTTGGAAGTATTCTAATGAGCAAAGTCTCAAGAAGAAAATGTATCTACAAGGGTCTTATATATACTTGTCAAGTTTCCCAAATAGATGTCTTCACAAAATTTTTATAAAATGCAACTACATGCCATGATGCAACTAACATATATTACAACCTAATGCATATGCTTCTATCAACTAGTATGCAACTCCTAAGATCACATTGGTTTGTACCGCATCAACCAAAATAAAACCACATAGTCATTATGAGAGGAAAAAGGAGATTTGGAAAATTCATACCATGCGGTCTTCATATTCCTCATGCCTCGGATGTGGCGTAGTTGATCCAATGTGATAAGAGGACAAACAAACACAATATATACACAACATACAATTCTATACTACAAAGGAATGAACATGTTTTTGGATTTTTAAATTTTTTAAATTTTTGTGGTTTTTGTTTTTGTGAAATAAAAGAACATATTTTTGAGTTTTTCAAAAAATTTCAAATTTTATCATTTTTTATTTTAAAAGTTAAGTTAGAATCAATATTACAAAAACGGCCTAAGAAACCGGTTGAAAATGGCCTAAGAAACCAAGTGACAACCGGTCTTTATCTCACAGGTCTCTTTTGTCATATTTAAGAAACCGGTTGTAATTGAAAACTGATTCCTTTTCTCATATTTAAAAAACCGGTTGTAATTGAAAACTGGTCTCTTTCACAAGAGGCTAATAAACTGGTTATTAGGCGAAACCGATATCTTTGATTCTATCTTCGAAACTGGTTATTGACCAAAACCGGTCTCTTACTTTGTTGTAAAAAAAAATAAAAAATAATAATACCAATTGAGATTATCAAGCAGTCAATGTAACTTTTATTAAAAATTACATTAATAATAAAAAATAACAATGTCTTTATCAATTTACAAACCAACCTCTACATTTCTTGTGAAATTTACATGGTCGGAGTCAATTCACTGATTAGATGTAGAAACTAGATATTACAAAAGTGCTTAAGACAAAGTCCTCCGCATAGCTACCCTCCATTATACGTGCAAATGAAGGACCCATTAAAGTGTACTTGTTCCCTTCAAAGGCATGATAAATAGTTGGAATTGGCATCAAGTTGTAGAATATCTACAGGCCACCCTAGCTTTCTGCCAATGAAACTATCATAATAAGAAAACTTCAACCAAGAATTACGATTCGTAAAATAAAACCGCTTCCATAAGCCCAACTTAACAAGCAGTAATTACTAGCAAATTAAAAAGTAAAGTTAGGAAGGAGCTAAAGGCATAAGCTCTACAATACAAGGAACTGAAGGTTGAAAAACATTACCAACTTGAAGCAGGCACTACTTAACATCAAAAACATAAAAACTGCGGATATACTTGATAGATGACTTACTTCAGCCATTACTAGCTTGGCATCGAAAATCAAACATAATTTTTATCAATATTTCATTACGAACTCCACAATCCCTTATTTCTTGAATAAGAAAATAGCCAACATCGGTGAGGACCCGTAGGTCCTTTAGTTCTTTGCCTGCAACATGTCACCGTTTTAATGAGTTTGGTTGTCAGTCAATTTGGTACAATCAATTGAGCCAATATAGAAATAATTTCAGAAATTCACACATCAACTTGACCCAGAATGCTATTAAATCCTCTTTCAAAAAATTAAATATAAACCGGGGTAGTTTGTTCATCTGCAAACAAAACAAGGGAAAAAAATATCACATATATGTCAAAGAAGCGTCACAATATTCACCTCATCAGTAATATTGCAGGTGAAGATGATACCATTATTAAGTTCTGTTGGCAGCATCTGTTAGTAGACAATTATGTTAATAAGTAAGATCGTCGGTTCTCCGAGTGATTAGGATAAAAATGAACTCATTAAAGGAGGCCGACAAGGCTTCAGTGAGAAAAAGAAAAATAACGCACATCCTAATACCATTTTGATATAGAGTATAGACGATGTAGTTCGAGTTTAGTGCACACTTTGACTGAAAACATCAAAGGAATCGTTGCTAAGAAACCCATTACGAATGAACTAAGATACAATGAAATAATATACTCTTTCGTTAAGTTGGATCATGAATGAACTCCTTTGAATGAACCCAAGTAGCTGATTATAGATTTTCACAAAGGGAAGGGAAGGCATGTCATGTGAGATAAAATTTCGCTCTACTTAAGAAATGCTAAGGAGCTAATAAGTCTAACCTATAATAATCACTTAACGAATAAGAGGTGCAAATTGCCTAAGTACTTAGCAGTTCCAAAATGAAAGGAAAAAAACAAAAAAGAACAAAGGAATAAATGAGAAGAATATATTACCTAAGCTACAGGCAGCGCCAACAAGGAGCCAGCATGCTGCGGCATAAATCAGACAGCAACAGTACAACTAACATCAGTATTCTGAACACCGACCTTCAGATTGCGAATATCTGAGACCAAAAAACATCATGATGTCAGGTTTATAGGTCATGAGACGAATGACAATGACAATGTGGTTCAAAGATAACTTACCTGGGATTCCTCCAAGATTAGAGAGGTGAAGCCTTAACAGCTTTACGGCTTCTCTTGGTTCAAAGGTACTGAGATCTAACAACAATTCTTCATCTGGCCTGCAGCCGAACAACATCTTGTTAGACCTAAGAATATGGAATGACTGATGATTACGGAGCAAGCAAAAGGCAACATTAGTCAAAGCTAACCTTGATTGTATAAGCTTGTTCACCAACTTTTCATCAGCTTCCTGTGCCAATTTATTAAAAAATTGACTCTGAAATAAAATGTCATCCAGTTCCAGGGAATATATTTAAGAATAATGCATAATCAGCTTGCATCGATCGACAATTTTATGAGCCAGTTAACTTTATTTCATCATTTCTCAAACCAAAGAAGAAAAAAGTCTGTCTCTATTGGAAGACAATGGAGACAAGTGGGAGAGTTCGGTGAAGAAAATTAATGAAAATAGATTACTTGAGGAGTTGAGACAGTACCACTTTCATAAGCTTACCGGCTCGCTCTTTGTCTCCCTTTGTGTAAGCATCAATAGCCTGCCAATCAACCAAACAGTCAACGAGAGGAAACGTCTGATAATCTTAACACAGAAAGAAATGTAGAAGCAGTTGCTCACAGCTTTATAGTATTCTTTCATAGTAACCCAATGTTCCCTCACAGCTGACGAAGGACCGGGAAGCTATTCTCATCCCCTTCTTCATCTTCAAATCAAGAAAATGCAACCATAAGTATAAGACTACATCAGAAACCCATTTCATTACAATTATATGAAAACTGCTAATGCAAAATGAATTCGTCGATTTATCAATGCTTTAATGTACACATCAGTATCTGAACTACTAGCTATACCTTCTTTGCCATCTGCTAATGATTTCACAGCTACGAATGTTTGCTCTATATTTGTCTCTTTCGATGGTACAACCACAGATCTCCTATATAAAATTGATTTCCTAACTCTAGCTCGATGTATTACTCAATACTCAATACGAATAGATTGATACCGAGAGAAATAAACAATACTCAATACTGATAGATTGATATAGAGAGAGAAATATACAAACAATTTGGTGAACAAAACTATTGCTTGCTCCTAAAAATTAAATCGTAATTAAAACCCCAAAAAATTAAAACAAAATCCCTAATAAATTAAAACGAAATTGATTAAAATGAGTACCTGTTATCAAGGTATAGACATGTAAGCGATAGATTTGGCTGAAGGAACTGGCGCCGGTCTTGTTAGGAGGGCGTTTGGTGGTGGTGATGTGCCTTGAGGTCAGTTGTGGTAGACAGTAGTGGGGGTGCTAATTGAGAAACCATTTGGGTGCTAAGAAACAAAACCAATAAAAAAGGAATAAAAAGATACGGGGGTATAAAACTGTAACTGGGGTAGAAAAAATACCAAAAAAGTAAGAAACCGGTTTTAAATATGACACAATTTGTTATGTTATTTTAAGAAACCGGTTTTATAAAATCAACGGTTTATTATGTTGAGAGACCGGTTTGAGAATTTAACCGGTTTCTTATTAGGGATCTCTATGCCATTTTTTGTAGTAGTGAATTTCCCATCTCCACACTAGTATGGGCATTGTCCTCTATGACCAAAACGATAGGAAATTATGCAATGCAAGCTAAATGAAAATATATGATTTCTACGCTAATATGCAAACTATATGACATATAAAACAAGTGAATGCATTCTACTCTATTCTATATGATGCATGTTTTCTATTGTTCGGAGAGCTAATTTGAATTAACTCGCATTTCTTGTGTGTGAACTTCCCCAAACCAAGTAAGACACTATTGCTAGAGTAAAAAGTTCATGCACAAGGAAAGGATGCAATGCATGAATCCTAATTGTCATTTTGGATTTTCAAATGGGAACAATAAATGAGACACCTCAATGAAGCCGAGGTGGGAGTCCTTTAAATGTTGCTAGGACTCAAAACAAATACTCAAGATAAAGATTAAAAAACATGATAAAGAGACAAAGCTAAAGGAGGTGTAGGAAACTCATAATGGAATAGGTTGAAGTCAAGTAATCAACCCCGCATGTTTGGTATCCTCCAAATAGCCTTGTCAACCCTCAATTGTCGCTCATTGCGACATCCTCATCCCCGGCATCATTGCCGTCATCATCATCGTCACTTGCATCATCAATTTCTTCATTATCTTCTTCATCATCCACCTCCATTGATCCGGAGGATTCTCCATTTCCATCAACATTATTGGAACTTGAACCTTACTCTTCTTCTTCTTGGCATGAATCATTACCTTCCCCATCTTCAAAAACAACAACCTCATTTCCAATAGCCACCCCACTATCCATTTCGGCATCTTGACAAGCACTTGGGAAGAATACCTCCTTATCCGCCCAACTAGGAAAAGGACATGAAGGATCAAGAAGTCCTTGCCTAGCTAGATGTAGAAGGGGTGGATATTGGGCACGGTAAGCATTCACCCGATCATCGTGAGCTTCTTTATGCATTGGTTGCATTAGTTGGGTCAAATAGTCGTTTCCTACCACAACATTAGAGCCACTCGGTTTGAACACTTGGTAGGCAAAGGGATATGGTGGAGTCACAATGGTGGAGAAGGAGGGCTTTGAAATTGGTTCCCTATGTTGCTTAATTATCATTTCGGTTTCCTTGGAGATGGGCAATAGGTAGTTTGGTCTACGGACAGAGATACGGAAAATCTTGCTAGGCAAGAGAAAGGACTTAGCTTCTTTTATGAGCCTCTCATATTTGTTGTCAAGATTGTCATTCTTGACCCAATGGAATTTGTTGATCATAGTGCTCATATCAAGGAGGTTGCTCCCTTTAACGGTTTGTAGGTATTATCTTTGTTAAAATTTGGGTTAAAGTTCTTAGATAGCCTCGTTACCAAGCCCCCGTTTACAATAAAGGCCGCCCCATCTTTCCCATTATCAATCTTAAGCCACCGATCAAGGAATAGTTGAAGAATGTTGTACTTTTTGGTGAACTTTCCATTGATATTCATGAAAGACTTAAGGTAGACAAAATCAAGTTCGGTGAAGTCACTGGTGCCTTTTCTAGAAATCAAGGTATTGCCCACAAACTTGTGCCATACTCTTATACCCGGATGGTGAATATATAAAGCATGGCACTCCCGGAAAGAATCAAATTTTCGACCGGTAATAACTTTCCAAAGGGGTGTGGCATCATACTTCAAAGGCTTTTTCTCAAAATGATCATATTTCAATAGACCAAACACTTTACCAAAATCGGTCTTAGTCATGCTTCTACTCTTGTTCTCAAGACGGAAATCAACATAATTTTGAGTCTCTATCTTATGCACCTTCAAGGAGCTTATGAACTACATGGTCAATAAGGATAAGTCAATTCTTCCATTTCAAAGAGGGTTAACAACCTCATGGACTCGAAAAATGCTCTAGTTCGCTCAAGCACACCCAATTTTTCCAAAGTGTCTTGACAAATAAACTTGGTAGCCACAATAGTCTTTTTAGCAAGGGATAAAAATGCATTCCTATGAGCATCGGTTAAGAAAGTTACCTCCGAAAAATTTTGACAATTATTCTACTACCGGAGTAGGTGTGGTAGCTTCCTCAATAGGAGTTGCGGTTTCTTGGATTTCCACCCTTGGTTGGGTCACTACCAAAGCCATGGATGCAAGAATAGCTTGTTGCCTCTTTGATAAATTTACAGTCTTGGATGCCTTGGTTCCACCTTTGGTCTTTGCCATTGTATTCTCCTTCTCAAATTGGTATCAACAAACTAAGATTTTCCTTGAATGTTCCTTGCTTCCTCAAACTTCAACCAATTCCTCAATCAATTTAGGATTTTCGAATTTTTGCCCAAACCCTAGAAATTTGATTCAATTTGTGAGGAATTTGGTGTTTAGATGGTCTTTTGTTGATAAAGGAGTGATTTAATCTTGTTTTGAGCAAGTTTTGTTTGAATGGTGGTGAATTTTGTTGAGAAATTGGTGTTTTTGAATGGGTTGATTGAGAGTTTAAGTGGGAGAAAAGGTGTGTTTGTGTTTTTGAAAGATAGAAATGAATTGGGAAGGAAGGGTTGTCCCGTGTTTAGCTTAAGTACAGGCCTGGGACGTTCGGATTCTCCATGGGACGCGCGGATCCTCTTACAGGATTTCCTGAAATTGCAAAACAGTGCCAAGACGCGCGGATCCTCCTTAGCACAAGCGAATTTCTGCTAGGACACTCGGATTTTTCCTGGGACGCGCTGATTTCCTTACAGGAAAATTTGATAAATTTGGGACTTTCCAGGACGCGCGGATTCACTACAGCTCGAGCGTCCTAAAGTTGGGAACGAGAGGATTGAAGCTGGCTTGCGCATATTCTCTTACAAGACTTTTTCTTCAATTTAAACTTTCCCAGCTCCCACATCCTAAGGTCAGGATGCACTGATTGATGCTGGGGACGCACGGATCCTCTTCGGCTCCCACGAGCTCAGGTCCGCGCGTGGGGATTCCTTTTTCCGTGTCATTCTTTCTTCTTCTCCTTTGTTAAATATTGTGGGTGCACTACAAAGGCTTGGTTAGCCTAGGCATTTGCCATCCACACACTTGATCAAATACTACACATCAAAACACATTAAAATACCTCCCTCACTTGCTCTCATGTCAAAAATTTTGATCAAAGCACAAAAATAACAAAGATGCAATAAAGGAAATAAAATGCGAGTTAAGGGGTTAGAATATTTACAAATGGTGGTTTAGGGAGGACTCTACCAAACTCTCATTCTTGGATGTGATGTCAAGGGGGCAAAGCCAAGGTGTTGTTGATGTTGCTCAACACCTTGTAGAAGTAGTCGAAGGGTTGCTCATTTTCATGATAGAGGTCTTGGGTAGATCTTTGCACATTATTCTCTTCATTGTTTTATTCATCCAAGTCAAAGTGATGACAAGGATCAACAAAGCCTTGGTCTAAGGTCATAGCATTTCTAATATAAGGATTGACCAATCCTTCAAATTCATCGTCCCATAGACCGCAAACTTCACTAGCTTGTTCCCCAATGATGTCATGAGTTGATAAGAGCAACTCTTCTTTCATGTTGTCATTGCCAATGAGGCCTTCTTCATTACTTGTCATGATGGGTGAGCTATTCAAGCTCTCTTTATTGTTGTTGAAAATTCCTTGCTCTCCGAATAAAGCTACTTGAAGGTCATCCACTTTCTTCTTCCATATGGTGGTGCTTCTTTACCCATGGCTTGATATTTGCATAGAGAATCTAACTTCTTCCTATCACTTTCTCGGCTATAGTGATCGATCATAAAGCATGGCTAACGTAGTCGGGGAGCTCTCATTGTTTTGTCAAGATTAAAAGTGGTTGTCTCGTCCCCTACTTCGAGTGTGAGCTCTCCATGTTTCACAATGATTACCGCTCCGGCGGTATGCAAGAAAGGTCTTCCTAAGATGATAGGAATTTTGGAATCCTCCTCCATGTCTACAATGACAAAGTCTACCGATGAAGAATTTGCCAATTCTCACGGGTACATCCTCCCATACCCCTAAAGGTATCTTTGTTGATCGATCCGCCATTTGAAGAGTGATGTTGGTGCATTTGAGGTCTCCCATTCCTAGCCTCTTACATACCGAGTGTGGCATGACACTTAAACTTGCTCTAAGGTCACATAATACTTTGTTGATTGTAGTGTCGCCAATGGTACATGGAATAGAAAAACTTCCCGGATCCTTGAGCTTTGGAGGGGAACTCCCTTGAATAATAGCACTACTCACTTTGGTAAAGGTAGTAGTCTCCAACTTTCGGATGGATTTCTTCTTGGTAAGAATGTCTTTCATGTACTTTGTATAAGCCGGAACATGATTGATCAAATACCGTGAATGGGATTGAGACTTCTAAGTTCTTCACAATTTTCATGAACTTTCCAAGTTGTTCATCAAGCTTAGGCTTACCTTGGCGACTTGGGAATGGAACTCTAATCACAATAGGCTCTTTTTCCTTAGCCTTCTCTTCATTCTTCTTCTTTGAAACTTAATTGGTGGTAGGATCTACCTCTTTAGAGTTCTCCACAACTCTTTGCTTGTCACTAACATCCACAATATCTTCATTAATTGGCCTCTTCGGCCCCTCATATCTTGTACCACTCCTCAAATGGATCGCACTAACCGTCTCATGTCTTGGGGGTGGGTTACCTTGAGGAAGTAATTGCCTTTTTTGTCTTTGAGAGCTAGAAGATGCTAATTGAGTCATTTGAGTCTCTAACATTTTGGTGTGGGCAAGAATATTGTTGATGGTGATTTCCGTACCTTGGCTATCTTTTTGCATTTGGGTGAAGAATTCTTGTTGGTTCTTTTGTATTTGGAGGACCGTTTTTTGGACATCAAAGCTTTGGTCATTTGATTGGTTGTAAGAAGGTTGATTTTGATAACATAGGATTTGGTTGAAAAAGGGTCTTTGAGCTTGATTTCTCATTGGAGGTGGAGTGTATGTGGGTTGGGGGTTTTAAACATTTTGGCTCTTATATGAAAGATTTGGATGGAATTTGGTGTTCTCATTATAGTAGTTGGAATAAGAGGTACCACTCTTGTATGCTTGGAAAGCATTAACTTGTTCATTTGTTCCCCTACATTCACTTTGGTCATGTCCCCAGGTTCCACAACTTTCACATACTCCACTTGGGATTGAGGATGATGCCACCATACCATTAACATGTTGTTTGGGTGATTTGGAAGCTTCATCAAGCTTAGCCATGGCCTTCTCAAACATCAAATTGATGGTGTCGATATGAGCACTTAGTTGAGCACCCAATTGAGTGATGCAATCTTCCTCATGCTTTCCTTCTCTAGTGGCCTTTCGAGGCCTACTATATTGGGAATTATGAACCGCCATCTATTCTATTTTGGCCCATGTTTGATTGTCATCAACTTCGGTAAACATCCCATTGGATCCCATGTTAAGAACATTGTGTGAGTCTTCATATAAACCGTTCCAAAATTGTTTGATGTGACCATAATTGGAGCATATTTAGTCCCCGAATTAGCCTTGTTCCCATGCTTTTTAGTGCATGTTTGGGTCATTTATTGTCTTTAGTTCTTTGTTTTGCATATTCTTTGAGGTTTTGTGTCCTTGGTAGGAAAGGAGTGCAAACCTTGCATTTTCATGGCAAAACGAGACTAAATTGATTAAATTCAAATGACCAAGCATCAAGGAGAGACAAGATTAGAAGGCCTTTGTACATACTATAGTAAATGGGCAATGATGAGAAAAGATCCTTGCATTCCCGAGGAAATCCCCAAGCATCTTATGAAGAAAAAGGAAGAAAAGAAGAATAAATGAAACTGCATAGCAATCCGTCCGGATTGTCCCGAAGACGCCCGTCCACCTTCACAATCCGTGCGTCTTCACTCCAAGTCGCCCGGGCAGCAATCCCAGAAGACGCCCGTCTTCTCCCCAAGACGCCCGGGCAGAGACCCACGAATCCGGCCGTCCCGTGCTAAAGACGCACGGATTCCCAGGCAGACATATTCGTTTCTTCAAGCTTCAAGAAAGATGCCCAACCTTCCAAAAATATTGGCGTTTCCTTAAGTAGGGACTTAATCGTCATTTAAGCCCTTAGTTAACCCTAATTCCTACACCTAATCCCCACAATAAATACCCCATTAGTCTAATTAGAAGAGCATGTTCTTCTTAGCAATCTTTAGTGTAGTTAATATCAATCAAATCTCTCTTTAATCTTGTAATCAATAATTAATCAAGTTTTAATACAAGTTTTATTTCCTTAATCTCTCTTTTGTTCATCCTTTATTTTGGGTAATTTAAGATTATTTGGGTTATTATTGGGAGATTGACAACCTCTCAATCAAGCATCAAGTACTTCTTTTATTCTTTGCTTTATTATTGGAATCATTAGTAGGTATAATTCTCTTAATCCCTTTTTTAATTATTGCTAATTACTTTCATTTATTCATCATGTTTCACTTTGTTGGTATGATTGACAACCTTGTTAGCATGTTCAACATGATAATGAGTGAGTAGTTCCTTAGCTAGGGTTAATGGGTAATTAGGGGAAACCAACATGGGGAATGATTCATGCTTAAATTAATATGATTTCATGGTTTATTTGCTTGCTTGTTTTGATCTCAACTCATGCACATGTTATGTTTGATGAAATGCGAGCCTATGAATCCTTGCATTTTTTACCCATCACCTATCTTTTCAATGAGACTTGTAAGACATAAACCAACTCGAGTCTCATTAGACCATGCATGTTGTTGAGTAGGGAAGACTAAGTCGACTTGTAGGTGTTGTACAATCTAATCGATTCGGCTCCGGGACCCAAACTTTCCTAGGATTATAAGATATAACCCAACTCAATCCATCACAGCAATAATTGCTTGCTTATAATTTGAGAACATGTTTGTATGATCAATTCCCATGAATCCCCTATGAGCACATGATACCCTAGTACTTTTTATCAATTGTTTACAACCTTTTTAATTCATCTTGCTTGTTTACCTTCATTGTTATTTAGTTTAGTGACCTTCTACATCAACCCCAATTGTGACACCCCTAAGACACCACTAGTTGCAATAGGAATCTCATCTCAATTCCCGTCCCTTGGGATCCGACCTTTACTTGCCTCTTTACTAATTGTAGAGTTGTTTGTGAAATTATAAATTGTTTTTTGGTCTAGGTGCTCCTAACGACAAGTTACCGAAAAGATATAATCCGACCAAAAATGGCGCCGTCGCCGGGGACGGTGTTAACTTGATTTAGATTTTCTTATATTGTTATTAGTTGTGTCTTTCTTTGCCTTGGGGAAGTAAAACTCCTCAAGGTTTGTTCTAATTGTTTTCGAGTTGTTTGATATTTTGCATGTGTAGAAGGTCACAAGGTAACTTGTTACCCGTTGATCGTGAAATTGAAAGAACTTTGACAAACAATAGAAGACTTGCTAGGAGAAATTTGGGAGGTATTGGTGAGGTTGTAGATATTCAACCAACTTTTGAGTTCATCAACCCTTTTGTAAGAGAAGGTGAGCAGAACCCAACACAAAATCAACCCACAATGCCTAAGTTTTCTTCACATTCCGTACCCACCGAGGAGAACCTACCCAATGGTAATCCCACACCACAACATCTAACCGGAAATTTCATTGCCAAATCCGCATTTATCCAATTAGTCGAAAGAAGCCAATTTGGGGGGATGCCTAGTAAAGACCCTCACTCTCATATGGAGACCTTTTGTGACTATTGTGATGCGATTTCTCAAACCGGTGTAACTCAAGGCCAAATTAGATGGGTCTTATTTCCTTTTTCTCTAATTGGCACCGCGAAACAATGGTTGAAAAGCCTTGATAAGGCCACTCTCGGAATTGATTCTTGGAAAAAAGTTGGCCCTAGCTTTCTACAAAAAGTTTTATCCACCGGAAAAGACTAACATGCTAAGAGCTCAAATTACAGGTTTTAAGCAAAGGGATGAAGAATCTTTGTATGAAGCTTGGGAGCGGTTCAAAGGAATTTATCGCTCATGTCCTCACCATGGACTTAGCGAGTGGTTCTTGGTACAACAATTTAAGAACCGTCTTTATGAAGATTCAAGGAACATTCTCAACATGGGATCAAATGGAATGATCACCAAAGTTGATGACAATCAAACTTGGAACAAAATTGAGGAAATGGCGGTCCATAACTCACAATATAGTAGACCTCGAAAGGCTACTAGAAGAGGAAAGCATGAAGTGGACTCCGTTACTCAATTGGGTGCTCAACTTAGTACTCACATTGATACCATCAATTTGAAGTTTGAAAAGGCTATGGCTAGACTTGAAGAAGCCTCAAAATCACCAAAGCATCGTGTTAATGCCATGACGGCATCTTCATCAATCCCAAGTGGGATATGTGAGAATTGTGGAACTTTGGGACATGACCCAAGTGAATGTAGGGGAACAAATGAACAAGTGAATGCTTTCCAAGCATACAAGAGTGGTACCCCTTATTCAAACTATTACAATGAAAACACCAAATTCTATCCAAATCTCTCATACAAAAGCCAAAATGTTCAAAACCCTCAAACAACAAACACCCCACCTCCCATGAGAAACCAAAATCAAAGACTCTTTTACAACCAAAACCAAGGTTACCAAAATCAATCTTCATACAATCAACAAAATGACCAAGGTTTTGATGTTCAAAAAGCGGTCCTTCAAATGCAAAAGAATCAACAAGAGTTTTTCACTCAAATGCAAAAAGATAGTTAAGCAAAGGAAACCACCATCGACAACATCCTAGCTCACACCAAAATGTTGGAAACCCAATTGACTCAACTATCATCTTCAAGCTCACAAAGACAAAAGGGGCAATTACCACCTCAAAGTAATCCCCCAAGACATGAAACGGTTAGTGCCATTCACTTGAGAAGTGGTACAAGGTATGAAGCACCGAAGAAGCAAGTTGATGATGAAGTTGTGGAAGCTAGTGACAAAGAAGAAATTGTGCAAAACTCCAAAGATGGAGAACCATCAAAAGAAGAAATTTCAAATAAAAATGAAGACAAGGTCAAGGAGAAGGAGCCCATTGTGATTAGACTTCCTTTTCCAAGTCATCAAGCCAAGCCCAAATTTGATGACCAACTTGGAAAATTTATGGAAATTGTGAAGAATTTGGAAGTCTCAATTCCTTTCACGGAATTAATCAATCACGTGCCGGCCTATGCGAAATACATGAAAGACATCCTCACAAAGAAGAAGTCGATCCGGAAGCTTGAGACTATCGCCTTCACTAAGGTGAGTAGTGCAATACTTCAAGGGAGTTCACCTCCAAAACTCAAGGATCCGGGAAGCTTCTCAATACCGTGTACAATTGGAGACACCACAATCAACAAAGCCTTATGTGATCTAGGGGCTAGTGTGAGTGTTATGCCGTACTCGGTGAGTAAAAGGTTGGGAATGGGAGAGCTTAAATGCACCAATATCACACTCCAAATGGACGATATATCGACAAAGACACCATTAGGGATATGGGAAGATGTTCCCGTACGAATTGGGAAATTTTTCATCCCGGTGGACTTCGTCATTGTTGATATGGAAGAAGATTCCAACATTCCAATCATTCTAGGAAGACCTTTCTTACACACCGCGGGTGCGGTGATTGATGTAAAACATGGAGAGCTCAGTCTAGAAGTGGGAGATGAGAGCATAACTTTCAATCTTGACAAGACCATGAGAGCCCCCCGTTTACATGAACCATGTTTTATGATTGATCATTATAGCCGGAAGGATGATAGGAAGAAGTCGGAACTCCAATGGAAGAAGAAAATTGAAGATGCTCCATTCAAAGAGCAAGTGAATTGTAACAAAGAGAGCTTGAAAAGCTCACCAAAGTCAAGCAATGAAGAAGATGGCCTCATTGGCCAAGAAAAGAAAATGGGAGAGTTGTCTCTATCAACTCAAGAGATCTTTAGTGATCAAGTAGATGAAGTTTGTGGTCTTTGGGACGATGATTTTGAAGGAATTTTCAATCCCTATATTGGTAATGCTATCGATCACGACCGACAACAAGGGAAAAGATCTATTGAAGATCTTTATCATGACAATGAACAAGCTTTTGATTACTTTTTCAAGGTGTTGAGCAACATCAACAACACCTTGGACATCCCCCCATTACATCTCACTAAGGATGAGAGTTTGGTGGAGTCCTCCCTAAACCACCATTTGTAAATATTTCTAATTCCCTAACTCGCATTTTAACTCTCGTATTGCATTTTTGTCATTTTTGGATTTTTATGCCTTGATCAAGATAATTATCATTTTTGAGAGAAGTGAGGGAGGGACTAATGATTTCAATTTATGTGTAGTGCTTTAGCTTAGTGTGAGGATAGCAATTGCCTAGGCTATTTATGCCTTAGTAGTGCCCCCACAATGAAGAACACGGGATTTTGAAGAATGAAAAATGACAAGGGATATGCAAGTACACGGATGGAACTGAATCCGGGTAAAAGGGGAAGAATTCGAGCATTTTCAAGAGAATCCGCCCGTCTTCAGGCAACCCGGGCGTCTTGTTCAGAATCCGCCCGTCCTTCATGAGCTGAATTTTTGAAATTTTGGGACTGTTAGCAAATCCGGGCATCCTGCAAAAGAATCCGCCCGTCCTGCAAGAGAAGACGCCCTTCTTTTTGGTTGAGAAAAACAAGAAAAATCACTGGAAAGGAATCCGCCCGTCTTCAGTGAAAGACGCCCGTCCCGCAGCTGAACAATCCGAGCGTCTTTGCTCAAAGACGCCCGTCTTTAGGCGAGATTCCTGAAGCCCAAAACAGACAGAATCCGGGCGTCCCGAAGGAAAGCCGCCCGTTTCCCCCTGCATTTCAAATTATTCGGGTTCTTTTATAAACCCCCTTCCACATTCATTTCTTCATTCCTTCAATCAAAACGCTACCCATAAACCCCAAAACTCAAAACCCTCATCCTCTCCATCACCAAAACAAGATTTCCTCAACCACATTCATCAAAATCAAATCAAAACATCCTTCTAACAAAAATTAATCACTCCTCTTTCAACAAAAATCAAACCAAGCACCAAAATCTTCAACCTTTGAGTCGATTTTTGAATTTATAAAGGCAAAGCCTTTCATCTTAAAATCGATTTGGGTATACTTGGAAATTGAATATTTTCACTCTTTTCTTGGTTCAAGCATCAATGGCAAGGACAAAAGGAGCAACAAAGGCATCAAAGGCATCAAAGGCAAAGGCACTCTCAACAAGACAAAAGAGTCTTCAAGCAAAGAAAGCCTAATTGGCTATGGTGGTAGCTAGTTCAAACTTGGAAGTGCAACAACAACAACCTCCCTTGGAAGCAACAACTTCTACTACTCCGGAAATTTCTCAACTTTCGAACTATCCGGAGGTAATTTTCATCTCTAACTCCCATAGGGAAACTTTTGCCAAGTATGCTAGAAAATCCTTTCTATCCACCAAGGTTATTTGTGAAGATGCCTTAGATAAGTTGGGTTTCCTTGAGCAAATTAGAGCCTTCTTTGAAGCCATGGGGTTGGGCAAATTGTTTACAACAAAAGAATTGACATACCCCTCCCTTACCTTAGAATTCTTGAGTTCTTTGAAAGTTACAAAGGTTGAGACTATGGAAAGCATCGAGTTCCGCCTAGCTAATGTGAGTAAGCGCATCTCCTTTGAGGAAATGCGTAAAGCTTTGGGTCTTAGTGATTCACCTAGTTATTTCAAGAATGTTGGCAAGTATGACCCCGCTCCTCTTTGGGAGGCAATTTCCGGAAGGAAATTTGAGAACTATCATGCTAGTCGCGCTCTATTAGTCCACCATCCGGGCATTAGAGTGTGGCACAAGGTCATAGGGAATACCATCATTGCAAGAAAAGACACCAACCACTTTACCAAGCTCGATTTTGTTCTTCTTGAGTCGGCCTTAAATATTGGAAGGGAATTCACCAAGCCTTTCAATTCTCTAAGGCTTTTGGCGGATAGATGGCTAAATGTTGATTGTGGCAGGCAATGCACTACCGTTATTATGAATGGAGGTCTAGTCACTCTTTTGGCTAAATACTTTAATCCGAACTTCAACAAGGATAGCAAGTATGTGGCGAAAAAGGGTGGTCATCTCATTGATGTGGATGCTATGATAAACAAATATAAGTGGGTCTCTCATAACCCTCTTGACACCAAGTATGTGTGGCTCACTAGTGAGGCTATATCTTTTACTTTGCCTTCAAAGATTTGTCGTTTGAGTGTCCATCGGACCAACTACCTCTTTCCCCTCTCAAAAGAGGCTGAATACATTATCCGACAACAAAGGGATGAAATTGAAATGCCCTCCTCTTCCATTGTCACACCACCCTATCCTTTCAAGTACCAAGAGTTCAAACCCGAAGGTGTTGAAGCAAGCAAAGATTATATGACTCTTCTTATGCAAGAGATGCACAAGCAAGCTTTTAAAGATCGGGAAGATGCTTACTTAGCCCAATATCCACCCCTCCTTCATTTAGCTAGGCAAGGACTCCTTGATCCTTCATGTCCTTTGCCTAGTTGGGCGGATAGGGAAGTCTTCTTTCCGAGTGCATCTAGGGGTGAGATTCCGGGTGACGATGAGGTTGTCGGTGATGCGGTTGATGATAGCATTAATAAAGAGGCTAGTGAAGAAGAAGAAGAAGAGGATGATGAACAAAGTGAACAAGAAAGTGAAGAGGGAAGTGATGATGAGTCCACTTCTATTGAGGAAGATGATGATAGTGATGATATGATGGAAGATTAGCAAGCTTTGGAGGCTCCTACCCTCTTGAGGTTTGTCTATTTCCTTCTTTGTTTTATTTATTTAATCTTGATCATCGTTGGAGTAGTCTTAGCAACATAGAGGACTAACACCTCGGCCCCATTAAGGTGTTCTTATTTCATTGTTCCCACCTTTTGAAAATCCCTTTTTTAATTATTGCAAATTACTTTCATTTATTCATCATGTTTCACTTTGTTGGTATGATTGACAACCTTGCTAGCATGTTCAACATGATAATGAGTGAGTAGTTCCTTAGCTAGGGTTAATGGGTAATTAGGGGAAACCAACATGGGGAATGATTCATGCTTAAATTAATATGATTTCATGGTTTATTTGCTTGCTTGTTTTGATCTCAACTCATGCACATGTTATGTTTGATGAAATGCGAGCCTATGAATCCTTGCATTTTTTACCCATCACCTATCTTTTCAATGAGACTTGTAAGACATAAACCAACTCGAGTCTCATTAGACCATGCATGTTGTTGAGTAGGGAAGACTAAGTCGACTTGTAGGTGTTGTACAATCTAATCGATTCGGCTCCGGGACCCAAACTTTCCTAGGATTATAAGATATAACCCAACTCAATCCATCACAGCAATAATTGCTTGCTTATAATTTGAGAACATGTTTGTATGATCAATTCCCATGAATCCCCTATGATCCCATGATACCCTAGTGCTTTTTATCAATTGTTTACAACCCTTTTAATTCATCTTGCTTGTTTACCTTCATTGTTATTTAGTTTAGTGACCTTCTACATCAACCCCAATTGTGACACCCCAAAGACACCACTAGTTGCAATAGAAATCTCATCTCAATTCCCGTCCCTTGGGATCCGACCTTTACTTGCCTCTTTACTAATTGTAGAGTTGTTTGTGAAATTATAAATTGTTTTTTGGTCTAGGTGCTCCTAACGACAAGTTACCGAAAAGATATAGTCCGACCATTGTTGCACAAGGAACCACTCACTAAGTCCATGGTGTGGACAAGAACGACAAGTGTCCTTAAATCTCTCTCATGCTTCATATAATGATTCCTCATCCATTTGCTTGAACCCGGTGATTTGGGCTCTCAACATATTAGTCTTTTCCGGAGGATAGAATTTCTTGTTGAAGGCAAGTGCTAACTTCTTCCATGAATCAATAACAAGAGTAGCCTTGTCTAGGCTCTTCAACCATTGCTTTGCGGTACCGATCAAAGAAAAAGGAAACAATACCCATCGGATTTGGTCTTGAGTAACTCCGATTTGAGAAATTGCATCACAATAGTCACAAAAAGTCTCCATATGTGAATGGGGGTCTTCACTAGACATCCCTCCAAATTGACTTCTCTCAACTAATTGTATGAATGCGGATTTGGCAATGAGATTACCGGTTAAATGTGGTGGTGTAGGAGTACCGTTTGGTAGGTTCTCCTCGGTTGGTACGGAATGTGGGAAAAATTTAGGCATTGTAGGTTGATTTTGTGGTGGGTTTTGAATTGGGTTATCCTCTCCTTCTCTTGCAAAAAGGTTGACAAACTCAATGTTATTTGGTTGAATGTCCACAATCTCTCCAATACCTACAACTCTTGAAGTACCTCTAGCAACTCTTCTATTGTTGGTTAATGTCCTTTCAATCTCGAAATCAATAGGTAATAAATTAACTTGTGATCTCCTAGTCATGCAAAATATCAAACAACTCAAAAATAATTAGAACAACCTTGAGGAGATTTACTTCCCCAAGGTAAATAAAGACACAACTAAAAACAATTAACGAAAATCAAATCAATTGAACACCGTCCCCGGTAACGGCGCCATTTTTTGGTCCGGTTAAAACTCGTCGTCAAAAGCTACCAACCAAAAAAATATTTTTAACTTTACAAACTACTCTTAGTAAAGAGGCAAGTAAAGGTCGGATCCCAAGGGACGGGTATTGATGTAGGATTTTCAATTGCAAGTAGCTATGTCTTACGGTGTCACAAATTGGGTTGAGATGAGATGTAATCTAACCTAATCAACAAGATGAATGTAAATTAATGAAAACAAAGTAAATAAAATAAAGGGGTTTGTAAACAATTGATTAAAAGCACTAAGGTGTCATGGGTTCATATGGTATTCATGGAAATAGATCATACAAACATGTTCTCAATTTAGAAGCATGCACTTATTGTTGTGATGGGATCGAGTTAGTGTATATCTTACAATCCCTAGGAAGATTTAGGTCCCGGAGCCGAGTCGCCTAGAGTGTACAACACCTACAAGTCGACTTAGTCTCCTCCTATTCAACTCTATGCATGGTCTAATGATGCTCGAGTTGGTTTATGTCTTCAAGCCTCATTGAAAAGATAACAGATGGGTAAAAAATGCAAGGATTCATAGGCACGCATTTCATCAAACATAACATGTGCATAGGTTGAAATCACAACAAGCAAGCAAATTAATTATGAAAACATATTAGATTAAGGTTAGATCAATTCCCATGTTTGTTTCCCCTAATTCCCCATTAGCCTTAGCTAAAGGACTACTCACTCATGATCAAGTTTAACATGCTAATAAGGTTGTCAATCATACTAACAAAGCAAAACATGATGAATAAATGATGTGATTAACAATAATTGAACAAGGGTAAAAACAGATTATACCTGTGGAGATGATCCAAATAATAAAGTAAAGAATAATAGAAGTACTTGATGATTGATGGAAGGTTGTCAATCCTCCAATAAACCCAAATAATCTTCTAATTACCTAAACAAAACTAAGAACAATTGAGAGATTAATGAAAGATTAAGATGTGATTAATATTGAGAAGTGTATTATAAATAAATTAAGACTAAACTAAGATGATATTAAGAGTGGATTAAGAGATGATTAAGGATTGATTAAGGGTTGATGATAATCTAGGTAGTACAATTGGGGTATTTATACTAAAATTAAGTACAAGGATTAGGGTTACTAAGGGCTTAAATGACTATTAAGACCCTAAGGGAAGCTTGAGGAATTGCAACTCCTGAGGGACATGCGCGGATCGTGCTAGCAACTCCCACCAGGATCCGCTCATCCTCACCTGATGCACGGCTGGTCCTGTCAGCAGATCCGCTTGGGCTGGCAGTCGGGACGCTCGGATCGTGCTCTGGTACGCTCGTCCTGAGCTCAAGCCGCTCGGATCGTGGAACAGGATTCTTCTCTTGTTTGGCTCCTTAACAATCCGCGAGGATTGAGTTAGGGATGCAAGGATCTTTTCATCATTGCCCATTTCACTTTATTTACTTGCTTAGGCCTCTAGTGTAGCTCTCCTCTTCGATGCTTGGTCATTAGATACGATCCATTTAGCTCCATTTCGCCTCATAAATGCAAGGTTAGCAATCCTCTCCTACCAAGGACATAAAACCTCAAATAATATGCAAAATGGGAAACTAAAGATAAGAAATGACCCTAATATATGCTAGAAAGCATGGGAACGAGGTTAATTCGGGGACTAAATGTGCTCAAATATGAGTCACATCAATACCCATCTCAACAAGTATTCCACACCGCCAGTGGGGGACCGCAACCGTTCCCACCTAAGCCCCGCTCATCTCATTCGAGCGATAACCCATATTCCTAAATGTGCAAATCCCCTCTGTGGCGGGTTCCACAGAGGGCAAATCAAGGGCGTGAAGCCACTCCCGTAAGTGACTCCACTCATTCGTGGACGCACCTCGAGTACCATAGATAAACAATCACAACCAACTACATTATACAACAACAATCACCAATTACCAATTCCAATACGATATGAATCAACAACAATAAACAACCATCAACAACATTATGTAATCAATAACCGAGTAGGGAAAAGCTAACTGGAATAAGAAACCACAAGACCGTCACATGCAGCTAATCAGTAATGCTCCTCTAAGAAACCTCCTCCTATAATCACATTTACATACAATTACCATCTAAAAAACATAATACTCCCAAAACCCCCAATTCTACCCAATTAGGGTTTTGAACAAACTCAACGAAACAATATAAAAATTATACAAGAATCTTATCCTTGACACGACGAACTCAACGGCGTAAAGAACATGACGATCCGACAACCTTAGCCTTTGGGTTTTGATAATAACGCGAAGAATGAAACAACGTACTCTTTTCTCTGTTTGAAAGGTTTTTAGAAAAGTGAAAAGTGATTAAGAAAGATGAAGGAACACTTAAATACCATTCACGCATTATTAACAAAACCCGACTAAAATAACCCGTAACACCAACTTACTCAATCGAGTAAGTGACTTACTCGATCGAGTGTAGCACGTACTCGATCGACTACCCATCAGGCAGACTACTGTTTCGTATAAAAACATACTTACTTGACATAGTAAGGCCCTGTTCTTTCTGGCTTATTTTCAACTCATTTCATTTCGATTCACTCACTCTATTCGATTCGATTCGGCTCGATTAAGTTCAATTCACTCCATTCGATTCGATTCGATTCACTCCATTGATTCGATTCAGCTCGCTCCATTCGATTCGATTCGATTCGATTCACTCCATTAAGTTCAGCTTTACTCATCTTAAATTTAATAGTTATTATTAATTTTGTTATCAATAATACTATTTTTTTAATATTATTATTCTTTATTATTATTATTATATTTAATAATATTGTTAATAATAATGTTATTAATAATTTATTTATTATAATTACTATTATTATTATGAATATTATTATTAAAATGAATAATAATGTTATTAATGTTAATGTTGTTGTTGTTGTTGTTGTGAATAATAATGTTATTAATGTTATTATTAGGTATCCCTCTCTCTATTGCAGCAAATGTACCATCTGGAAGCCCCGTTAATTCATCCCATTGAAGTTTATTAAGTATCCCTCTCTCTATTGCTTCTAGGGAAACCCTATGGCGACTTCGTCCAGTATCCGATTCCAAATTATTCTCATCACCTGAATCTTCTTCGCCTGACTTTTTCCCATCTTTTCTTTTCCGCTTTCCACCCATATCTAAACCAGAAATTAATAAACGACTAACTTTAAGAATTAAGTCGACATAGCTGGAGCACCGTCTCAAATCAATGATCACACAGCATACCTAAAAATATAGGTGTTGTTTAACACACAATATACTTAAAATAATAGGTGTTGTTTAACACACAATAAACCTAAGATAATTAGGGGATAATATTACAACTAAAAAAGAAAATAAAGACATTAAGTTAATGAGACGAAGGAGTATGGTTTATTATTACTTCTTCAAAGAGGAGAAGTCGGGCCCGGTCTGGCGATGACGGAGGGGACGGCAGAGGCAATGGGGATGGCGACGGTGACGGCGATGGCGACGGAGAATAGGGAAACTCCGTGTTCGAGGGTTTTAAATGAGCGAGGAGAAGGTTTGCATGTGTGTTGGTTGAAGAATGATTTAATTGAAACTAATAAACACGGGTTAAGCCAAACCGCCTTCTTTATTTTGCAATATGACAACGATTGAATAAAAACCCGTAATTGTTTTCATTATAATACAACGGTTGGTGTGTAATCGTTGTCTTTTATCTTTTATTGTGTCCAGTTTTTCCCTCTAAAAAATAAAACCATCTTCCATATTTGGTACTCCCTCCATTCAACTCCACATTACATGTTTCTCTTTTGTACACCATTCACAAGTGAACATTCAATGTCGATTTTCTCTCGATATATAAGTGAAAATATATTCATGTGAGATCTTATTTGATTCGTCTTTAGGAGCACATTAAGAATATCTAACTTTTATAATTTTTGCAAATACGTAGCTAAAGATTTTTACCGCGTAAAACACGCGTTGGCAAACGTGAAAAAGCGAACTTGTAATGTGGAGTTGAATGGAGAGATTATTAAGTTAGTAATTCAAGACTAAATTATACACAACCCAATGTAATTAATGCATATATTAAAAACTTTTTTCCTTAATTAGTTTCCTAAATACAACCCAATAAACAATTAATAAACGTACATTAATCAAATGACCCAAAATACACTACGTACGTTATGGACAATATTTCTTCCCATTAATGATGGTGTAGGAGTCTATTTCAACTCTGGTCTTTTCCTTCAAATCCGACATCACCTTCGATGACCTAAACCACCATTGACGCCAAGCTTTTGTTGCTTCACTCACGATAGATACATACCAATCGCATCTGGGTAATATATACCCAACTATCAAATCCTCAAAAGAACCAACTTCGAAAGCCGATGAATTCTCATCGTACCTTCAAGAATTATATGTTTAAGGGGGAACTTAATGAAATGAAAAGGACATTGTTCCTTTAACTTTTCTCGTAACGCATCATTTTCTTCTCGCTTTCAATATAGCTCGGTTGACGACGCGATTCCCTTAATCTTTTATTTTCTAGTTCTTCTGACAACTTACGATCCCTCTGCACCCATGGACTCACAATATTTTTACCATGGTTAACGGCCATAATTTTGGAACAAAACTAAAATTATAGAATCACCCACCAGTAATGCAACGTTGATTCAAACCCACTAATAATGCAATGTTGATTCAATAAAAAATAACTGAACAGTCCGTGCATTCATCAAATCAAGAATACTGAGAAATATTCACCACGGCTTAAAAAATCTCGTTGTCATATCATGTACTTATTTTTTTAATATATTGAGTCGTATGGTCATATCTTACATGTATTTATTTTTTTAATATATTGAGTAGTATGGTCAAACAATTAATAAACGGTTCACATTGAAGTTAGAATGTCACGATTGACAACGGTTGTAGGTTAACCGTTGTTAGTGAACAAATTTACAACGGTTGTAGGTGAATCGTTGTTAATGAACAAATTTACAACGGTTGTAGGAGAACCGTTGTTAATGAGTATTATGTAGCAGCAATTTTGATTACTGACTGATCTATGGAGTTCAAAAAATGGAATCAAATCAAACAAGTATAACTCAACACTTTCAAAATGATTATTTCATTTAATTTTAAACCAAATACATTACAACATTTATCAGAAATCAAAAGATGTATAATAAGCTGGAACAACCCTGGTTAAGAGTAAAAAGCGCTTCTCAACCTGCCACCAACTACGCCACTCTAGTATACCGCTAACTTCCGGGTCATTGGCTTCATAATTTGCAATAACAAATTGAATATATGCAAGGACACGACTTGCATGCGGAGATAAGGTTAGAAGAGTAGAACTCAACATATCTATCGCTGCAGCCAAGTTGCGAGTAATAGGCCGACGAGGGTATGAAGATGATGATGATGATGATGAGGCTTAGTTGAGAAGCCGGACTGCTTCACGCCTCTTAATCCAATAATTCCGTTGATGTTCAAGATGCTTTAATTAATGGGTGTTGATCGGCGGGAAGCCCGGCGAGAACCTTCCCATCATCTGCAATCGTTTGTGTAAGCCATTCTCCGTTGTTGATAAAATTAGGGTTCATTGCCATGTTGTTTCAAATTTGTGTAATGGGGATGAAATATTGTGATTTGATTAATGGATGTTAGTAAACGATGCTTTAATATTTATAGTCACATTTATAATCTTTTTCAAAACCGTTGGTTATTAATTCCTAAACATTAATCACCTAATTAATGTAAAAGTTGACTTATTAACAAATATTTTAAACTTACGTAACTTGCAATAGATAATTAGAAAATAAAATAGTCTACCACGTATATATTCAAGAAAAACACAGTCATAACAAGAAATTAAAAGACGCGCGGTTTCAACAACATTAATTAGAATAATAATAATTAATCAACATAATCATCTTGTAATTCTCCTGCGGTTGAGATAAATATTGGGAATTCAATATGTGGATTATTAGGAGGCACTTGTTCCGCCCCCATGAACGAGGCACAGTGTCAATATAGTGACGATACGTTCTTAATAGATTAATGTCACAATCGGTTGCAATCCACAAATATTGCGCTTGTAATACATCATCCGTATAATAACTTTTCTTCCCAACATCATGATCCTCGTATCTTTCCTGGAGTTTTCTCGCTTGACGAAAAGAGTCCAGCTTCTTCCTAAAACTTTTAAACTCGATCATTGCGTAACCAAGAAAACCACGAACTTTAGTCCAAGCTCGGTGGACCTTTTTAACATTCGTATAACCACCTTGACGAAGGATATCTCTAATCCAAGTAAAACTTCTCGAAAATCCATTACCATTGTCATCATATTTGATTGGAAGGTTGTGTATAATACAGGTAATAGGATGGACATAGCGGGTATTTGATTGTGATTCGACGGGTGTAGAAGACGATGACGACATGGAGATCGGAGTGTAATATTTTTAATTAAATTATAGGCTATGATTAATTGAACTTTGAATTGGTGTATATGGTCAATTGATCACATTATAAGTGATATTTATAGGAAAATATGTATGCATTTGTGAATATAGTAATGGACGGATAGTAATAATGGTCAAACAAAACAATGCATGCAACGGTTCATTATTTATCATACATGCATTGGTTGAATATTAAACATTGAAAAAAAGTTTACAACGGTTATTTTTAACCCGTAAATGATAAATAACAACGAGTACAGAGGAATCGTTCTTTCATAATAGAAAATGATAACGGTTACAAGAAACTCGTAGCTATAACATAACAACGTGATACGTGCATTTTATATAGTCTTTTTAGCCTATTTTATGCACGTATTTCTACGCTTTTATCGTAGTTTATGCTACGAAATGCCCCGAATATGCTACTTCGGTTTGTTATGTCTTATTTGCAGGAATGAACCAGAACGTAGTGAAATCAAGCCTTTTACCGTCCGATTAGCATGCATTTGGAGGAAGAGTGAATTTGGAGCCGGAATGTAGCTATTTTGAGATGCGCAAAGAAGGAAGATAGCTAGGCGAGCAAAGGAAGAACTTCAAATTGCTAGTGCCTACTTTGGAGAGCCATATCTCGAGTTCTTCAACTGATATTCCGGTGATTCCAACTGAAGATGAAATTTTGTCCTCTTAGCTTTCCAATGCTACCGGAATCACCCTGTTTGACCAAGTAACGAAGAAATGGCAGCCGTTTGAAGTTCCGTGCGCAAAGCAGGAAGTTGTTGCTGGAAAGTACTCGATCGAGTAGAATTATGTTCGATCGAGTCCTTTTTCTACTCGATCGAGTAGTGGCATTTTAGGATTTACTCTATCGAGTAGATTTTCTACTCGATCGAGTGGTTTAAGCTTTAGTTTACTCGATCGAGTGGTTTTAAATCACTCGATCGAGTGGATTCTCCTACGGGCTTGGGCTTTTTAGTTTATTTCCGTCATTAGGTTGAATAATTCCTTTTTTCTTATAAATAGGAAGGTATTACGTCATTTGTAACTCTCTCTTCTCTTCCCCTCTCGGGATCTCTTATAATTCCATACACTGTTACTCTGTTACATTATTCATCTCTAATTTCCGGATCCTTTTCTACTGTAACTTCTTTCCCTTCCTTTTCCTCTTTAATTTATTTAAATGTTTATCATTCTTTCCCTTGTTCTTGCTTATTTAATTATGTCTAGCTAAATTCTCCTGCTAGGATTAGGTGTATCAATAGACCGATGTTAATTGCTAATTAGGTTATTAGATCTGTCGTTGTAGTTATGTCTATGTTGTTAATCGTTGGTTTAACTGTATCCTGCTAGTTGATTCGAAGCAATTAGCCTTTTAATATTGGTAAACCTTGACCTGGACCGAAAGGCTGAAAGGGGTGAGACCTGCAGTGAACAATAGGATGCTTTAGTGAGGGCGAAAGTTAAGCTAATAGCATTTTAGAGCGAATTGAGACCGAAAGGAGATATTCGTTGCCCCTAAGACCGACGCATCGACTGATCTCTGTGACCTTAGCTGTGATTAACCGACGTTTATTAATGACCCGAAATCCTAGTTCCCTTCTCTTACTGTTAATTTCTCTCTTTTAGTCTCTTAATAGTTTTAGTAAAATAATTTAAACCCCCATTTCTGTGACATTCTGACAGACTGAGTTAAACAGATAATTAGCAAAATAGCCTCCCTGTGGAGATCGACCCTACTTACCGCTGACTTCTGTTAGTAGTACTTAGGTATTTATTTTTGGTACATAATGACGGTATCAAATTTTGGCACCGTTGCCGGGGAGGCGACGTTTTTTATCTGTTTTATTTTGTTTGTCTTTCGCCTCAAGGGAAGGCTAAGTACCTTGAGGTTGTTCTTATCTTTTTCTTTAGTGCTGTTTTGATAGGCCTACAGGTTTATTAGACAGGCTACCGAGGGAGATTATCGAAGGGAAGGCTTGAGTACCTTCGATCCCTTTTACCAAGATGACATCTGTCTCCCGACCAATCTGAAAAACCTGCTAGTTGGGAAAGGAAGAAATCTTGGGGATGTGGTAATTACTGCACTTCTCCTACGCCACATCCACCCTATCAATGGCCACCACAACAAGATCCTCCTGATATACAAGAAGAAGATATTGCGGAGCTGAAATCTTTGTTAGAGATACTTGCCTCCAAAAGGCAAGAGCATGATAGACGGTTTTTCGCGCACATTGATGAGCTCAAGTCTATAATAGCTCAGTTAGCAGCTGAGTCTGATAGTTGGCAAACAGAAGAGGTATACTTTACAGAGAGCGGTTTTTCCCATGAAGAACCCGTGTTGCCCAATGCTGAGGATGATCTTTATGACTCGGATGACGAATTTCTATCATATTTCAATAGCATACACGAAGATTTCAGCACTGTACAGGAAGAATCACTCGATCGAGTGACTTATATTAGTTGATCGAGTGAATTTCCAGAAGAAAGTTCTCGATCGAGTTATATATCTACTCGATCGAGTGAAAATCAGGAAGGAAATTGTAACACCCCCATACTCCAAATGCCTTACCAGGACCACTCAGGTATGAAGATATTACCATCTCGGTTACCCGAGGCAATGATAATCAAATAAACAATGAAGAAACAACGTTTAAATATAAATACTTAGTGAAGAGTACAATTCTCAAAACCAAACCAAAAGTACAATACATGTTCTCAAACTGACTGTTCTAACTGAAATGTAAATAACTAATAAGCTACAGCGGAAGACTCCTATCATCATGTCGTGGCCATCCCAGCTATCCCAGTACTCATCTCAATACCTGCTCAATATCTGCTCACCATCCCCGAATGGATCACTGCAGGTTTACAAAACAACATCGGGGTCAGTACTAATCACACAATTCAATATATACCAACAATAAGATAAACAGACAGCTTAACTGTCACACACACACACAGACAATCGCGCCAAATCCAATCATCTCAATCACTGACTGTCCACTGGACCAGCCCTGCCAGTGGGGGACCGCAACCGTACCCACCAAATCCCCGCTCCACATAGTGAGCGATAACCCTGTCCATTAATGTGCACATCCCTTCTGTGGCGGGTTCCACAGAAGGCGAAACTAGGGCGTGAAGCCATTCCCGCAAGTGACCCCACTCAGCCGAGGCCACGCCTCGCGAACCATCAACAACGATCACAACCACAATCACAATACAATTACTATATCAAACAACCAAACCCAATACATCAACCAATATACCATTATGGGACTAATACTGAGTAGGAAATCCTACCTGGTAAGCACACAATCGACGGTCTCTCTTCTTTGAATCAAAAGCTTCTTCTATGAACCCTCCTCTTATCATACAACACATAAAGGATACCAAATCACATACTACACATAAAACCCCCAAATCTCTAAATTAGGGTTTAACCAAATCAAAGGAAAGACAATAAAAAGGGTACATAGATCTTACCCTCGACGCAAGGAACTCAACGGTATAACCAACGACGCGAACTGACCTTCCAAACTCCGGGGATTTCTAATTATGCGATTAGAATGAAGAACTTGCTTGCTTTCTCTCTTAAACAGTAATTTAGGTTTTGCAAAAGTGATTTAGAATAATGACGACAAAGCTTATATACCTTAATCGCATAATTAACAAAACCCGAGAAAACTCCCCGTAAAACCGGCTACTCGATCGAGTACCCAAGGTACTCGATCGAGTACCCCCTTACTCGATCGAGTGCCCCAGCTACTCGATCGAGTACCCAACAGGTCAGAAACTTTTCTAAAACGCAACTTACCTTTACTCGACAGAGTAAGGCCTACTCGATAGAGTACCCCAAGACTTATAAATACGGAGTATTACAGTCTTCCCTCCTTAAAAGGAACTTCGTCCCCGAAGTTCAAACCACTACTAAACAAAGGTACTCCCATAACATTCCCGACTCAACAACCAAAACAAAATTCAACATAAAACATGTTACTAACCCAACTCATCCCGACAAACATCCCGACACAACATATAAAAGGGGTATAAAACTCTTAAAAACTGTTTGCGATCATCTCCTACCCCCCTAAAAGAAACAAGGTTACGTCCCCGTAACCATACATACCTGATAAAAGAGGAAAGGGTAACGCTCTTTCATAGCCTCCTCTGGCTCCCATGTAGCTTCCTCGGTCTCGTGGTTAGACCAAAGGATCTTGAGCAGAACTGTCTCACCACTCCTAGTCTTTCTAACCTTTCGGTCTAGAATCTGTTTAGGCACCTCAAGATATGATAAGGACTCATCTAGCTCTAAGTTCTCAGCCTCTAACACATGTGACGGGTCACTCACATACTTCCGCAGCTGCGATACATGAAACACATTATGCACTCTCTCTAATGCAGCTGGTAAAGCCAGATGATATGCAACTTCCCCAACCCGCTCTAAGATCTCATACGGCCCTATAAACTTCTGACTTAGCTTGCCTTTCTTCCCAAATCTCATAACCCCACGCATAGGAGACACTTTCAGAAGAACCTTATCCCCAACCTGAAACTCTATATCCCGGTGATGTAGATCTGCATAACTCTTTTGTCGATCCTGAGCTGCTCTCATCCGTTCCCTGATCATCTTAATCTGTTCCACCATCTCATGCACCATCTCTGGTCCTAAAACCACTGCCTCAGCACTATCGTCCCAACAGATTGGACTCCTACATCTTCGCCCATACAAAGCCTCGAACGGTGCCATACCAATACTAGTGTGATAGCTGTTATTGTAAGAAAATTCTATCAAGTCCAACCTCTGCTCCCAGCTACCACCAAAGTCCATCACACAAGCTCGCAACATATCCTCAAGAGTCTTGATTGTTCTCTCAGTCTGCCCGTCTGTTGCAGGATGAAATGCTGTACTCATCTTCAAAGTTGTTCCCAACGATTCCTGCAACTCCTTCCAAAACCTCGATATAAACATCGCATCTCTGTCAAACACTATGTCCTTAGGGACTCCATGTAACTTAAGCACGTTCTTTCGATAGGCCATAGCCAGTTGTGCCTTAGTCCATGTATCTTTCATTGGAACAAAGTGAGCTGACTTGGTCAGTCGATCCACTATTACCCAAATCATGTTGTTACCTTGTTGACTCTTTGGCAAACCCACAATGAAATCCATGGAAATGGATTCCCACTTCCACTCAGGTACCTCTAAAGACTGAATCTTACCTCGTGGTCGTCGTTGTTCCCCTTTAACTCTCTGACATGTCAAACAACGGGACACAAACTCAGCTGTCTCTTTCTTCATCCCAGGCCACCAAAACGTTTTCTTCAAATCCTTGTATAGCTTGTCTCCACCTGGATGAACCGAATATGGTGTGCAATGCGCCTCTGTCATGATAGTCTTTTTCAACTCCTCGTCATTAGGAACACACCACCTACCATCAAACCTCAAACTACCATCTGTATGAATAGAAAACCGGGACACTGTCCCTTTCTCTACTCCAGCTCTCCACTCCACTATCTTAGGGTCCAACGCCTGCTTACCTCGAATATCATCATAAAACTCAAGCTGTACTGTCATATCACCCATGGCATCTCCTTTCTGCATCATATGTATCCCAAAGCTCGCTACCTCATCTCTCAGCCTCATCAAAGATAGAGCTGTACACAGAGAATGTACACACTTCCTATTCAAAGCATCAGCTATAACATTGGCCTTCCCTTCATGGTAGATGATTTCCATGTCATAATCGCCAATCAGCTCCATCCACCTCCTCTGTCTCATGTTCAACTCCTTCTGAGTGAAGATTTACTTGAGACTCTTGTGATCAGAAAATACCTTAAAGATTGCTCCATAAAGGTAATGTCTCCAAATCTTGAGAGCAAACACCACAGCCCCCAACTCCAGATCATGAGTAGGGTAGTTCTCCTCATAAGGCTTCAATTGCCTAGAAGCATAGGCAATCACTTTACCATTCTGCATCAACACACATCCCAACCCATTCTTCGAGGCATCTGTATAAACCTCAAAGTTCTCGGTCCCTTCAGGCAATGCTAAGACAGGAGCTGTGGTCAAACGCTCCTTTAATGTTTGGAACGCCGTCTCACAAATCTCATCCCAACAAAACCTGTTCTCTTTTCTCATCAACGCTGTCATAGGTCTAGCTATCTTGGAGAAATCCTTCACGAACCGTCTGTAGTATCCCGCTAAACCCAAGAAACTCCTAACCTCAGCAACATTCTTTGGTGCTTCCCACTTTGTCACTACTTCTATCTTCGCCGGATCCACAGCTACCCCATCTTTAGAGATCACATGCCTAAGAAAAGCAACTTTCTCTAACCAGAACTCACACGTGGATAGCTTAGCATACAACTCATGATCCCTCAAAGTTTGCAACACGATCCTCAGATGCTCCTCATGCTCCTCCTTAGTCTTAGAGTAGACTAAGATGTCATCGATAAATACCACTACAAACTGGTCCAAGAACTGTCTGAAGATTCTATTCATCAAATCCATAAACACTGCCGGTGCATTAGATAACCCAAACGGCATCACCACATACTCATAATGGCCATACCTCGACGTGAAAGCTGTCTTTGGTATGTCCACCTCTCTAATCTTCACCTGATGGTACCCCGACCTCAAATCAGTCTTAGAAAAGACTGATGCACCACTCAACTGATCAAACAGGTCATCTATCCTTGGCAAAGGATACTTGTTCTTTATCGTCAATCGGTTCAGCTCCCTGTAATCTATGCATAACCTCAAACTCCCATCTTTCTTCTTCACGAAAAGAATTGGTGCTCCCCACGGCGATACACTAGGTCTAATGTATCCCTTCTCTATCAGATCATCCAACTGCTTCCTAAGCTCCTCCATCTCCTTAGGACCCATACGGTACGGTGCCTTAGAGATTGGCCCCGTCCCTGGTTTCAACTCAACGGTGAAATCTATCTCCCTCTTTGGTGGCAACCCCGGAATCTCCTCTGGAAAAACATCTGCAAACTCTCCCACCACTGGTATCTCATCAACTGTCGGACTCTCTATCCGGTCATCTCTCACATGGCACAAGATCAAAGGACATCCCTTCCTCAGATAAGACTTCAAGGTGACAGCTGCAATCAACTTAACTTTGGGTTTGACTAGAAACCCACGATAAGACACACTAACACCCTTAGGACCTCTTAAAGACACTTTCTTTTAATGACAGTCTATCTTAGCTTTATACTTTCCTAACCAATCCATCCCGACTATCATCTCAAAACCGTCAAAAGGAAACTCTAGCAAGTCTACAGGCAGATCAACTTGCCCAACTATCATAGATATATCTCTAAACAATCTCCCACATGATACAAAGGTATAAAAACTCGCTCGCTAACAGACTCATATAACCTCAAACCCAACTGTTTAACATGACTCGAAGACACAAACGACTGAGAAGCCCCTGAATCAAACAAAACAAAGGTAGGAATACCATTTACCAGAAAAGTACCGGTGATAACGTGCGCATCTTCCTCAGCTGCTTTCTTCTCCATCATGAATAACTTGCCACTGGTCTTCTGCCCACCTCCCTGGACAGTACTGGCTGATGTGGTCGGCTTGGCACCCGACCCTTAATTGTTGTTGTTGTTGTTCGTTGGTGGTTTCTGATAAGAATTACCGCCGTTGCGGTTACCTCCACTCTGGTAACTCTGACTTCCCCGGATTGGCCATGACCCAGCCGGTCTGTTGCTCGCGAAGCTCTGTGCAGGTCTCTGGAAAGATCCCGGTGCACTTGTGCACTCATGTCTCTTGTGGCGTACACCACCACAGCTATAGCAGGTCACTCCCCAACTATTACTCACACTTCCACGGCCACGCCCAAAGGAAGCCCCAACACTGAACCCTGACCCAGAAGAAAACCCCTTAGACTGATTGTGGTTGCCTTTCTTGTGATTAGATTGGCCACCACCCTCGCTCTCAGACTTCCTCTTCTCACCACCTAACCTCTCCTGAGCCATCTCCACCAACCTCTCAGCTCTCCCAGCCCTCTCATAAGCTTCCTTAACATCAGTAAGGATCCCCACGGGTAACTTATCCATAATCTTAGGGGTCAACCCCCTCTCAAACCTCAACGCCAGGTTCTCCTCACTCAAACCCATATCCTCAGCATACCTAGACTTCTCATTGAATTGCCTGTAGTACTTGGCCACAGACATCTAAGCGGTCATCTTAAAGCTGTCAAACTCTTCCCTCAACTTACTCCTCAAATGTTCCGGTACAAACTCCTTCCTCACAGCCCTACGGAACTCCTCCCAAGGTATATCAAGTAACCCTTGGTTTGTATATATCTCCTTAGCACTCACCTTCACTGTATCCCACCACTTGCCAGCTGCCTCCCTCAGATAGAACGCAGCCTGTTCCACCCTCATCTCATCAGGACAGTGAACCAAATCTAATATGTTCTCCATCTCTCTCAGCCAACTATCAAGAAGGTTAGGCTCCCCAACTCCCTTGTACTCTTTCGGGTTAAACCTCGCGATATAGAGGCTGATTTTAGAATGATCAACCTCCTTCTCCTTATCCTTATCCTTATCCTTCCCCATAGTCTTTAAAGCCTCAGTGAGAGCATCCTGATGCTCCAACATCTTAACGATGTCATCTATGTTCATAAGCTCAGCTCTCGCGTACAAAGCAGTCTTCTTGGGCGGCATCTTGAAACTATATATAAGAAATGGTAGACATAAACACACGTACTAAACCTTAAAACATGAAAACACGCTGCCCAGAACCTACTCGATCGAGTTCCCAAACACACTCGATCGAGTAACGGGCTACTCGATCGAGTGCCCAACATACTCGATCGAGTACCCAAACATCAGACCCCAAACAGACCTTCTGATCTCTAACATACTCGACCGAGTAGCTAGGCTACTCGATCGAGTGACCCCCTACTCGATCGAGTACCCCTAGTTACTCGATCGAGTACCCAAAAACACGATTCTGGACTCAAAATCGTCAAAAACCCACCCGATCGAGTCAGTCCCACTCGATCGAGTCATGCCAACTCATAAAAACTATCCGTATGTACGTCATATGCTAACATGCTAAACTTTATAAAACCACATTATATCATAACTAAACATGCTATGCATCTTTTAATACGATCTACGAGATCACTTCATCATATTATTAAATGCCACATTGTAAAACATTCAACATGCTATCATTCCATCAACAGTTTCCACATATCTTCAACTTTTCTTTCACATTCTTAACTTTCTACTTCAACATCCAACAATCACACATTTCATCACATTCTTACACAAGTTAATCAAACACACATACGACTCGACAAACACTCCCCCCATGTGACCGGTTCAAAATTGTAGGGCGACTTCGCGAATTTAGGATGTCTCCCAAGCCTTTGCATTAGCTCCTACAACTTTTACCCCGGGTTCATTTTAATTGACTCCTATGTTCATTAGGTTCATTGGTTACGGGTTTCAGGATCGTCGCTCGATACTGTTTGTAACACCCCCATACTCCAAGTGCCTTACCAGGACCACTCAGGTATGAAGACATTACAATCTCGGTTACCCGAGGCAATGATAATCAAATAAACAATGAAGAAACAACGTTTAAATATAAATACTTAGTGAAGAGTACAATTCTCAAAACCAAACCAAAAGTACAATACATATTCTCAAACTGACTGTTCTAACTGAAATGTAAATAACTAATAAGCTACAACGGAAGACTCCTATCATCATGTCGTGGCCATCCCACCTATCCCGACTCATCTCAATACCTCGCTCAATATCCGCTCACCATCCCGAATGGATCACCGCAAGTTTACAAAACAACACCGGGGTCAATACTAATCACACAATTCAATATATACCAACAATAAGATAAACAGACAACTTAACTGTCACACACACACAATCACGCCAAATCCAATCATCTCAATCACCGATCGTCCACCGGACCACCGCCATGGGGGACAAAGAAATGTACCCACCAAATCCCCGCTCCACATAGTGAGCGATAACCTGTCCATTAATGTGCACATCCCTTCTGTGGCGGGTTCCACGAAGGTTAAACTAGGCGTGAAGCCACTCCCGCAAGTGACCCCACTCGGTAGAGGCCACGCCTCGCGAACCATCAATAACGATCACAACCACAATCACAATACAATTACTATATCAAACAACCAAACACAATACATCAACCAATATCCCATTATGGGACTAATACGAGTAGGAAATCCTACTTGGTAAGCACACAATCGTACGGTCTCTCTTCTTGAATCAAAAGCTTCTTCTATGAACCCTCCTCCTATCATACAACACATAAAGGCTACCAAATCACACACTACACATAAAACCCCCAAATCTCTAAATTAGGGTTTAACCAAATCAAAGGAAAGACAATAAAAAGGGTACATAGATCTTACCCTCGACGCAAGGAACTCAACGGTATAACCAACGACGCGAACTGACCTTCCAAACTCCGGGGATTACTAATTATGCGATTAGAATGAAGAACTTGCTTGCTTTCTCTCTTAAACAGTAATTTAGGTTTTGCAAAAGTGATTTAGAATAATGACGACAAAGCTTATATACCTTAATCGCATAATTAACAAAACCTGAGAAAACTCCCCGTAAAACCGGCTACTCGATCGAGTACCCAAGGTACTCGATCGAGTACCCCCTTACTCGATCGAGTGCCCCAGCTACTCGATCGAGTACCCAACAGGTCAGAAACTTTTCTAAAACGCAACTTACCCTTACTCGACAGAGTAAGGCCTACTCGATAGAGTACCCCAAGACTTATAAATACGGAGTATTACAGAAATGGTCGATCGAGCAACAATTCTACTCGATCGACTGAACTGGCCAGCGAGAGCATTGATTCGTCATGTGGATTTGTTTTGGATGACGATTTTCACGATGATAATGGATACGGTGAATCTCCCCTATTCAAAGCCGAGCCGGATGCACAAGAGGTCACGATTTACGGGACGATATCCACTGAGGAGGATGACGAAGAGGCAGCTGAGTCGGTGATTGCTCCTAGCGCGGAAGAGGTAATATCTTCCTTTGTTAATGATTCCGTCAATGAAAGCGACCAACCCGAGGTAGTAAACGATAATTTATTTATTGTTTGTTTAAATAGTAAATTGCCTCGTTTAACTTACGCTGCACATTCTAATGCTTTGCCCCTTCCCAGTAGGTCGAATAATTTAACGATTTTCCGCCGTCCTTATCATTTCAATATTGTTAATCTGAAACGGGACCTTATTTTATCGTCTATTGCTCCCGCGCTCCTATATTTTGTAAATAAATTTAGGAGCTCTCATAGGAAATATGTTAGACTTAAACAGTTTAACATTTTTATTTCCTATATTTTTATTCCACTATGGTGCTACTTAGGCTTTTTTGTAGCACATGCGCAGATGTATGATTTAATGCTGCGCGCTTTGAGCTGTTTTGATTATAACTGATTAGAGAGGCTCGAAAAAAAGAAGGTCGAGCTGGGACCTGACTGAAACTAGCGCTACCCGGGAGGCAACCCGGAGATTTATTTTTCATTTTATTTCATTTTAGTTGTAATAAATGGTTTTCATACCATGGACTATATCAATATGCTTGCTTTGTCAGTTTTGCGGGCTATTTATATTGCGTTTTGCAGGAATACACTGAGGATCACTCGATCGAGTACTTTTTGTACTCGATCGAGAGCTTTTGCTACTGAAATCACTCGATTGAGTACTTATTTCACTCGATCGAGTACCTTAAAAAAAAAAAATTAAAAAAAAAAGTACTCGATCGACCACTATTCCTCTCGATCGAGCTGTTTTGGACGCCCATTGCTTGGATTAGCTTCTTATGACGATGTTTCGGAGCTATTAGTGATCTCCCACGTTGCTGGCTGGTTTGGGAAGGTCCCTTATTCGCGCAATCTTGTGAGTTTTCCGCATTTACTCTCTTTCTATTTTAGTTTGCGTTTCCTTTCCATGTTTTGGTACAATGGGGGCATTGTACGGTTTGGTTTGGGGAGGTTATGCATCCATATCTGTGTCTGCATGTTGTTTTTATTGCATTTCTGTTGTCACGTTTAATTTCAGTATGCATTGTTGTTTATTTTCATAAAAATCAAAAAATCTCAATCTCATAAAAATTGAAAAATTTCAAAAATTCAAAAATTTCACGTTTATTTTAGCATATAGGTTGAGTCGGAACGGTGGATTTCAATGATGAAATTGCACTGCAATTGTCTTTTTGCTTAAGCCTTGCAATAAACTGTTATCTTTTAGCTTTGTGTTTTGCATATCTACGAGTTAATGTTTAATTTAGCTGAACGAATAGACTTGACCTGAAATTTTGGCAACCTACTTATAATTTTTAAGATTTAGAGCCTTATAAACTGGTGTCATTTATGACCAGTTTCATGTAGGATTGTGAGTAGTTACTCCTTGCATAACATGTATCATTAATTTGCACGTATATGAAATTCAATTGCTTTTTGCCTGCATACATTCGGGTTAGTGGTTGGTGTCACATGCAGGGAGGTGCTTACATTCCCTTTTCTTTCATTTTTACCCATTTAACTCCACATTAGCCAAATTTGCATGTTGACCCTTAACTACATCCAAATTTAGCCTGCCATGTCAAGCTAGTTTAGATTGTTTTGCGGTATATATTTCATTATGCCAAATTTGGTTCATATTATATCGATTTGGAGTTGGTAGAAAAGAAGAAAAGGAGGTTGATGAAAAAAAGAAAAAAAAAGAAGTTGAAAAAATAACGTGAAAAAGGAAAAAATGTGAAAAAAAAAGAAAATACCAAATGAAGAAACCGGAAAAAAATAGAAAAAAAGAAGATGTTGTTTGTTAAGACGGTTTCACTCCTATGCTTTATCTATATCATTTGAGGAGTATTTTCAGTTCGATTTAGTGAATTTTATGCCAAATGAAGGGCATTGTGCTTATTTCATAATTGAGTTGGAAATGGATGTGTCATATGGTTCTGTTTAGGTACTAGCTTGATCACCTATACCTCCACATTCCCATAAATGTTGAGCCTTTTCTTACCCATTGCCTCACTTTACCATATTTTTGTAAGCCCTCGGCTGTGACAGGACCTTGTTTGGTTGGAATGTGTGTACGGTAGCTAGAATTGTCTATCATATTAGTTGCATGCATGTTTATGTGGGTCGTAGTTTAGGTGAGCGACTATTTTTCTTTCTCTCTTATACATATATGCTTACCCTTTGCTTCATGAGAGAAGAGTGACTCGTGAGAGTCCGATTTTAAAGGTCTTGCAAGGTCGACGGTTCAGCTTTATTATAAACATCTTACAACTTGTTTGCATTTGACTGTTTGCTATAAGAGTTAGTTTGCTTGCATTAAATCGGTTTAAGTGGGCATTTGTAGCTAGCTCTAAGTTATCTTTTTCCGTTCCATTAGTTTGCATTTAGTTTACTCGAGGACGAGTAAAGGTTTGGTTTGGGGAGATTTGATACGTGCATTTTATATAGTCTTTTTAGCATATTTTATACACGTATTTCTACGCTTTTATCGTAGTTTATGCTACGAAATGCCCCGAATATGCTACTTTGGTTTTTTTTTGTCTTATTTGCAGGAATGAACCAGAAAGTAGTGAAATCAAGCCTTTTACCGTACGTTTAGCATGGATTTGGAGGAAGAGTGAATTTGGAGCGGGAATGTAGCTATTTTGAGATGCGCAAAGAAGGAAGATAGCTAGGCGAGCAAAGGAAGAACTTCAAATTGCTAGTGCCTAATTTGGAGCGCTATATCTCAAGTTCTACAACTGATATTCAGGTGATTCTAATAGAAGATGAAAGTTTGTCCTCTTAGCTTTCCAATGCCACCGGAATCACCCTGTTTGACCAAGTAACGAAGAAATGGCAGCCGTTTGAAGTTCAGTGCGCAAAGTAGGAAGTTGTTGCTGGAAAGTACTCGATCGAGTAGAATTATGTTCGATCGAGTCCTTTTTCTACTAGATCGAGTGGTTTAAGCTTTAGTTTACTCGATTTAGTGGTTTTAAATCACTCGATCGAGTGGATTCTCCTACGGGCTTGGGCTTTTTAGTTTATTTCCGTCATTAGGTTGAATAATTCCTATTTTCTTATAAATAGGAAGGTATTACGTCATTTGTAACTCTCTCTTCTCTTCCCCTCTCGGGATCTCTTATAATTCCATACACTGTTACTCTGCTACATTATTCATCTCTAATTTCCGGATCCTTTTCTACTGTAACTTCTTTCCCTTCCTTTTCCTCTTTAATTTATTTAAATGTTTATCATTCTTTCCCTTGTTCTTGCTTATTTAATTATGTCTAGCTAAATTCTCCTGCTAGGATTAGGTGATTCAATAGACCGATGTTAATTGCTAATTAGGTTATTAGATCTGTCGTTGTAGTTATGTCTATGTTGTTAATCGCTGCTTTAACTGTATCCTGCTAGTTGATTCGAAGCAATTAGCCTTTTAATATTGGTAAACCTTGACCTGGACCGAAATGTTGGAAGGGGTGAGACCTGCAGTGAACAATAGGATGCTTTAGTGAGGGCGAAAGTTAAGCTAATAGCATTTTAGGGCGAATTGAGACCGGAAGGAGATATTCGTTGCCCCTTAGACCGACGCATCGACTGATCTGTGACCTTAGCTGTGATTAATTGACGTTTATTGATGACCCGAAATCCCAGTTCCCTTCTCTTACTGTTAATTTCTCTCTTTTAATCTCTTAATAGTTTTAGTAAAATAATTTAAACCCCCATTTCTATGACATTCTGACAGACTGAGTTAAACAGATAATTAGCAAAATAGCCTCCCTGTGGAGATCGACCCTACTTACCGCTGACTTCTGTTAGTAGTACTTTGGTATTTATTTTTGGTACATAACGACGGTATCACAACGCGTACCAAAAACCGTTGCTGGTGTTAATTTAGTAACGGTTTTCGAAACACTGTTTTCTTAAACTGGTAACGGTTGTCTAAAAACCGTTGATAAGGGTGATTCTATAACGAGTTTTTGAAAACCGTTAAAAGTTTTTTATAACTGTTTGTTAAACAACCGTTGTCACATTATAATAACAACGGTTTTTGAGGGAAACCGTTTTTCATATTAGCGCGGTCTAGGTTTCCGCCAATATTTGGAAAACGGTAATCTAAGTGTCGTTATTATATGCATTAAACCGTTGTGATACGCTCGTTATTTATTGTCAGATTTGGCGTAGTGATGACTTCTAAATGCAACCATGATAGCAGAGCTCATACAAAATGGAACAAAAACCATACTTGTGCGTATAGATGTAACGCAAACCAAGAGGAGAAACTACACACACCTAGATGACACCAGGTATAGATGCACCGACCATTGGAGGCTCTACCTTACAAAATATGTAGCTTACCAATGTCAAGATCAAGTCTACTTTGTCCAAAATCAATCCATCACCCACTATGTCAAGACATCCCCAACTATGCAAAACCCATCAAAAGCGTGATTCATTAGCTTAGAAAGCTATAATAAGGGAAATGCAAGGAGGAATGACATTATGCAAAGGACAAATTGGTGGACACAACATGGAACTTTTTATGAAATTTTCTAATTTTTCAATTTTTTGGATTTTTCAAATATATGAAAGCAATAAACAAGACCACTAAATCCCTCCCCCAAGCTAGAACAACACATTGTTCTCAATGTGTAAAACGGGTTTAAGTGCAAAAAAACACATAGAAGGGAAAATAAAACAAACAAGGGGAGATGGGGATGACACATGTGGAAATAAAGAAGAGAAGAAAGCATACAACCGCGTAGAAGCTCCCCCAAGCTAGCTTGAAAACGGGGGCAAAGTCCAATCCAAGTAGCAAAGTACCAGCGAAAGACAAGCTACTACATACAAAAGCAAGCAAATTGTCTTATTGTCTTACCTATTACAACCAAATTGAAATTGTCCAAAAACCAACATAAATAAATTGTCCAAAAACACTAAATTGCATCAAAACCAACTAAACACGGGTTGCCTCCAGGGATGTGCAATTTAAAAGTCTTGCTAAACTTGTTTTTCCTCAACTGACACGACCATCTTCATCTTTAAAAAGCAAGTCAAGGCTCGTAAGAGTTTATCATATACCTGCGCATGAGCAATACAAAAGCAAACGTAAGCAATTGATAAGATTAAAGCATGAAATATCAAGGGTAAGGAATGATATATCTTATCAAGGTACTGTTAGATTGTTATACCTATTATTAGACTCTTCTAATAATGAACTAATTAACATATTAATGTGAGTTCATTAGATCTAGTGCATGCATAACTAATTAAGAGATTAAATAAGAAAAACAATGTTCCTTACATTGTTATTTTCGGATTTTTTGGTACAAGTAAGGTCTCTTGCCTTCACTTGTTCTTGAGCTATTATAAGTATTAGGATGATCCTCCAAGACTCTATATTAGGAGCCTTCCTTTTGATTGCACCCAAGATTTAACCCTTATTATTACTAAATAATATTTGCTAGATATTTATTTAGTAGTCTACCTTAAAAATGACTACTAATACTCATATATTACATTAATAATATTAGTAGTGTTCTTGAACAATTTAGATTGAAACTTCTCATGTTTTTGAGAAAGAAAAATATGAATGCGAGAGGTTTTTGCATGTATGAAAATATGAGCATCTTTTAGACAGATAGGTATGAAAAATGAGAACAACAAAAGTGTTCTCCTCTCTTGTGCATAGTTCCGGCCAAATGCTCTTTTTAAGAGAATTTTGGTTTTTACAATTTGTCTTTCACAAAGATCTATATGTGTAGGTAGTAGGGCAGGCATGTCATAAGATGTTGGAGCATCTTTCCATCAATTAAATGACAAAACAAAAACTCTAGTATGCTCATATTTTAGACGGTACACATTGGTGTATATGGGTCCATTTTTGTCTTATAATATTTGTCTCACAAATGCTTATAAGTCTTATGTTTAATTATCTTACATAATTAATAAATATTAATTTGATCATACAACAATTATGTGACAAATTAATAAACATATATTCACTCAACTTATTGAGTAATATTTTATCATTATATCAACATATAATGGGTCCCATAATAGCTAGTTAGTTAAATTTACAACCTCTTGTAAATGTAAATAACTAATTACCTCTACCTCAAAATATTTATAAAACCTCAACATAATTTAGTAAATTAATATATTAATATATTAAACCACTAAATTGAATCTTATTTAATCGAATTACAATAAGATACATATTTCCTTTCAAAAATATAAATTGTTCTTATTTAAGAAATTAATTAACTTGTACTCCCTCCATTCAACTCCACTTTGCAAGTTTCTCTTTTGCGCACTATTCACAAGCGGACATTCAACTTCAATTTTCTCTCGATACATAAGTGAAAATATATTCATGTGGGATCTTATTTGATTCGTCTTTAAGAGTGCATTAAAAATATCTAACTTTTATAATTTTTGCAAACACGCAGCTAACGATATTTATCGTGTAAAAGCTGTGTTGACAAACGTGATAAATGAAACTTGCAAAGTGGAGTTGCATGGAGGGAGTATCAAAATACAACTAAATAAGTTTACTGATAAGGGTATCATTCAATAGGTGTGACCTTAAGGAATCAACTGACCACCACCGTCCTATGACAGTAACGTCAAACTCTAGCAAGCCAATCGTTACCGATTAATGTTGATCAGTTGACTATTTAATTTATCATCCCTTTCGTACTCTTATTATGAGATTTAATTATGATTTTAAAACATGTGATCGCACTATTGTTGAGGACACATACTCCAACAATCTCCCACTTGTCCGAGACAAGTGTGCGTCACCAATTTTCTTGTCCTATTACAATATCCCACTCAATGCAAGGTGTATTGCAGGTCGTACTTGCATTTGATCATATCTTGAGTGGTTTTCTCGATCTAGAGAGTAACTGTCTGACCAGAATTATCTACCGTAGATACCTTCCGAGCGTGTCCACGCATTTTCAGTTCACTACTCCTCGAGTGGCCCTGAGATTTCAAACAACCCTGACAAGGGGGTGGACAATTCCTGTCGCACTTTTCCCTTCGTATAGCCACAGATCATCATGACCTAAAATATACTCATTTGACTTCAGTTACGACAGTCGTAGGGTATAAATCAAAGCTGATCAGAAACTTGTGCCAACTTGGGCGAATAGTCTCTAGTCAAAAGAATTGACTCATGTTGGGCCCTAAATTATCCTGCCTGACCTGATATAGGCCAGACAACAGCCAAAGACAACTTCCAGGCTCTAGAGATCTAAAACCAGGCATTACTCCAAGATTGACAGGCATTAAGCAGGAGTTGATTAAAGACAAAGTAAAAATAACCAAAGAAATTTAAAAGATAAAGCACCAGGCCATTGCAGGCAACAAACAAGCGCTCATATGTTCCCTACAAAAAAGGAAGACCAATTCCAGAAGGCAAAAATATAGGGAGCAGTCAAAGCAACGGCTAAGAAAGAAGCAACCATCTCCGGGTAAATAGGGGACATTCCCTATTTACCAGGAAAACCTAAACGGCACAAAGGGATTGAAAGCAACCACCTATAAATAGAAAGTGGGGGAAGACAAGAAGGATGATCGGAGATACCATCACTTTTACTCATATATTTTGTATTCTTAAGCAATATATTCGCCTGTCACGCCCGATACAACAATACTCACAAAGGCTATCCAATCATAGTAACAATCACTCCTGGCTTGGTGCCCGTGGTTTTTCCCTTATTCCCAGGGTTTTTCCACGTATAAAATCCTTGTGTCATTATTTATTAGTTTGTTTTACATTTAATTACACCAATCAGGCAAGTTATTCGAGTTAGATCACCCTACATATAAATCCCTGGCAGGACGCTCTAGATCACCAAAATCCTGCTAAAACAATTGCGCCACCGTGGGGCATCTAACTCAAAAATAATCAAAAGCCCACCATCAAAATACCACAAAAAACTAAGAAAAAATGGCAGGAGATAGCATTGAGCAACAATTAGTCATGCTGCCAAACAACAGTTGTTGGAGATGGAACAATCAAACAAAAAATGATCCAGTCAAGTCAAGTGGCAAAATTGAAAGAATCGAAATCCACCTAAAGATACAACTGGGAGAAAAAGCTTCAGGATCAAAATTGAAAGTCCAGCCTGGCACACCATTCTCCTCCATCATAAGGAACATTGACTTCTCCAATATTGGTACTCCAACTCCATCCAAAGCAGGAGAAGAAACGGACTCAGGAGAACTCCAAAGTCAAGAACTCCAAGATCAGACTAACACAGCCATTATGATGGCTATGCTCCAAGAAATCCAAAAACTTCATGAGAGATTTGAAAAGATCCCAGGAGTTCCTACCCCAATTGAAGAAGCAAATCCAGAAAGCTATGTTGATTCTCCCTTCGTGGATGAAATAGCAAAAACAGACCTGCCAAAGAAGTTTGTGATTCCCTCAATGAGAATCTATGATGGAACCACTGATCCACAAAACCATGTTGCCTATTACAAGCAAAGAATGCTGGCAAGATCAATTCCCGATGAACTACGTCAAGTCCGCATGTGTAAGGGATTTGGAACAACTCGAATGGACTGCCTTGCAGTGGGTACATAAACCTGCCAAATGGAAGCATCAAGTCCTTTGCGACCTGGTCAATTCTTTCAATCATCGGTTTGCCAGCAGGGAACTAGAGAAGAGATCCGGTGACTGTACAGGGGTTAAACGAAGCCTGGAGAATCAATCAGATCATACATGACAAGATTCAACAAAGAAAAAGTATCAATCCCCAGATGTGATGTTGGAACATCCATTGAAGCTTTCAGGCAAGGGCTACCCCTGGACAGTGACTTTTATGATGAAATGACCATGAAGCCCTGTCATACCTTTGAAGATGTCCAAGCACTAGCCATAGGCTATATCAGTGGAAGAAGACAAAGGCTACAAGACAGACAATGCCGACAACAACTCGGGATATGACAAAACCAACAGGAAAAGCTTTAACAACAAAGGAAGCAATTCCGGCCATCTCCCTACGCAAGACCCGACGGATCGTAAGTCAACTATACACATGAACAACGAGGTAACTCCTATACTTATCCTCCTGTCCAGGAATATAACTTCTCTGTTGACATTGCAGGATTGATCAAGAGACTTGACCATATGGGAGACATTGTCAAGTGGCCAAAGAAGTCAGACAACCCCAACTCAAGAAAGGATACCACCAGATGGTGTGAATTTCACATGGACATAGGTCACACAACAGAAGAATGCCTGGGATTACGGAGACAAGTGGCTTACCTGCTAAAGAAAGGATACCTGAAAGACTTGATGCAAACAAAGAACAAGGAAGATGACGGAACAAGAAGAAACACAGAAAGGCAACAACGTGACCTACCCCTTGCACCACCCATTTATGAAGTCAAATTCATCAATGGAGGATCGAAAATTTGTGGCCTGACCAGTTAAATTTGCTAAGAAAATTGCCATGGAGTCAAAAATGAAATCTCCTTTTAAATCTATCAATTTACCTCAAATTACTTTTGACGACACCGATATGCGGGGTATTCCGGACCTCCACCATGACAGCTTGGTAATCACCATGCAAATAGGGACCGCACGTGTCATGAGAATCCTGGTAGATGGAGGCGATTCAAGAAACCCGATCATGCTTGATGTCCTTAAAGCAATGAAGATTGATGAGAGCCAAATCATTAAAAAGTCTAATGTCCTAGTAGGATTCAGTGGAGAAACAAGAAACACACTAGGAGAAATACACCTACCCACATATGTGGAAGGAGTATCTTCATATGAAAGATTTGGAGTCCTGGACTGCCTGTCATCCTACAATGCTATATTGGGAAGACCATGGATCCACAACATAAGAGCCATACCCTCTACCTATCACCAAAGTGCATCAAAATACCAACAGAATGGGAGTAGCAACCATTAAAGGTGAACAAAAATCTGCCCAGAATGTTATACGAGGCATTGAAGCCTTCCAAGACAAAGTCCCTCGCCTAGCAATTACAAAGACCACTGTCAGACAACTCATGTGGCGAAAACCAAAATGGAGACTGATCAAGTAATTTTAGACCCTGAGTACCCTGACAGGCATGTGCATGTACGGTAGGATCTCATGTCCCCGACAATATCGACCGGAATTAGTAAGTTTTCTTAAAAGTAAATCTTCATGTTTTGCCTGGTCACATTTTGATATGACCAGAATAGATGCCAATATTATTACACATAAACTAAATGTTGATGAGTCTTATAAGCCTCCGTCCAGAAAAAGAAGAAAATTTGCCGCTGAAAGACATGCCATCATCAATGAAGAAGTAGACAAACTACTGGACATGGGGATGATAAGAGAAGTCATGTACCCCAGCTGGCTAGCCAATGTAGTGGTGGTTCAAAAGAAGAATGGCAAGTGGAGAGTCTGTGTAGATTACACAGACCTCAATAAAGCCTGTCCAAAAGACCCATTTCCACTCCCACACATAGATGCAATGGTGGATGCCACAGCAGGACATGAACTCCTGACATTCATGGATGCCTCAAGTGGATTCAACCAAATCAAGATGCACCCATCTGATCAGGAACATACTGCATTTATCACAAAAAGAGGCATATCTTTGCTACACAAAGAATGCCTTTTGGCCTGAAAAATGCAGGGGCAACATACCAACGCCTGGTCAACACAATGTTCAAAGATCAAATAGGGACACCATGGAAGTCTATATTGATGACATGGTAGTTAAATCAAAGAAAGTCAAGATCATGTCGTGGACTTGAAATGACCTTTAAAAATCCTAAAGATTTTAATATGAAACTCAATCCATCCAAATGCCATTTCGGGGTATCCTCAGGAAAATTCTTGGGGTACATGGTCACCAAAAGAGGAATAGAAGCTAGCCCAGAACAAATAAGAGCCATACTAGAACTAGAATCCCCAAGTCACCAAAGATATTCAAAAACCGACAGACGAGTTGCGCCACTGAATAGATTCATTTCCGGATCATCGAAGATGCAAGGCATTCTATGACCTACTCAGAAGAATAAAGCATTCAAATGGTGCCTGAACATGAGTCACCTTCCAGAACTCAAAACATACCGACTACACCTCCGTTACTTGCCAAACCGGAAAAGGAGAACCCCCGACAGTCTACCTATCACCACGAAATGAAAGAATAAGTGGAGTCCTGACCAAAGAAGTTGATGGCCAACAACATCCAGTCTACTATGTAAGCAAAAGTCTCCTAGATGCAGAAACCAGGTATGGCCTACTTGAAAAATATGTACTTGCTTTAGTAATGTCCTGTACTAAACTTCGACCCTATTTTGAAAGTCACCCAATCATTGTAAGAACCAACTTGCCTATCAAATCTGTCCTGAGAAGGCCTGAGCTGTCAGGAAGAATGGCAAAATGGTCAGACAAATCAAGACCTATGATATAACCTTTGAACCCGGACGGCAATTAAGTCTCGGCACTAGCAGACTTCGTGGCTGAATTCACCCTACCCTAGAAACCGGACCTCATAAAAGAGGTCAACCTTCTTGACACACAAAAAATGACCAGAATGGATTCTCCATGTAGATGGGGCAACAAATATGAAAGGCACTGGCCTAGGATTAGTCCTAAAATCACCACAGGGAGACCCGATTGCACAGTCGTTAGTTGTGAGTTCAAAGCCACGAATAATGAGGTGAATATGAAGCCCGATTCTGGATTAAAGGTATGTATAGAACTCGGTGTAGCAAACCTCAAGGTAAAAACTGACTCTCTTTTAATTTCCAATCAAGTTAAAGGAGTATATGCTGCAAAAGATTCAAAAATGATACTCTATTTGGAATATGTCAAAAACCTTTGCAAAAAATTCAAAACCTTTGACATTGACCAAATACCAAGGGACTTAAATACCCAGGCGGATGCCCTAGCCAGCCTGGGATCAAATTTCAGCCCTGCTGTGTTTGACAAAATACCCATCGTCCACCTGCTGGAACCAACCATAGAAAAGCCTGAACGAATTTGCCCTATTCAGGAAGAAACAAATTCCTGGACTAAACCTTACTATGATTGGTTCCTACGAAGGGATACTCCCCGCAAATAAAAACGAAGCAAGGGCCTTGAAAATCAAAGCATCCACTTATACCATTATAAATAACACCTTGTTTAAAAAGTCTCAGGCTGGACCTTACTTACGTTGCACGGAACCAAATGAAGCCAACCAGGTTATAGAAGACATACATAATGGCTACTGCGGAAATCATAAAGGTGGAAGAAGCCTGGCAAGCAAAATTCTCGGATGGCTACTTCGCCAACCACGAGAGCCGATCGCATAGCATACAAATCGAAATGTGAAGCCTGTCAAATCCATTCCCCCTACATCCATCAACCATCAGAACTACTACATTCCATCTCGCCCCCCTGGCCATTCATGAAATGGGGCATGGACATAGTAGGAAAGCTACCTCAGCGCTGGACAAAAAGTCTTTATGCTAGCAATGACTGACTACTTTTCCAAATGGATAGAGGCAGACTCTTACAGGCAAGTCAAAGAAAAAGATGTCATATCATTCATCAAAAGAAATATCATATGTAGATATGGAATACCTTCAGAAATAGTCTGTGATAATGGGACACAATTTGTGGGAAAAAGAACAAATTTAATTTCTCGTGCACAATGGAATATCAATTTAGTCACATCTACACCAGGCTACCCTAAAGCCAACGGCCAAGCAGAATCAAGCAACAAAGTAGTAATCGCTTTGCAAGAAAAAGCCGAAAGAAGAAAAGGAAGATGGGCAGAAGAGCTCCCCCTAGTTCTATGGGCTGACAGGACCACACCCAAAACAGCCACAGGCCAAACACCATATTCCCTGGTCTATGGCTGTGAAGCAGTAATACCAGCTGAAATTCATGTGCCAACTACCAGAAGCAGCCTAAACACAATAGAAGAAAACAGACCCCTATTACAAGATAACCTACTCTTAACAGAGGAACTGAGAGATGCAGCCAAAGTCAGGATAGCCGCCTACCAAATGACAAAGAGCTTGGTTACAACAAAAATGTCAATATCGTAGTATTCAAAGAAGGAGACCTGGTATTAAGGAAAGTTTTCCCCAACACCAAAGAAAAGAATGCAGGCAAACTAGCCCCTACATGGGAAGGCCCGTACTTAATTGATTCAATAGTGGGACAAGGAGCTTACAGGCTACAAACTTTGGAAGGAGAAATGATCCCCCGATCTTGGAACATTCTCCACTTAAAACTATTTCATATCCGAGAAGCGGTAAAACTACTCACCCTATATACATGTGCTAAGTTTCATACCTGCTATGTGCTAAATTACTTGCCTATCATTCTTAATTTCACCTAAAACTTTATTTCAAATCCTGAAAACTTGTTTTACGCCTTCTTTTCACTTATTATATGTTATACTTTAGGCTTAAACAAATGTTCGGGATTGAGAGCCACTCCACCCAACCCGAACAAAGATTTCTAAAAATGCTCTAATTTGGCACCGCCCGCCCGACCCGAAAAATAAACCGAGCTCAAGATATAAAAAGACAAGTACAAAGGTGGAATAGACCATAGTACTTGTCAAAAAGCCCTCTGACAGTGAGGGCCATAAGCCCTCCCGACCGCAACCACCCTCATTCTTAAAAGCCCTCCCGACAGGCAGAAAAAGCCACCATTCCCCATAAACACAGGAATGAGGGCCATAAGCCCTCCCGACAGGCATTATTCTAACAAAAATATCACATGAATATACAGTACAAATTCCAAATCAAAACAAAGAAAAGAAAATCAAGAAGGGAAAGGACATATATATTCAAACCTACCCAGAATACATCCTTCCTGGCAAAAAGAACACACCGTTCATTCAAAGCCAAGCCAACAAAAACCAAAACAAATCCTAAATCATTTGTTCAGGGAACACCCCCCCTGAATAGGCCAAAACAACACAAACAAAAAACAAAAAATATTTCAAACTAGCCCACCTTGGACACAAAAGAGCAGAGCCAATCCCCTCATCGCACCTCTTCTTCTTCATCTCCATCCCCTTCAACATCACTATTTTTCCCTTTAGATGGAGGAGAGTCCACCTCCTCATCAGCATGCAACTTACAAAGCTCATGATACGTGGTATTGAGATCGGCCAATTCCCGATCGATTCCAAAAAGGCCTGACTTCAGCAGGCTCTTTCATAGCATCCACACGACCCTTGCCAAAGAAATACAGGCGATCTTTATACCGGCCTCGAACCTCGTCCCTCTCCACAATTCTTCATTTACTTTTAATCGCTCCCTGCATAGCCTTGCTTTTCACCTTCAATTCCTCCTGGGCAATATCAAACTTGGCCTCAAGAGCTTTCAAGGCATCCCGAGCGATTTCACCTTTTAGCAGACTCCACCAAAGAACCGAGCCTTCCCCGCCTCATTATCCTCCTTCAACGAATGATTCTCACCTTGACACCTCCAAATCGCTTTAAACTTGTCAAGATCTTTTTTCAAGATTTGTACCTCCCAATCCAAGGCATTTTTTAGACCATGGATGATTCCGGTTGACAGCACTCCTCAAGACATCATTAACATTCTAAAAACAAAAGAAAATGCCCATCTAAGCCACAAAAGAAAGAAAACACACACAAAAACCCACAACAAACAAAGACAAAAATATATACCTCCCGAAGCATGGTAACCAACTGTTGGCAAAGATAATCCCGGAACGATACATAGCAGCCAAAGCACGAGCAGAAGCCTCCTCTGCCTGGTACTTAAAATAAGGATCATCAACCACAAAAGCCTGAGCCTGAATTTGATCCTTAGCAAACTGGACCTCATCCATACGAGCCCTGACTCCCCTGACCTCATGAACTCCTCCCAAAGACTCATCCACTCTCTTCCTCTTCTCAGACGATCACTTTCATCCACAACCTTTTCAAAGGCGATACCAACCGAGCTCCCCGCACGATTCCCGAATTTGAACAAAGACTATCACTCCCCGTTGCCTCACTGCTCTTTGACTTCTCCCCTGTAATTTGAGAAACCCCTGCCTTCACCAAAGACAGACCAAAACTAGCAATCCTGGCAGAAGCCCTGGTAGCTGCACGACGAGTTTCTAAAATCAGCAATAAAAGCATGGATCCAATACAGGAAAACAGAATGACAAAACAAGCAAGAGAACTTACTCCCTGATGAAGATGCCCCTGGAACCTTAGTGCTCTTCACAGGCTTATAAGTGCTCAACTTAGCCTTCTTAAAACGAGGCATAGCAGCTTGCCCCATGGCGAGCCAAGCCCTCTCCTCTTCAGTAACGCCATAAACGCTCGCTATCCGGTCACCGATCCTCAAAGATCGTGGATTATTCACCCAATCATTTACTAAAAGAAAACATGGGCAAAGTAAGTAAACTCTCCAAAAAATACTATTACCAAACCAAAAATTATGCAGGAAAGAAAGATTACCTCCTTCAACAGCTGGATAATTGAGATAGTCCAGGTCAGGGGCAATTGAATCAGCCTTGATAAACATATAAGTTTGAGCCACCTTTATCATCCCCCCGAATCAAAATTGGTGATCGGTGAGCCATCTTTGACCCGACCAAAATTGAACCTCCCAAGAGAATGACTCTTCGGATGATAAACATTCTTAAAATCATCCAGAGTAATAACCAACTTATGCTTAGAACATAAATGCTCAATAGAATGGACAATCTTCCAAACCATTGGCATGAGTTGAAACGGAGGAACCCTAATAGCCCTAACCACCTCAGCCATAAAAGGAGAAAGGGGAAGTTGACCACCACCCCTGAAAGCCCACTCAAAAATACAGAACCAACCCGGGCTACTCCAATTAGCCCCGATAGGACCATTCTCGGGAATCCAAACCTCACCCCATGAGGAATGAGACCCCGCCCTTGATATAATGCTCAAAAGCGGTTTTCAGATTGATTAGCCTCATGGAAAGAGACTGCTAAAGCCTTATTAGGAGAATACTCAACCCCCTTATAAGACATGGACAGAATCTCTGGAGGAGGAACAACCTCCACCACGTCATCCTCGGAATGACTTCAGGACCCCTCAACCTCGGCAGAAGCCATTTCAACTTCAACAGAACTTTTTCAATCTCGGCGAGCCTTTGAAGTGCTGCCCTTCTCCTGCCACCAGCCATATATTATTTTTTCTAAAAGATGAAATTTTGCAAAGGAAGAATTTTTTAGAAAGAGAAAGAAGAAAGTTAGAGATTGGAATGTGAAGACATACACGAAACAAACAAGATATTTATAGCCGCAAACCATAACGGCTAGGAAAGCAAGTGGTTAAGATCAATCATGACTCTCCTAGGGTTTTGTGAACCTACCCTATTTATGGCAAGTAACCGTTACAAGAAGTTGAAGCAAACTCAAATTCTGAATCCGATAGAAAGTCCCCGCACAAATCACTTGCCTGGCCCAAATTTTTATCTCCTCGAGTCCCGGCCGGACCCAATAAAGGAATAAGAAGATAAGGGGCAATTGTTGGGCCCTAAATTATCCTGCCTGACCTGATATAGGCCAGGCAACAGCCAAAGACAACTTCCAGGCTCTAGAGATCTAAAACCAGGCATTACTCCAAGATTGACAGGGCATTAAGCGGAGTTGATTAAAGACAAAGTAAAAATAACCAAAGCCTGAAAAAGATAAAGCACCAGGCCATTGCAGGCAACAAACAAGCAGCTCATATGTTCCCTACAAAAAAGGAAGACCAATTCCGAAAGGCAAAAATATAGGGAGCAACAAAGCAACGGCTAAGAAAGAAGCAACCATCTCCGGGTAAATAGGGGACATTCCCTATTTACCAGGAAAACCTAAACGGCACAAAGGGATTGAAAGCAACCACCTATAAATAGAAAGTGGGGGAAGACAAGAAGGATGATCGGAGATACCATCACTTTTACTCATATATTTTGTATTCTTAAGCAATATATTCATCCACACGCCCGATACAACAATACTCTGTCAGGCTATCCAGAATCATAGTAACAATCACTCCTGGCTTGGTGCCCGTGGTTTTTTCCCTTATTCCCAGGGTTTTTCCACGTATAAAATCCTTGTGTCATTATTTATTAGTTTGTTTTACATTTAATTACACCAATCAGGCAAGTTATTCGAGTTAGATCACCCTACATATAAATCCCTGGCAGGACGCTCTAGATCACTGAAAATCCTGCTAAAACAACTCATAAGAATACTATAGTAGCTCTCGCCATGACCAGGCTTTATAAAAATTACCAGAACTTTATAAGCGGTCACTGCCCGACATAGTGTCTCATACAGTCAGTCTATGTGATCGACTAGTCATCCCATATAACCCTATGGCACTTGAACTTTCCATCAATCGTATCACACTCTATTCACTTCGAGACGTCACCTCCTATAAGTGACCAGGGACGCATACTATGTCAATCCCGTTCACTTCAATGGGGTTCAATATTGTCTCAACAACCCATTTGGATATAACAAAGTAATGAATGAGTTTTAAAGAAACTCAAACGATAAATGCGATTATCATATATGAATAGTCAATACTCTATTACTACTTTATATCTTATAATCTATAGTGTACCTTTTACACTAGTTAAAATACAATAAAAGCTTGGTAAGTGGATATACTAGTATCCATACATTCCAACTTTATGAATTGATATTTCCTTCTATTCAATGTTGTTTCTAATAACATGAATTTATCTAAGTCTATGTCTAGTCTCCTAACTAGACTTGGGCTCTTATACTTGGAAGATGCTCCCACTTTTATCATATAAGTTGTGATAAAGTCTATGGCAGAGGGATCTAATCCCATTCCCTATGTTTAAAATCTTATCACAATGTACATAGATTCAGTTTGTAGAACTTGCAATGGTACAAACTAAAACATTTCTCTAGTCTCTTACTCCTAAGTCAATAAAATCGGCCTAGGATTTCGATAAATCCTTATAGGTTTGGAAACTAAAGTTTGTGTAATCCTTCAACACGCAACTTAGTATATCATCCAAACACAAGAATGAATCCTCAATTCTTCTCAAGAATCTTAAAAGGATGTTCTTTAAGGCTTTCAAAATACCATCATTCGAATTAACATGTTATTGACTCATTATGCTCCAAGCATATGATTCATAACGACATGTGCATATAATGGCATACATGATCGTTCTAATGGCGGAAACATTAGCAATAGATTTCATGTGATCAACAACTTATTTAGGTTCAGTGAATGACTATGACTCTATCATAGTAATTCCACTTTCATCAATATGAACAACCTACTTTACCTTGTTGATGTTAAACAGATATGAAAGAACTTATCATCATAAGGCTCTCGACTCTATGCTAATATTCTCTCAAATTCAACACATAGATTCGGAAATCTAGAATATATTACATCTTTTTCCTAGTCTCCCAATCACTCTTTCACAGAGGAAAGCATTGGTACATTATTCTCAATGAGTAATATGTTATCAACATATAAGAGTTAGGAAAAATAATTCTGGCTCCCACTTAACTTCATGTATAAACATGATTCTTCAACAATGTGAATGAAATCATTCTTAATTATCACATGAACGAAAAGTATAATTATTACAATCCTTTGATGCTTGCTTAAGACCATTCTAGGATCGCTTAAGTAAGCTTTGCATAATATTTTAGGATTCTTAGATCTTTATCTAAGGTTTTGTGTTCCGTACACATGCTTCTCTAAATTCCCATTTTAGAAAACCGAATTTTTTAATATCATTTGCCATTCTTCATCAAAATGAAATGTGGCAATTTCTAACATGATTTATCTTGATCAACATCTTCATGTCAATCTATGCGTTTAAGTACTCTAAAGCTCTATTTACTTTAAGGAGACCATCGCTTTAAAGTAAATCTACTCTTGAGATTGTAATGCTATGACTATTATGCAACAAAGTCGATTTGGGACTACTCGCAATTGATCATTCAATAGGTCATAATTTCATTACTTTCGAAAAGTAATATATTTACAATAAGACATGTGAACTTTACTTCCACTCTATCTTAACAGATTATAGTTCCATTACTTTCAAAAAGTAACACATTGACTATAAGACATATTTGTGACGATCTACTCCCACTCTATCTCTTAGAAATACTACTATCTTCTTAAGAGATAGTTTTGTGAGTCACAAACATATGTGGTGAAGTAATATAAGTTCGTCTAGAATAACATGTTAGCTCATAAATAGACCGTCTATTATGGGAGCTTGATTCATGAAATATGTGAGTCTGATCCATGTAATTTGTTAAATAGACTCTCTATTTTAGGTATCTCCAGGTTGACCCTCCAGATTAAAATAAAATCCCCAAAAGTGAGTTCAACAACTCAACCCGACTCATATCAGTTTGATCTTTTGGGTAGTGACACAAGGTCATAATCCATATATAATAAATCAAATTCATTACTTAGATCTTTGCCACCTACGATCGGATCGTAATGCTCTAATTCTTTTTGTACAATTGGTTCTCTACTTCATTTAAAAATTCTTTAAATTTCTCAAATGCTTCACTTTTATATTTGATTAATTAAACATACCCATATCTAATTAAATCATTAGTAAAAGTGATGAAGATTAGTCCCAACACTTGCTCGTGTCCCTTTAACACTAAATGGAGTACGGATAAATTTGAAAAGGAGATAAGATTCGCATATTCCATATGATTTAAAATCAAATGGTCCAATAAATCTAGTCGACACTAGCCTTTTAATGTGTTTCTCATTTATGTAACCTAATCGAAAAAGCTAAATGTACAAATCATTTGGATCATTTGTTATGAGCCTTTTATATTGTATGTTATAGATATCTTTAGTTGAGTTGGAGTTGTCTAAAACATAAATATCATTTATAGATGGGCCAAGCCATTTTCAACAAAATGCAACGATTGTTTTGATGGTAAAAGAATAATCTTTCCATGTCTAACATAGAAATGAAAATAATGTTTTTAGACAAAGCGGGTACATAACAACAATTATGTAAGTACAACTCAAAGCTATTAGCTAAAACAAGTACATAAGTCCCTCTTGAAGTGGAGGCTACCCTAGCTCCATTTCCTAGTCAGAGATCTACATCACCCTTGTTTAGCTTTTCCACATTTCTAAGCCCCTGTAGACGATTACAAAGGTGAGAACCACAATCGGTATCTAATACCCACGTTGAGATAGAATTATAATTTATATCAATAAGAAAGATGTCGGAAGAAATAGTACTAAGTGGAGTGACAAGTCCAACATTGATATCTGCCAAATATTTGGGGCAATTACGCTTCCAATGGCCCATGACATTACAATAATGACATTCATCGTAGGATTGGGCATCCTTCTTGGTTTTGGTAGTGGTAGTCTCACTAAATACTTCCAATTAACTATCGGGTTTGGGTTTCTTACCCGTCTTTTACTTTCCTTTAATAATACCATTACTCCTTTCAGTTGTAAGGATATTCTTGCTAGAACTCTCATTTAATATGATATTTCTCCTTGCTTCTACAAACAAAGATGCCTTGGAATTTGTGAGATTCTCCTCACAAGATTCTCTTACCAAGGAGGTGGGCATGAATATGGGAATGGGAGGTGTGGAGGTGGTAAGGTAGCAAAGATTTCCATCCTCACCTATGCCAAAGCGTAGTTCTCTAATCGGGTCATTGTCATACAAGGAGCATTTTTCATTGAATGATTGGAGCCACATATTAATAGTGATCGGTGTAAGATTATAAGATGAATCCATTGCGGAAAAATAGCTACAAAAACGGAGATGAAGGAAACAATTAACATTTATTGTTATAATACTTGTAAATATTAATACAAGTATAGCATTTTCATAGTGACCTTTACCCAACTATGATAAATGATTCCGAGATCCAAAATTCATACTAGCTCAATTGTGGGACAATGGTCCCTATACAACTTTTACTAATGCAACTTGGTGGGTTAACCCTCTTAACCGATTCTACAATTAGAACTCTCGGTCGATGCATTTACGTTAAGTTCATCTTTAGCCCGAACCTTTTGCGGCTACGGTCGAAAAATACCTTCGTTGAGATCAACCAAATTTTCGAAGTGTAATAACTATTTATTACCCGACTCACCCAACGTCAAAGCAAGCACCCCGGTATAATATTTCAATACCGTATTGTACTTATATGAAATTTAGATTCATGGGCTCCTACTATTTGGTAAGGCTAAGTCTCAATCTTTTAAAAGTAAAGGTCTTGTCAATTTATTATCTATCAATTTAAAGTGAGCTAAAAGTCGAATTATCGATAATTATAATTGACACGGTCGAAGACTCGATGTGATATGCATGTGTTGTTATGGCGATTTGGCAATGCATGCAACATATTAAAAGAAATGCAAAACAAATAGTAAATTCCTAGTATGGCCATCCCAAAATAGAAAATCAAATAATCTGTTACAAATTTCGGAAACCAACTCCTTCGGTCCCTTGAATCTTCAAGTGGCACACCTCCCAAGAACACCGTCTTTGTCGGAACGCCTTTCCGAAAGGCACCGTCGTGAAGGAACTCTGGAATTACAAATAATAATAAAAATACAAAACTATTCCTATACATTTGTAATATGAAAAACTAGTAAAAATAAAAGTGATACGAGATCACATTAAATTACAACCGAATCAATATTCCCTTTCATTACGGGTAATATCGATTAAAACTAAGGCCATACTAAGATAAATTACATAATTCAAAATTATATAAATAAAATATGACATTCAACAATGAAATATGCAGCATTATAATATGTGTCTATCATACCAAATTATGTTCCAAATCGCCCTATTTAACTTATATCGATTATATAACCCGGTTTTATGGAAATGCGTGATAATAACTTATTAAAATCACAAATCAATACTTAGATAAAATTTAAGCTCAAGTTAATTATCCTAACACTCTTAGGTCTCAAAAATTAGTCATCACTCAATTTTTGACGATAATTCAACTTGATCTAATTTTATGCTCATTTTTGACACTAAAATCATAACATTTATGAAATAAATCCAAATTAAATTACAATAATTTCAAAATTTGAATTTTAAATTTTTGAATATTCTGGAATATATCTATGACACTTATAATGTCAAAAATCATGGTTAAAATTTTCGATTTTATTTCGAGAAAAACATAGTTGCGATTTATCGGTTTTATCAAATAAAACATCTAAAGTATACAAAAATTAATCAAATAAATATTACAACTTTAGATCTGATAAGTGGGATATAAATCCAACCTAAAATAATTTTCCAATGCCATGTAATTCGTTCTAGTTATTTATGCTAAAATAGTCACTATTTATGCCATTTTTACACTAAAAATATATAAATTATACTAAATGAATCAAGTTCATCTCAAATTTTACACACAGTGAGTAAAATATGCATGTGAAAACATATTAAAATTTCATGGCCTATTTAGAAGTTTAACTTTATTTAACCATTTTACCTTCATTTAATTCATTTTTATATCATAAAAATCATAAATTATGCAATATTAACCACATTAATACAAAATTTTATATACAGTAATTAAAATATGCATGTGAGGTAATATAAAAATTTCAAGGTCAGAGACTTAGTTTAACTATTTTTAGCATTTTAATTTCCATTTTAGTCATAAAAATGTAATAAAAAAACTAAAAATCATTAAAATGAGCAATAAAATACCATAAATCATAAAAATGACCAAAAAATATTTTAGGACCAGAATATATAACATGCATCAGTATTTCGTGATTTATCTAATAAATCACAAATTTTTTGTTTTAATTAAGTTACTAATAACTCGAAAAAACAATAAATCGATTATACATGCAACATCCTATGCTCTGATACCAATTGTTAGGTTCTTATACCTATTACTAGACTCTTCTAATAGTGAACTAATTAACATATTATTGTGAGTTCATTAGATCTAGTGCATGCATAACTAATTAAGAGATTAAATAAGAAACACAATGTTCTTTACATTGTTATTTTCGGATTTTTGGGCCCAAGTAAGGTCTCTTACCTTCACTTGTTCTTGAGCTATTATAAATATTAAGATGATCCTCCAAGACTCTATATTAGGAGCTCTCCTTTTGATTGCACCCATGATTTAACCCTTATTACTACTAAATAATATTTGCTTGATATTTATTTAGTAGTCTATCTTAAAAATGACTACTAATACTCATATATTACATTAATAATATTAGTAGTGTTCTTGAATAATTTAGATTGAAACTTCTCAAGTTTTTGAGAAAGAAAAATATGAATGAGAGAGGTTTTTGCATGTATGAAAATATGAGCATCTTTTAGAGAGATGGGTATGAAAAATGAGAACAACAAAAGTGGTCTCCTCTCTTGTGCATAGTTCCGGCCAAATGCTCTTTTTAAGAGCATTTTGGTTTTTACAATTTGTCTTTCACAAAGATCTATATGTGTAGGTAGTAGGGTAAGCATGTCATAAGATGTTGGAGCATCTTTCTAACGACTAAATGACAAAACCAAAACTCTAGCATGCTCATATTTTAGACGGTACACATTTGTGTATATGGGTCCATTTTTGTCTTATAATATTTGTCTCACAAATGCTTATAAGTCTTATGTTTAATTATCTTAAATAATTAAATATTAATTTGATCATACAATAATTATGTGACAAATTAATAAACATAAATTCACTCAACTTATAGAGTAATATTTTATCATTATATCAACATATAATGGGTCCCATAATAGCTAGTTAGTTAAATTTACAACCTCTTGTAAATGTAAATAACTAATTACCTCTACCTCGAAATATTTGTAAAACCTCAACATAATTTAGTAAATTAATATATTAATATATTAATCCACTAAATCGAATCTTATTTAATCGAATTACAATAAGATACATATTTCCTTTCAAAAATATAAATTGTTCTTATTTAAGGAATTAATTAACTTGCATTAAAATACAACTAACTAACTTTACTGATAAGGGCATCATCCTATAGGTGTGACCTTACGGGATCAACTGACCACCACCGTCCTACGATAGTAACGTCAAACTCTAGAAAGCCAATCATTACGGATTAATGTTGATCAGTTGACTATTTAATTTATCATCCCTTTCGTATTCTTATTATGAGATTTAATTATGATTTTAAATCATGTGATCGCACTATTGTTGAGGACACATACTTCAAAAGGTACGCATGAGAGACTTCAAAGAGAACCACTGTACTACTCTACTCGTCAGCAAGAGATGGATCAATAAGTTTAAGACCATGAAACAAACCGTTAGTGCTGAAATTATTATCATGAATGGTCTCAAATTGGTGGCATGAAAACTCAAGGAGGTGGGACTCATCAGAAATGGGGGGTTCATCCCACTTAACCTCTAAATTAGTATCACTAAGTCCTCCATCAACCTCAAATGGATCAACTACACCCTCCGTGAAAGGATTTTCAAAGGTGTCTAAAGTTTCGGACAAAACCTCATCCTTTTCACTACGATCGGGCTCAAGATCATGTTAGGTTTATATACTTGTTATTAGACTCCTCTAATAGTGAACTAATTAACATCTTAATTATTTGTTCATTAGATCTAGTGCATGCATAACAAAATAAGAGATTTATAAGAAAAACAATGTTCCTTACATTGTAAGTAGGTTCGAAAATATGGGCACAAGTAAGGTCACCTTCCTTCACTTGTTCTTGAGCTTAATATGATGGATGATCCTCCTAATACTCCAAGTATAGAAGACACTCCAATAAGTTTCACCCAAGATTAAACCCAAAAATTCCTACTAATATTAACTAGATATGTAGTAGAAATGCTACCTTAATATTACTAATATTTCTATTATTACTACCTCTAGTAATAGTTGGAGAGTATTAGTATTTGAGAGTTATAGGTGGATTTTGCATGTGAGGAAATATAAGTGAAAAACAAGCCAAGAACAATAGAGAGAAATGAGCAACAAGTACTCCCTTTTAAGAGCCAAAAACCGGTTGCTCTTATGCCAAGGGAGGAATATTTTTCTCTTATTTTTACTTATAGCTATAGTGTAGGTAGGGTAGTGTAAGATATAGTATGATTAAAGCTTATATGATATGTCACTATCACAATCTAACCAAAATAAACAAAAGACAAAAGGAGCGTCTTTTGCTCTCTCTTTTCGCCGGAATGATGGAGCCCTTTTGGTCCATTTTTGCCTTTTGTCATTTGTCCCACTAATACTTATAAGTCATATGTTTAACTATCTTACATAATTAATTATTAATGTAATCATTTAACACATAAATATTACAATTAATAATATTAATATACACTCCACTTTTGAGTAGTATACTACCATTATATCAATATATAATGGGTCTCATAATTGCTAGTTAGTTAAAATTACAACTCCTTGTAACTTTAAATAACCAATTAAGGAATTAAATGATCCTTAAGTAACAATTGTGTAAGTGGTTTAGCAATTTTAGAAAAGTCCTTAATGAACCAGCGGTAAAAGCCAGCATGACCAAGAAAACTCTTGACTCCCTTAACATTAACGGGAGGAGGTAATTGCTCAATCACCTGCACCTTTGCTTTATCAACCTGAATACCCTTATCAGATACTAAGTTCCCAAGGACAATGCCCTCGTTGACTATAAAATGGCACTTCTCCTAATTCAGCACTAAATTAACCTCAATACATCGCTGCAAAACTTTCTCAAGGTTAGTTAGACAATCATCAGAATCATTACCGTATATATTGAAGTCGTCCATAAATACCTCCATAATAGACTCTATATACTCATAAAATATCCCCATCATGCACCTCTGAAAGGTAGCTGGGGCATTACACAATTCAAATGGCATTAAGCGATAAAAGGACGGGGAAAGTGATCTTTCAGAGGTAAACTAGCTCAGAAATACCTCCATAATAGACTCTATATACTCAGAAAATATCCCCTTCCTCTAGCTCAATTATGTGCATACAAATATCAGGACTAATGCCCTTAAGGTCAGCCAAACTGTATCCTTAAGCTTTCCTGTTTTTCTTAAGAACGACCAACAAAGCAGAAAGTTGGTTATCATCAAGTTTAGCATTAACTATAACAGGATATTGCTCAAAATCATCTAAGAACACATTTAAGATGAGAAGGAAGAGGTTTATGCTCTGGTATCTTTACCTCAGCAGCACAAGAGCTTTCCATAATGGCATTTGCCGTCTCACCTTTCTCAATGGTGAACTCCTTACATTTTAAAGCAGCTTTCATCGTCCTATAATCAACCTGTACATCCTCTGAAAAATCATCAAGAACAATCAAAACTTCTAGCGGGTCCCTAAGAAGGGATCCCGTCCAATAATCAAATTATGGAGCCCTTTTGGTCCATTTTTGCCTTTTGTCATTTGTCCCACAAATGCTTATAAGTCATATGTTTAACTATCTTACATAATTATTTATTAATGTAATCATTTAACACTTAAATATTACAATTAATAATATAATATACACTCCACTTTTGAGTAGTATACTACCATTATATCAATATATAATGAGTCTTATAATTGCTAGTTAGTTAAAATTACAACTCCATGTAACTTTAAATAACCAATTACCTCTACCTCAAAACTTATATAAAACCTCAACTAATTTAGTAATTTAACACTTAATTACTAAATTAAATCTAATTTAATCACATTACAATAAGACGTAAAATCGCACTCCCATAATTAAGGAATTAATCAATCTGTATCGCATACAATTAATTAAATATCTATTTGGGCCTCATCTTATAGGTGTGACCTAAAGGGATCAACTGACCACCACCGTCATACGACAATAATGTCAAACTCTAGTTAGCCAATCATTACCGATTAATGACGATTAGTTGACTATATAAAGAATCATCCCTTTCATATTCTTGATATGAGATTTAATTATGATATTAAATCATGTGATCGCACTATTGTTGAGGACACATTTTCCAACAATCTCCCACTTGTCCGAGATAAGTGTGCGTCACCAATTCTCTTGTCCTTTTATAATCTCCCACTCAATGCAAGGTGTCTTGCAGGTCGTACTTGCACTTGATCATATCTTGAGTGGTGTCCTCGATCTGGAGAGTAACTGTCTGACCGGAATTATCTACCATAGATATCTTCCGAGCGTGGCCATGCATTTCCAGTTAACTACTCCTCGAGTGTCCTTGAGATTTCAAACAACCCTGACAAAGGGTGGACAATTCCTATCGCACTATTCCCTTTGTTCAGCCACAATTCATCATAACCCAAAATATACCCACTTGACCTCATTTACGACAGTCGTAGAGTATAAATCAAAGCCAATCAGAAACTTGTGCCAACTTGGGCGAATAGTCTCTAGTCAAAAGAGTTGACTCATAAAAATACTATAGTAGCTCTTGCCACGACCAGGCTTTATGAATTACTAGAACTCTATAAGCGGTCACTGCCCGACAGAGTGTCCCATACAGTCTGCCTATGTGATCGACTAGTCATCCCATATGACTCTATGGCACTTGAACTTGCCATCAATCGCATCACACTCTAGTTACTTCGAGACGTCACCTCATATAAGTAACTAGGAGCGAATACCATGTCAATCCAGTTCACTTTAATGGGGTTCAACTTGTCTCTACAACCCATTCGGATATAACAAGGTAGCGGGTGAGTTTAATAAAACTCAAACGATAAATGCTATTATCACATATGAATAGCCAATACACTATTACTACTTCATATCTTATAATCTATAGTGTTTCATTAACACTAGTTTAAAATGCAATAAAAGCTTGGCAATTGGATATTGATACGTGCCTAATGTATAGTCTTTTTAGCCTATTTCAGCACGTATTTCTATGCATTTCTATACCGTTTTTATGGTATTTTTCCCCGAATTGGCTACTTTGGTGTATTTTGTCCTTTTTGTAGGAATGATCGCGAAAGTAGTGGAACCACACTCCTTTTTGTCCTTTTTGCATGCATTTAGAGGAGACGGGATTGTCCTAGAGTGAGATACTGCGCTTGGAAGCGTCATGGCACGCATTATGAGACACTTGGGTGAAGACGTGAGCTGAAATGAAGACATAGTCATTCGATCGAGCTGTTTCTCAGTCGATGGAGTGATTTCTACACCCCCTGATGGTCGATCGAGCTGTTCCTTAGTCGATCGAGTAAGCTGCACAAGACCAAGTCCTCGATCGAGTAACCTGTTGGTCGATCGAGTAACTTTTGCTGAGAAGTTGGTCGATCGAGTGGTTTAATCCACTCGATCGAGTGGTTTTTATGAGCATGGGCTTTTAATTAGTCCGTGTATTATTTTGTTTCGCAAAGCTTTAGTACTTTTCTATATAAACCTAAGTTAATTAGGTTAATAAGGGATCTTACCTTTTAATCTGTCAACTCTTTTACTGAAACCTTAGTACGTAGCTTTTCTTTCCTTCACTATTACTTTTGCTTGGGATTATTATTGCTCGGATTCAGTTGTTCTTTACGCCGGATTCGCACTGATTGTAATCCTTTCTCTCCCTTTATTAATAATAATCAATTGTTGCTTTAATTTCTCATTGTGTTCTTATTTTCCCTTTGCCCTAATTTTCATTATTGCGATTCATTGTTTATTCATTATGTTTTCTGCTGGAAATTTGTCTGCTGTTAGTTTAATTACCGACATGAGTAGCTAAACTCCCTTCATGTTGGGATTAGGGAATCTACGGTAGAAAGATGACGATTTAGTAGATGAATTAGACGAATTAATCACGAGACTCTGTCACTATAGCAATTTAACTGTAACTCCCGACCTAGTTGAGTGCACGCTTCTATGTCACCCATTAAACTGGCTAAACTTAATCCTGGATCGAAAGATTGGACTAAATAAGCCTGCTATAAATAGTAGACTACCCTAATGAGGACGAAAGTTAAGTTAGTGGTATTTTAGGATAGAAAGTGGACCGAAAGGACCTTTTAACATCCGTCTCACATTAGTTAAATCTGAATCATTTACAGCTGAGTTATTGGACTACCGTAGTGAACCGAAATCCCGACATGTCCCTCTCTTCTTGATAGTTTAATCATATTTATTGCTTTTATTACTCCTTGCCTTATTTCTCTTCCCTTCAGACTTCGTAGTTTAGAACCAATTTCAAACAAACCCCCAATTGTTACCATAGGATTAGAAATAGACGACTATAGTTACGTTACCTCCATGTGGATTCGATACTCATTGCCTCTCTGCTACATTTTAGTTGAGACCGTTAGGTTTTATCTTTGATAGGGTTGCGATAGCCGTGTCAAATTTTGGCGCCGTTCTTGGGAGGCAATTGTTCAATTTATTAGTTGCTTTATTTTTAGTCCTTTTCAGTCTAAGGGACACCTGTTCCTTAGACTATTCTTATTTTCTGTTGTAGTTTCTTCTTATGCGCAGGTCGCAGGGTGGTCCACTACTACCATTCGATCCCGAGATTGAAAGATCTTTGCACGTAAAGAGAGATTATTTCAAGACCAACATCGGAGGAAGAGTCTAGTTCTAATTCCAACTATTACGAGAACGAACGTTCGAGGATAATCCACCTTCCTCTCCGCCACACTCATCGGTTGAAACCGTCACTTTTCCGGACTTTCCCGAAATGGCCGAAGAAGTGACCATTGCCGTCATTCTGAACCCACAGTGAGGATCTTTACAAGGGGTTCGAGTTACCGAGGAAGCTCGGAAATTCGAATCGAAACCCGCTTATATCGGTTTGATCGAGAGAAATCGATTCGGGGAGCTGCAATCAAGATGCAGGCTCGATATGGAGACTTTTATTGATTATTGCTTCCATACCCCCCACCTTTGGCGTGACGCGGATCGATAAAAGAAACCATGTTCATCTTCTCACTCCGCGATGCTGCGAGGGAGTGGTATAGGGATTTGGACCGAGATGCTCACGGCATAACTGACTGGAATTCACTGGCTTTAGCGTTCTATAAGAAGTATTTTTCTTCATCGAGGACTATTGCCATTAGAGCTCAGATAACGAGCTTTAAACAAGGGCCTGACGAGAACTTTCACGAGGCATGGGTTCGATTTAAGAAGCTAGTGCGTACCATACCGCACCATGGTTTCGAAAAATGGAGCTTGTGCAATCATTTCTATAATGGTCTGTACGACGATCAGAGGGCTATTTTGGACGCTGCAGCCAATGGCCGATTTGCTAAAAACTTGGGTGCAACCAAGGGGTGGAAGATCATAGATGATTTGGCCATCCATAAGGCTGAATATGGGAACTCGAGAGGAAATCAAAGAAGAGCTGCTGAATCTTCTTCTGTCAGTCATTTGCACTTGAAGCTCTTCTTGCAAGGTTTGACAAGTATGAGCTAGGCGGAGCCTCCAAGGGAGGCATGTATCAGGTTAATGCTATGACAGACGGTCCTTTCGTCTGTAGAAGATGTGGGGGAGAGGGACATGTCTCAGATCATTGTCCCATTCCTTTTCAGCAATGCGCTGCCTTTCAACACTACAGGCAGAATAACAGTTACTACGAGCCGAATGTCCACCCCAATTTGAGGTGGAGCAATCAGAATGTGCTCAATCCCACTACCCCTCCGCAGCAGCCGTACATTCCTCCACACAAGAATCAACAGGGCTATCAGAAGCCTCCCTCTTTCAACCCTCCTAACCAAAGTACATCTTCTAGTGGGGTGAGTGAATTGGGTGAGCTTAAGTCCATGATGCAAGCCATATCGAAGCAATTGCAGCTGAATGATCAACAAAATCAACAGCAAAACGCGTCATATAAGGCACTTGAGACTCAAGTTGCCCAACTTGCTGCAAATCAATCCTCGAGGAAGCCGGGTCAATTACCGACTCAAAATGAGAAGAATCCACACGAGACGGTAAATCTGATAGAATTGAGAAGCGGTCTTTCTTATGAAGGACCGAAAGTGCAAAAATCGACCCTAAGGAAGCCATTATCGATGGTGAACAGTGTATCTTGTCAAGAAAAAGGACTCATGACAAAGCGATTACTCGATCGATCAAGGTGGTGTTCGATCGAGTGGAAATGGTGAAGAAACAGGTCGATCGAGTAATTTCCCTGCTCGATCGAGTGAACAGGAAGGTGAAGTTGGTCGATCGAGTGGTAATGTTACTCGATCGACTGACAATGATGAAGAAACAACTCGATCGAGTGAGGAAGTTGGTCGATCGAGTGGTATTGATGACGGGAAGCTTATACGAGAGCCTGCTAGTGCTCGTTTAAGCGAGATATCACCGGAAAGACCTCGTTCGAGAGGTAAGAAGCGTCCAAAGGATATTGAACTTGCACCGGAAGACACTTTGGAAGAGAGAAACAAGGGACTCGAGATACCAATCACGGTTCCCTTCCCAAGGCGGCTGCAGAATACCAAAGTTAATCAACAATTTGGCAAATTTGTCGAACTTTTGAAAAGCCTGGAAGTCAGCGTGCCGTTCACTAAATTGCTAACTAAGGTACCCTCTTATTTAAAGTTTATGAAAGAAATTTTAGCACGTAAGAGGACTATTAATGACAGTGAGACCGTAGCTTTGACTGAGGTGGGGTCAGCCCTATTTCAAAATAAGTTACCCCTAAGCAATCGGACCGGGTAATTTTTCGATTCCGTGTCATATCGGTATGCGATTGATTGATAATGCGCTATGCGATTTAGGCGCTAGCGTAAGTGTCTTACCTTTGTCTCTGGCTAAGAGACTCGGTTTGACAAAACCGAGTTGCACCAACATGACGTCCGGATGGCCGACCGTAGTCTATCACGGCCATTAGGTATAGTAGAAGACGTACCTGTTCGGATCGGGAAGTTCTTTATTCCCGTTGATTTCGTTGTCTTAGACATCCCCGAAGATGCACACACCCCCATTATTTTAGGGAGACCATTTCTATCCACCGCCGTGCAAAGAATAGACGTCGGGGGAAGACTTTGACCTTCCGGTAGGGGACGAGGAGCCGATTTTTCATCGGTCAAGTTCGGAGAGCTCCCATGCAAGCCCAGACTTGCAATGCTCTTTCTTCTATTAGTCCTATTATTGACACTCCAGATGAAAATTTGGAGAATATTGCTGTTATTGCTAACCCTCCGCCTCATACTGAGAGCAAAAAGGAGGAAAGTTCGTCTGTTTTTCTCACTGCAGGTATAGATGAAAGCAAAGATGGGGCTGTCAAGGGACATGGTGCAACCACTATCAATCAACTCGGAAACAAGGATGCCAAAGAAGATGACAGAGGAGCAAGGACGAAGCAAGTTCGAACCTACGTGGATTGGAACTACATTCCTCCTACTGTTGCAAATAGTAATTCAAGCTCATGGAAATTAAAGAGGTCGGTCAGTATTGCTGAAGTGACGTCCTCCAGTCAGAACCCCACGAAGGGGCTACTGAAATTTGATGAGAATTAAACGGGGAAATGCCCCGTGTAACACCTTGTAATAGACAATTTTTGAATTTCTTTTAACTTTGTTTTATTGCGTTTTTAATTAGGACAATTAGTTTTAGACAATTTTAAGCGTATACGTAAAACTATAGACTGTGTTTTTGCGTTTTTGGTATTTTGGGAAATTTTTCCACTTGTCTTATGCAGGTTTGGGGAAGTTTCACGCATTCCGAGGAAGAAAAGACGAAATAAAAAGGCCTACGCGAGGAAAAGTCCTCGATCGAGTACTTTCTGTACTCGATCGAGTGGAAAAAGGGTCGATCGAGTAGTCTATTTACTCGATCGAGAAAGGCCAAAAGAGGAACTGGTCGATCGAGTGCATTATATTCGATCGAGCAACAAGGACATCAAAAGTCCTCGATCGAGTGATTTAAAACCACTCGATCGAGTGGTATGAACAGGACACGGGAGTTTTCTAAACTTAAACTCTTTATTTCCTTTTCTAATTCATTTCTATCCCTAATTCCGTCTAACCCCTCTCCCTAATTGCGTTTTCCATTCCCCCAAATCCCCATTTTCTTGCCCAAATCACCAAATCCGCCACCTACAATTCCTTCCTTGCATAATAATCTTCAAAAGCCCCTTGTTTTCCACCCTATTTGTGCTCGTTTTCTCGGTATTTAAGGGGATTTAGGGTTTGCGGTTTTAAGCTGTTAAATCGCCATTGTTGCTTGTTTATTTGAAGTTTAATTGCAATTGTAGGATCATTCTCACCAAGTAAGCATTCCTTTTACTTTTTTCTGCATTTTAATTTCAATTACTTTGATTATTATGAGGTAAAAATCGAATTAGGGTTTGAATATCCATATTTAGTCGAATTGTTTCGACTTAATTGTGTTTGTGTGCCCTTATTTAGCTTGCTTGATGATCATATCTCAATTCCTCACTGTTTCCACATGTTTAGTTCGAAATTTGCGCGAGTTCCCGCGATTAGGGCTTCTAAGTCGAATTTTTCGACCGCCGATTGATCTATATGCTTTCTTGCTTGTTTAACTTCGGTTCTTGCATACTTGTTCTTTGTAGTTAATCGCTTTTTTCCGTCTCCTATCGCCTTTACATGCTGTAAATCATTGGGAATCATGCACTTTGTGAGTCGAAATTTTTCGATTGCTAGGGGACTTACATGCTATCATGCGATTTTTCATCTTGTTTTTTAGTCTCCGTTAGCGATCATTACATTGTCATTTTATCATCACTCACGTCATTGTACTTGAACTTATTGAGGATTGTTGGATTTTATCTGCCGAGAGTCGATTATCTTTCGACGATAGGGCCTTTATGTCTTTGTCACATCTTTGGTTAACGTGTTATTTTAGCCACGGTTAGCAGCCGTTTTTCTTATCATGCCCTTTACCATGTTGCAGGATGGATACCGGTGCTTTACCTTCTACTAGTACCGCCTCCAGTCCATCCTCGAGCGAGTCAGTGGCCCCTGTTGTTGCCACTAGCTCCGCCTTAGTCACCACGGCAGCTTCAGCTGTTGCTTCTACACCTGCCGGGCCATTCTCTATGCTGGGTCGAGGAGCCACACCTCGATTCCCGCAACCTTTGGTATCTTTGCCACCTAGGCCGAGCCAGCCAGGCTAGCGATTAGCCCTTGCTTCCGACCCTTCGGAGGTCGTTGTTACGGGAGAGGCCGCTCTCACCCCTTTACCAGGGATGCCCACGGTACGTTTTGCTTCCGCGGATCACCGGACTCGGTTATCCGCTTTGCTTCGTTGCCCTCTCTCCTCTACCCGTTTCCTTGCACGGACTGACCTAGAGACCTTAGGGATTTATGAGGAGGTCTGTAGTTTGTTGAACGGGACGAGTATGTCGGGTCTGATGACCATGCAGGAAGCTGCTATTCATATCCCTACATACGAGTTTTTTAGCTCCTACTCTTTTGACACCGACTCTTAAAATTCCAACCCCTCTAGTCCTTGCATTCACTTCCGACTCCGCAACGAGTCGCACCATTGGACTTTGGCCAGGTTTGGGGAGGTTCTTGGCCTCGTTAGTGACGGTCCCACTGACCCACCTCGGGATCTCCTTCAGCCACTCTGGGCTGCACTTTCTCACACTCCTTACGCCACGCGGAAGTGAGCTCACGTTTACTTACCTGCTCCCCGTTACTTTTTACGACTGATAGGAGACACCATCTTTGGGCGACCTGAGCCCAATAACGTGACCAACACTGAGCTAGCGATTCTCGCGGGGTACCTTAACATTGACTCCGGTACCCCGTTTGTTCTAAACATTGCTTACTTGGTAGCTCAAAGATTGAACGGGATTGGGACGAGGGTCAAGACCTCTGTTGTCTGCGGCGGGTTAGTCACTAGGATTGCCCGCCATCTTTACCCCACTGAGCCTGGACTTACTGCGCCTCAAAAGCAGGCTTACCTTGACTTGGCTGCCATGGTTGACTTCGCCTGGTTCCCGAAGAAGGGCGCGAGGACGTGGAAGATTTGTGGTTCCACATCTGTTACCTTGCCGTGCCCTACCCTTCCTCCACTTTTACCGCTCCTGACTGCTGCTGAGGGAGCGAGGCCACCTCCACCCACTTACCACCTTACCTTCACCCCTACTTATTCTTCTAGGAAGAGGAAGCGGGAGGCCGGAGAGTCATCTACCCCTCAGGTTCAGACTCCAGCTCAGACTGGACCCACACAGACTCCCACGCCTGCACCTCCACTTACCCCTCCTCGTTCGTTCGGCCTTGCCGCCAATTTTGTTTGCCCTCCTGTTTTAGGGGCGCCCGAGGTCATGGACCAAGGGCGTCGTGATGCCTTGCTTCTGGATATGTGTAGGTACCTTACTGAGATGAGACGGGATATGGCCTTGGCTGTATTCCCGCTCTACGAGTTCCATATCCGAGCACGACGACCGATTCCAGAGGGGTGGCCGCATCCCTCCTTCTACCGATACGCAGAGGGTGGGTACCCTCCACTCCCCTCTGACTCAGAGGACGAGGCGGAGGAGACACCGGTAGCACGAGAGGTGCGGTTGCGGGCTGAGCAGGTGGCACAGCGAGCTGCCAGAGAGGAGGCGAGCGACCCCCCGTTCACACCAGGTCCAGAGGATGTGGGCGGAGATGACGATTAGAGGTTCCCCTGGTTTGTTGCTGGTTTGGGGAAACCGTTTTGTTGGGTCGGAGTACCATGGAGGCGGCGACGACGACGAGTAGCTCTTTGGTCTACTCACTTCCCCGCCCGGTTTGGGGAAGTTCGTGTTTTGTATGTTCTCTTACTCTTTTTATTTCGTCTCCTTTATTTTTATTTCGTTGGTTGTATTTTCCCGTTCCCCATTTTTCTGCCGGGTGTATCTTTGGAGGACAACGAGGGCGTTGTCCGTTTTGGTTTGGGGAGGGTATTGCATCCTTTTGAGTCTGCATCTGCATTTGTTTTGCATTCACGTTTAATTTTTCAGCTTGCATTGTTGTTTATTTTCAATAAAAACTCAAAAACCCAAAAATATTAGAAAAATTTCAAAAATTCAAAAACATTTCACGTTTACTGTTGCATATAGGTTGAGTCGGAACGGTAGATTCCCGTGATGAAATTGCACTTTAACTTGTCATTTTACTTGAGCCTTGCACTTTTATTGATAGTTTTTAGCCTTGTCATACGCATAATCTACAATTTCTGTTCAAATATAAGTTCGACTTTTTTAGACTTGACCTATAAATTGGCAAACTACTTAAAAATTCTGAGTTTTAGAGCCATTACTGGTGACATTCATGACCAGTTCATTAGGAATTTTGAGAGTAGTACTCCTTGCATAGCATGTTCATCTCTTTTCCACATTTATGACATTCAATTTCTCGTCAAATGCACATATTCGGGTTTGTGGTTGGTGTCACATGCAGGGAGGGTCTTGCAATTTCCCCTTTCTTTATATCTTTCACCCATTTAGCTCCACATTAGCCAAAACTTGCCTTTTTGACCCATTAGCTACATTCCAAACTAAGCCTGCCTAGTCAAGCTAGTTAGTATGTTCCTTGTGGTATGTTTTCCATTGCAGTTTGGTCCGTAATTCTTGTTTGGAGTTGGTGTTTGTATTAAGGAAGGAGTAAAAAAAAAGTATTGAAAAGAAAAAAAAAAGAAAGAAAACGTGAAAGAAAGGAAAAGAAAAAAAAAAGAAAAAAAAATATGAAAAACAGAAAAAAAGAGCTGAAACGAAAAAAAAAAAGAGAAAGAAAAATTGTGAAAATAGTTGTGCCCTCTTGTCAGAGTTGAGAAGATGTTTGAAGACGTACAATCGACAAGGGTTGTTGTTTCAGTTAGTTATTTCAGACGGTGTTTTTTTTTAAAAGGGAAGTTGTGACTGTCTGACTCCTCCGTTCTATCCCATTTTTTTGAGGAGATTGTGCTTTGAGTCTAGTGAGTTTTGCGCTAAGTGAAGGGCGCTTGTACTTAGTCTTTCAGTCAGTTGAGATCCGGATGGTTTCATTATGGTCTTGTTAGGAACTAGCTTGACGCTTTTACCTCCACTTTTCCATAACTTGTTTTGCCTTTTCTCACCTGAACCTCACTATTCCCATATTATTTGCAAACCCTCGGCTATGACGGACATTATCGGTTGGAATTTGTGCATTAGTACTTGAATTGTCTTTCATTTTTGTTGCATGCATGCTATGTAGGTCACAGTTAGGTGAGTGACTGTCTTTTCTTCCCTCTTTTACATATAACATTTGCCCTTTGCTTCATGAGAGAAGAGTGACCACGTGAGAGTCCAGTTTTGTTGGTCTTGCAAGGTCGATAGGTCGGCTTTATTTACGAATGCTTATAATTCGTTTGCGTCTTGCTTGGCTTTAATTGTTGATTTTTGTTGCATTAAATTGGTTCAAGTAGACAAGTTAAGCTAGCTCTGAGTTATCATTTCCGTTCCATTAGTTTAGTTTTGAGTTTACTCGAGGGCGAGTAAAGGTTTGGTTTGGGGAGATTTGATACGTGCCTAATATATAGTCTTTTAGCCTATTTCAGCACGTATTTCTATGCATTTCTATACCGTTTTTATGGTATTTTGCCCCGAATTGGCTACTTTGGTGTATTTTGTCCTTTTTGTAGGAATAATCGCGAAAGTAGTGGAACCACACTCCTTTTTGTCCTTTTTTCATGCATTTAGAGGAGACGGGATTGTCCCAGAGTGAGATACTGCGCTTGGAAGCGTCATGGCACGCATTGCGAGACACTTGGGTGAAGACGTGAGCTGAAATGAAGACATAGTCATTCGATCGAGCTGTTTCTCAGTCGATCGAGTGATTTCTACACCCTCTGATGGTCGATCGAGCTGTTCCTCAGTCGATCGAGTAAGCTGCACAAGACCAAGTCCTCGATCGAGTAACCTGTTGGTCGATCGAGTAACTTTTGCTGAGAAGTTGGTCGATCGAGTGGTTTAATCCACTCGATCGAGTGGTTTTTATGAGCATGGGCTTTTAATTAGTCCGTGTATTATTTTGTTTCGCAAAGCTTTAGTACTTTTCTATATAAACCTAAGTTAATTAGGTTAATAAGGGATCTTACCTTTTAATCTGTCAACTCTTTTACTGAAACCTTAGTACGTAGCTTTTCTTTCCTTCATTGTTACTTTTGCTTGGGATTATTATTGCTCGGATTCAGTTGTTCTTTACGCCGGATTCGCACTGATTGTAATCCTTTCTCTCCCTTTATTAATAATAATCAATTGTTGCTTTAATTTCTCATTGTGTTCTTATTTTCCATTTGCCCTAATTTTCATTATTGCGATTCATTGTTTATTCATTACGTTTTCTGCTGGAAATTTGTCTGCTGTTAGTTTAATTACCGACATGAGTAGCTAAACTCCCTTCATGTTGGGATTAGGGAATCTACGGTAGAAAGATGACGATTTAGTAGATGAATTAGACGAATTAATCACGAGACTCTGTCACTATAGCAATTTAACTGTAATTCCCGACCTAGTTGAGTGCACGCTTCTATGTCACCCATTAAATCAAGGCTAAACTTAATCCTGGATCGAAAGATTGGACTAAATAGGCCTGCTATAAACAGTAGACTACCCTAATGAGGACGAAAGTTAAGTTAGTGGTATTTTAGGATAGAAAGTGGACCGAAAGGACCTTTTAACATCCGTCTCACATTAGTTCGTCTGAATCATTTACAGCTGAGTTATTGGACTACCGTAGTGAACCGAAATTTCGACATGTCCCTCTCTTCTTGATAGTTTAATCATATTTATTTCTTTTATTACTCCTTGCCTTATTTCTCTTCCCTTCAGACTTCGTAGTTTAGAACCAATTTCAAACAAACCCCCAATTGTTACCATAGGATTAGAAATAGACAGCTATAGTTACGTTACCTCCCTGTGGATTCGATACTCGACTGCCTCTGCTACATTTTAGTTGAGACCGTTAGGTTTTATCTTTGATAGGGTTGCGATAGCCGTGTCAGATATACCCTATATCCATATATTCCAACTTTGTCAATTGCTATTTCCTTCTATTCAATGTTATCTCTAATAACTTGAATTTATCTCCAAGTATTTGTCTAGTCTTCTTACCAGATTTGGGCTCTTTAACTTGAAAGATGCTCCCACTGTTATCACATAACTTGTGATAAAGCCTTTAGTAGAGGGATTCACCCTTAATCCCTATGTTGACCATTTTATCACAATTTACTTAGATTCCTTTTGTAGAAATTTTCAATGCACGAAACTAAAACACTTTTCTAGTCTCTTACTCCTAAGTTAATAAGACATCCTAGGATTTCAACAAATCCTTTTAGGTTTGGAAACTAAAGTTTGTGTAACCCTTCAAAACATAACTTAGTTTATCATCCAAACATATGAACGAATCCTTAATTCTTCTCAAGAATCTCAAGGATGTTCTTTAAGGCTTTCACAAGCCATATCATGGAAATTATCTTGTTATTAACTTATTATGCTCCAAGCATATGATTTATCATGGCGTGTGCATTTAATGGCATACATAATCGTTCTAATGGCGGAAACATTAGCAATCGATTTCATGTAATCAACAACTTAATAGGTTTAGTGAACGACTATGACTCCATCATGGTAATTCCACTTTCATCAACATGAATAACCTATTCAACTTTGTTGATGTTCAACAGATACGAACGATCTTATCCTCATAAGACTCTCAACTCTATGCCAATATTCTCTCACATAGATTCAAAAATCTAGAATACTTTGCATCCTTTTCCAAGTCTCCAATCACTCTTTCACAGAAGAAAGCATTGGTACATTATTCTCAATAAGTAATATGTCATCAACATATAAGACATGGAAAAACAATTCTTGCTCCCACTTAACTTCATGTATAATCATGATTCTTCAATCATGTGAATGAAACCATTCTCAATTATCACATGAACGAAAAGTATAATCCTTTGATGCTTGCTTATGACCATTCTAGGATCACTTAAGAAAGCTACGCATAATATGTTAGGATTCTTAGATCTTTATCTAAGGTTTTGTGTTCCAAACACATCCTTCTCTAAATTCCCATTTTAGAAATGCGAATTTTAATTATCATTTGCCATTCTTCAGTGAAATGAAATGCGGAAATTCCTAACATAATTTATCTTGATCAACATTTTCATGTCAATATTATGAATTTGAGTACTCTAAAGCTCTATTTACCTTTAAAGAGACCCTCACTTTAAAGTAAATCTACTCTTAAGTAACAATTTTTGGATTGTAATGTTATGGCTCGTATGTAACAAGGTCGATTTGGGACAAAGTCATAATACTATCACTTTCACAAAGCAATATTTTAACCAATAAGACATGTGCGATAAGCTCCCACTGAACTATGCTCCCAATTTATCTTTATAGATTATAGTATAACTATACTCCCACTCTATAGTTCCATTACTTTCACAAAGTAACACTATAAGACATGTTTGTAACGATCCAATCTACTCCCACTCTATCTCTCAGAAACACATCTATCTTCTTGAGAGATAGCTTTGTGAGATACAAACAGATATATGGTGGAGTATTTAGGAGTTTATCTAGACTATGCATTAGCTTTCAAAAGGCCATCGCTATCATGGCAGCTTGATTTATGTGATATGTGAGTCTTATCCATGTCATCTGTTTAATAGACTCTCTATTTTAGGTATCTCATGGTTGACCATCCGTTTAGAATTACTTGTCCGTTTTGGATTGCAAATTCCCAAAATTGAGTTCAATAACTCAAACAGACTCATTTTAGTTTGATCTTATGGGTAGTGACACTTGGTCATAATCCATATTTAATAAATCAAATTCATTACTTAGATCTTTACCACTACGATCGAATCGTAATGCTTCAGTATTTTGTTCAATTGGTTCTCTACGTCATTTAGAAATTTCTCAAATTTCTCAAATGCTTCACTTTATATTTGATTAAGTAAATATACCCATATCTACATAAATCATTGGTAAAAGTGACAAAGTAGTCATAAATTCCCTTTGCGGTGATGCTCATTAGAACACATACATTGGCATGTATTAGTCTTAACAAATCACTTGCTCATGACCTATTACCACTAAAGGGAGTATAATACAATTTGCAAAGGTGACAAGATTCGCATATTCCATATGATTGAGAATCAAATGGATCATAAAATCTAGTCGACATTAGCTTTCAATGCGTTTCTCATTTATGTGACCTAATAGAAAAAGTCAAATGTACAAATCATTTGGATTATTAGTTATGAGTCTTTTGGATTGTATTATGAAGATATCCTTGCTTGAGTTGGACGTGTCTAAAACTTGTATATCATAAAGATAAGTCATTTGGATTGTATACCACTTGTTAGGTTTATATACCTTTTATTAGACTCCTCTAATAATGAACTAAACAACAACTTAATTATTTGTTCATTAGATCTAGTGCATGCATAACAAAATAAGAGATTTATAAGAAAAACAATGTCCCTTACATTGTAAGTAGGTTCGAAAATATGGGCATATGTAAGGTCACCTTCCTTCACTTGTTCTTGAGCTTAATATGATGGATGATCCTCCTAAGACTCCAAGTATAGAAGACACTCCAATAAGTTGCACCCAAGATTCAACCCAAAAATTCCTACTAATATTAACTAGATATGTAGTAGAAATGCTACCTTAATATTACTAATATTTCTAGTATTACTATCTCTAGTAATAGTTGGAGAGTATTAGTATTTGAGGGTTATAGGTGGATTTTGCATGTGAGGAAATATAAGTGAAAAACAAGCCAAGAACAATAGAGAAAAATGAGCAACAAGTACTCCCTTTTAAGAGCCAAAAACCGGTTGCTCTTATGCCAAGGGAGAAATATTTTTCTCTTGTTTTTATTTAGCTATAGTGTAGGTAGGGTAGTGTAAGATATAGTATGATTAAAGCTTATATGATATGTCACTATCACACTCTAACCAAAATAAACAAAAGACAAAAGGAGCATCTTTTGCTCTCTCTTTTGGCCGGAATTATGGAGCCCTTTTGGTCCAGTTTTGCCTTTTGTCATTTGTCCCACAAATGCTTATAAGTCATTTGTTTAACTATCTTACATAATTAATTATTAATGTAATCATTTAACACTTAAATATTACAATTAATAATATAATATACACTCCACTTTTGAGTAGTATACTACCATTATATCAATATATAATGAGTCCTATAGTTGCTAGTTAGTTAAAATTACAACTCCCTGTAACTTTAAATAACCAATTACCTCTACCTCAAAACTTATATAAAACCTCAACTAATTTAGTAATTTAACACTTAGTTACTAAATTAAATCTTATTTAATCACATTACAATAAGACGTAAAATCGCACTCCCATAATTAAGGAATTAATCAATCTGTATCACATACAATTAATTAAATATCTATTTGGGCCTCATCCTATAGGTGTGACCTAAAGGGATCAACTGACCACCACCGTCATACGACAGTAATGTCAAACTCTAGTTAGCCAATCATTACCGATTAATAATGATAAGTTGACTATATAAAGAATCATCCCTTTCATATTCTTGATTTCAGATTTAATTATGATATTAAATCATGTGATCGCACTATTGTTGAAGACACATTTTCCAACAGATCACCCATGACTAGTATGTCATCTACTACAAGGTCATTGTCGTTAACATGAGTCTCTAAATGATCAATTGGACCATCATCATCGTCATCCTATAATTCAAAATCATTAGGGGCAATAGACTCACATTAGGAGGGTGGAACGGCAAAGGGAGAAAAAATACGCTCACGTGGTCTCGGTTTCTTTTAAGAAAGTTGGTCCAAACGAGACTGAACAACTTTGAGCTCCTCTCCGATACACTGTAAAGCTTGTTGGCTATCTACCTCCCGACATTGGGCATACATGAACCTTAGGAAAACCCAAAGCTTCTCCCCACTCTTATAGTAAAGACTCCCACAACTCATGTAAAGAGCCAAATCACAGGACTCAGAATCCATACCTTCAAGCACGACCTGACCCAATTCATATTCACTGTAAATACATCCAAAAGAAGCAATACGGTCGACATATTCTTCAAATTGGGAAAGATAGTCATGAAAGGGTTAGCTTTGTTGTTGCAAGAAAGGGAATACAGCCATAATGGAAGGCTAAGCGGATTCCGCTTGAGATAGCTTCATTAACTACAAAATAGACACTAAAACTACAAAGAAACCGTGAGAATGGTCCCAAGGAACAAGTGTTCCCCGGGACAAAACAAAACAAAACAAGATAAAATTCAACAACTAATAGCAAATAAAACCGTGCTCCCCAGCAACGACGCCAAAATTTGATAGGATATCGCACACCTAAAAAAGATAAATACCCTAGTAACAAATGAATTTAGTAGTAGGGGTCGAACACAAGGAGACGGGAAAAAGCTACCGAATGCTTCATTTCCTACAAAATGCAATGAGTACAAGCAAAAACACCTAGAACACGGAATTAGCTCACAAATACACTTATAAAAGTGCAATAATCAAATAAAACCGAGCTAAAATAAGGAGTAAAATCATATATAAATTAGACACATCGATTTTCTTTACGATTTTTTAATCAACAGAACAGGGGCGGAACTAGGAATTCAATGTATCTAGGGCTAAATTTTAAAATATACAAAATGCTATTTTTTTCTCGAGATTTGTAATAGAAGCCTACAATATAAACTTGGTAAGTCGATACTTATAAAATGGTTTTATGGATATTACATTTTTCGTATCATTTTTGTACTCTTTGAGCCAAGTATAAACGATTATTACTAATAAATACAACTGTACAAGTTATTAATTATTATCGATATCATAATATTTATGTCGAATAGAACTAATTTATAATCGTTCTAACAATTTTGATGTTGAACTATTTAAATTGAGCTCCTAAACAATTTTAATCTAGTGAAATTCATTTAAAATGATGTACTCATACTCCCTTCTAAAAGAATGTAAGCATTTTTTAAAAATTATGAAGTAAATTTTGAAAATTGTATATTCCGTAAAAAAAAAATTATAATAGAGAGATTATACAACAACATTTTTCATACCACATCTCACTCGTTAGTCGTAAAATGATTGATAAGTGATGAGAAACGAAAAAAAAATGAAAAATAGACGTATAACAAGTGAAAGAGACAACAAACTAGTGAAGAAGTCAAGAAACAAATAGGGTAATTGGCAAGAAATAATTATGAGGTAAAAAAGACACTATGGAGGCTTGAACCCAGGGTGTTTCCCTGAAAACCAAATATATTACCACTAAACACCAAAGCTACTACTGATTCTCTACTACTTGAAATAGGATATATTTTTTTCTCCTCAGAAACTACTCGGGCTTCAGCCCGAGTAGCCTAGCCCTGATTCCGCCCCTGCAACAGAATGACACATACGAATAGATATTTTTGACCGATATGCGCAATGGGTACTAATTTGACACACTAATACACTGCAACTCCCTTGGTGGCTATGTGGTACGTGAAATACTATTATAGCAATAATACGCATTATGGTACCCTAGAGAAAATACTTACGTCAAAATTAGAACAAAAGAAAAAAAAAAAAAAAAACCTAAGCAAAGCAGAAAAAGAAATTATGAGATAGAAGGTTATTTTAGCAATAAATCAATACAGACAAATAGATACGAGAGATGTAGAGATAGAGAGAGAAAAAAAACCAAAAAAATATGCGTAAGCACTACTACAAATACAGGCAACCACAACGGCCCTTTAACAACGCTTATTCACGAAAATCATCAAAACACGTTGTAGAATTGATTTCGCGAATTTTACCAAACTTAATTACAACGGTTCTGTGTTGTTAACCATTGTTATTGGTTTTAACAACGGGTCATACTTGAAAAACCGTTGTTAATGAAAAAACTAATAACAACGGTTAAATTTTAACCGTTGTTAATGGTTTGGCGCCAAATTAGTGAAAAGTAATCACAACAGTTATATTAGAACCCGTTTTTAATACTTTTTAACAACGGTTGTAGACTCAATAACCGTTGTTATTAATGTTATGAAAATCTTAAAAACAACAGATTGCTTTATTCTGCTATACGCTACAAAACACAAACACAAGCTAATACTGCTACTATATCATCCTCCATTCCTCCCTGATCGTCTCTCTGTCTTCATCTCCGTCACTGTTGTCACCGTCTTCTCTCCCTCATCGTTTTTATCAATCAGGTATATATATGTTTCTTAGCAATGCTTATAGATATAAGATTTTTTGGGTTATTATCTAATTTGTTGATAATTATGCTTAATTGCTTTCCTGAATTTCGTTTATTTGTTTGCTTATTATTGTATTTTCTGAATTAGTTGCCTATTATTACGAATGTAGAATAATGACTCAAACTTGGATGATTGATTCAAATATGAATGACCGCACCTACAAGGATGGTTTAGCTGAATTTTATGAATTCGTTTCGAACAATTTGAAAGGTTCTTCTAGTATTGCATGTCCTTGTGAAAGATGTGGTAATATTAGCTATATGGCTTTTCCGGACGTTAAAATACACCTAGAAAAGTGGAGATTTATTCGATCCTATACACGTTGGATTTTTCATGGGGAATCATTAGAGGAAGAAAATAACTCTGAAGAAGATGATGTTGAGGTACACGAAAGGCTAACTGATGATCCTGAGTTTGCCGAGTTTTTTGAGTTGGAAGAGTTGGAAGTAGAGAAGTTGAATGTTGGGTCTATAGATAATGAAGAGAATGATGATGAGTCCATTGCTTTTGAAGATTTAGGTGATGACACTAGTAATTGGGATGACCTTAACAACATGTATGAGAAGTTGTGTGAGTCTGAAGCACCTCTGTATCCAGGTTGTAAGTTCACAAAAATGTCGGCTATGGTGAAGTTGTATAATATCAAGGGGGCAAATGGGGTGAGTGACACGTGTTTCACTAGTTTTTTAGCCTTGATAAAGGAGTTGCTTCCTGATGGTAATGTTCTACCGGTTAAGACATATGAGGCGAAAAAAATAATAAGAGGAGTGGGTATGAAATATGAGAAAATACATGCATGTCCAAATGATTGCATATTGTATCGGAAATTATATCAAAACTTAACCAATTGCCCTAAATGTTTGGAGTGGCGTTATAAGAATAAGGAAGGGATCCCGGATAAGGTGTTGTGGTATTTCCCATTGATACCAAGAGTCATAAGGATTTATGCGAATCCCGATGATGCAAAAATGTTAACTTGGCATGAAACAGGAAGAATAAATGATGGAAAGCTAAGACACCCGGCAGATGGTAAGCAATGGAAATCGTTCGACGCTAAGTATCCCGAGTTCGGCAATGAACCTAGAAACTTACGTCTAGCGCTGTCCACTGATGGAATGAACCCACACGGAAACATGAGTAGCCAACATAGTACTTGGCCAGTAGTGTTGGCTATTTATAACTTACCTTCATATGTGTGCATGAAAAGAAAGTATTTGATGTTGTCATTGTTAATTTCCTGCCCTAAACAACCTGGAAATGATATAGATGTATATTTGGAACCTCTTCTAGATGATTTGCGATTGTTGTGGGATAGTGGGATAGAAGTATTTGATGCATATAAGAACGAAACTTTCAATTTGAGAGCGATGTTATTGTGTACAATAACTGACTATCCGGCTTATGGCGACCTTTCTGGGCACACAGTTCATGGGAAAGAGGCTTGTCCATTGTGTGGGGAGGATATCGAGTCTGAATACTTGAAGTCTTCTCGTAAGTATGTGTATATGGGAAATAGGAGGTTCTTGTATCATCACCATTGGTAACGCAAGATGCAGAAAGCATTCAATGGAAGACAAGAACTTCGTCAACCTCCTAGAATTTTGAGTGGGCATGAAGTTTATCAGAAAGTAAAACATATTGAGATAGATTATGGGAAGAAGAGCGACTCTAAATTGTCTACTCGTGGGTATAATAAAATATCCATATTTTTTGATAAACTTCCATATTGGCCTGACCTGGAGGTCAGGCATTGCCTCGATTTCATGCACATTGAGAAAAATGTCTGTGATAATATTATCAATACCCTTCTGAATGTTCCTGGTAAAACAAAGGATAACGCCGCAGCTAGGGAAGATATGAAAATGATGGGTATTAGGCTAGACTTGGCACCACAGAAGAGAGGTAATCGTACATTTTTACCGCCAGCAGCTTATACCCTTTCACGGAATGACAAAAAAGAGTTATGTGCATGCTTGAATGGAATTAAAGTGCCACATGGTTATTCGTCGAACATCAAAAGCCTAGTGTCGATGCAAGACCTAAAACTCACCGGGTTAAAGTCACATGATTGTCACACTTTGATGCAACAATTACTACCTGTGGCTATTCGTTCCATTTTACCTGAAAAGGTAAGATATGCTATAACTAGATTTTGTCTCTTCTTCCATCCATATGCGAAAAGTCATCGATCCCGATGACGCGGATTCATTGCAGGACCTCGTTGTAACCTCTCTTTGTCGGTTGGAAATGTATTTTCCACCCTCTTTCTTCACTATCATGATTCATCCGACCATTCACTTGGTTAGGGAGATTTTGTACCTTGGGCCCGTGTACTTGAGATACCATCCTTTCGAAAGATTGATGAAAGTTTACAAGGACTATACATCTAATCGGTATCGTCCGGAAGGTTGTATTGCTGAACGCGCTATTTTAGACGAAGCTCTTTCATATTGTTACGCTCATCTCTCCCTGAGGAGTTGATTGGCGTTTCTAAGAATCGTCATAGTGACTGGATGACCGGAAAAGGTATTAGGGGCCGGGTTGAAAAAATTGTGACACGTGAAATGTTGCATTTAGCACACACGTATGTGCTAAACAACGAAGATGAGGTGCAACCTTATATTCAACAACAAAAAGATGAGCTCAAATACGATCACCCAAACAAGACCGAGAAGTGGATTGCGAACGAGCATACGAAGACGTTTGCAGAGTGGTTTAGGAATATTGTCTTAGAGTGTACTGATCAAACTGGTGATGACATCTCTCCTAGGTTACTACGTCTTGGTTTAGGTCCAAATGCCAGGGTCACCTTTTACAACAGTTTTGCCATTAATGGATATACTTTTTACACCCGCGAGCAAGATGAGTTGAGCACAATGCAAAATAGTGGTGTGAGTTCTGAATTTGAGGCAATGCACTTTGCTACTTCAAAAGATAAAAAGCCTATTTGGGGAAAATGCCTTTATTATGGTGTTATTCAAGAAATATTGGTACTAGATTACATTGATTTCACAATGCCTTTGTTTCGATGTAACTGGGTTGATAACAACATCCATTGTGTCAGAAAGGATAAGATGGGATTTACGTTGGTCAATGTGGGTAAGGTTGGCAATAATAAGGATGATCCTTTCATAATGGCATACCAAGCTAAACAAGTGTTCTATGTCACCGATCCTATGGATAATAAGTGGTCTGTTGTACTGTCTATAAGGAGTAGAAGGAGTAGTCCATCCATAATGGTGATGATGATCAAGATGTCGTTTTTGAGGGAATGGATCAGTCTACCACTGTATCTTATTTCGACGATGTTGACACTGATCACTAGGACACTGAAAGCATCTATATGTGTGATGACCATGGTGAAGGTATTTGGGTTAACGAAGAAACTATGACATCCAAGAAACGCCCCGATCCTCGAGATAGTTCATCGGACACGATGATATGGACGACCAACATTTTGAGTCATTTTCAGACCAATAATTTGATGGTTTAATTTATTGGTAAATCAATAATGGTCATTGTTAAATAAAAATTCCCAAATTTGCATGGCATGGTAAATCATGTAGCTTAGATATGCAGTATGCATGCATGCTGGTGTTGTCTTATTTTCTTGATCTTATTATTAGATGTGGATGCTGGTGTTGAAATTGCTGAATAATGTTGCAAGATATGGTGCTTCACATTTACTAAAAGTATGTATTGTTATTCAGTTTGACTCAGAATGGAATTACTGATAATTTTTTTTTTTAAAAAAAAAGGTTCAACAATAACAACGGTTATATTTAAATTACCCGTTGTTAATACTTTCAACAACGGGTGTAGTACCTCTACCCGTTGTCAATGATTTTTTTGACATATTTCATTTTGGCGCAAATTTGGTGAAAATATATTACAACGGGTATATTTTAACCGTTGTAATAAAGTTTTGACAACGGTTGACTTTTATTGACCCGTTTTTATTAACATATAACAACGGTTCTTCTTTGAGCACCCGTTGTCAATAGTTTGTCTTAATAAAAAACGAATTTACAAACCCATACAACTATCCCATACACAAACACACACAACATTAGTTCAACCGTTGGTATCCTGAGTTAATTCTTCTCTCTTCCTCGCTTTCTACATTCTCGTTGCCCAATTTCCGACGCCCAGATTCCGTTGCCTTCCCTTATCATCCTGCTCGTTCTCTTTATCATCATCATCATCATCATCAGGTATGTTCACTTTAATTTTGTGTTTCGTCATTAGGGTTTTAAGACGATCATCTTTTTTCTTTTTCATGCATCTGTTTGTTTTTCGTCTTCTTTGTTATCTTTATCATCCCGCATCATCTACTTCACTCCTATTATTAGGGTTTAGGATTTTAGAAGCTCAATCTGTTGTTTTAAATTTTCATTCCTATTAGGGTTTAGGGTTTTAGATAATACTCTGCATGTACGTTGTTAAGTTGTTCATTTCCTATATCATTCATATTTGGGTTTTAGGATTATCATGGGTGAAAAACGTAAAAGAAGTCAAAAGAATAATAAGCCACAGGATAATAAGCCTGGTGAGAGGGGTGCTACGAAGTGCCGAAAAGTCCTTGCAAATGACTATAGCCGCTAAACAAAATAGTTGGAAATAACATGGAGTGAGATGGGTTTCCCTACTGGTCCAAATGCGGATTATTTCTCCAGTTGGATTGGTACTTGCACAAGACAGTTTGTGCCTATCCATTTAGATGATGTTAGAACTTTGAATCCAAAATTGGCGGAGTTATACCTGGCTCGTGTAAAGGAAGGCTTTATTATACCCGATGAAAGCCATGATAAGTATTTAATGCATAAGGCAGCGGATGTCCACAGGCAGTGGAGGTTTGACGTTGCTAGGGATTGGTTGTATGTGGACAAGGCAACGGGGGAGATGCGTAAGAGCCCACCGGAAAACAAGTATCCCACCATCGATCAGAACAATGGGATCTTTTCAAAAAGATGAGAACTACGAGAAGTTTCAGTTAAATATCCTCGCCTTTTAACGATTTACCTATCATTTTTTTAATTAATGAGTCCTTTATATAATCTTTTTATTATCTCATCTACTTGCGCTTTTATATAATTATTTGAAGGCCGTTAGCAGAAGAAATGGTGCTAACATTTCATGCAAGAAGGGGAAATGGTATGGTTCTCGAGGCGGTTCTGAAAAGATAGAAGAGAACCTCGTAAGTAGCATGCATTATTCCCCTGTGAGACTTTATTTTTTTAATCACACTTGGACTTGCATTGTTACACATTTACGTGTATAAATGTTACCATGTTAATGTGTAGGTGGCAAAGGGAGTGAAAGAGGTGGATCGACATGTAACTTATAAAGAAGGGCACACGCCTAAAGGATCCCGGTCGCGTGACAAATATGATGAGGAAGTGTTGGCCAACATAGTAAGCATTATTTTATTAAGACGAGTTCATTACTAACTTTATTATTTTATTCACAAATATAATTTGAATTTTGTTTAATATATTATAGGACAACGTATTGAAAGAGGTAGAAGAAGGGTAATTCACTCCCAGTGGTCGTAATGACGTTCTTGCTAGAAGCGATCGGCCGACCAACATCCAGGTCGTTTGAGGGGCATCCCGTTACGGTTGGAGTAACGAAATAGTATGGGACAACTGCCCCAATAAAGAAGAAAAGGAAGACTAAGTCTGAAAAGGCTGACATGGTAACATTTATTCTATTATTTTCATTTAAGTTCAATTCACATGTTATTGTTGGGATAAAAATTGCTGACACATTACATTCTTGCACGCAGCTTGATTAATGGCATCCGTACTACTAAAGCTGAATCTTGGAGCCAAGCTTTCCGAAGAAGAAGTGAAGATGATGGAGGATGTCATTTCTAAAGGGGGTAATAATAAGGTACAACAGATTGGTCAAGAGGCCGCTACTACCTTGGCAATACATGAGAAGGAAGTATTGGTCAACGAGATTCGAAAGATCGGTACCTAATAATGCTTCAAGTTGTAAGAACTAAAGCCGATCGTGTACCTAATACTTCCTTATTTTTTTTTTTTTTTTTTTTTTTGGGTAAGATCAGGGGGTGTGTTCCCTGCCAACTCTAATGCTATAACTTCTGACATCGTGCCATTGGTTAATTTTATTAGGTAAATAATGGGTCCGAAAAGGAGATGCAACTTGAGAAGACGGTGATGGAAAACAACATACATCCCCTTCAAGTCGCCTCCTGTTTTCAGTAAGGTATGCATGAAGTGTTTAATTAGTTAAATTTATATGAATTCTATTAAATTTTGGGATATAATAATGTATGTGTATATTTTTCAGATCAGTAAACAAGAGGCCGCTTATTCTTGCGACCTAAAACCGAAAAGCCACATGTGCGTGTTGGCGAGTCTCGTAGAAATGCACACCAAATCTGCAGGCAAAACTCGTAGTTCATGGCGAAAAACTTTTGCCGAATCATACCAAAGTAGAGATAACTACAGTCTTTCCAGGCCATGAAAACTTTCAACTGCCTGTCCCAATTCGTGACGACATTACCATTCTGGGAGATGCGATTGGAAGTTTCATCCAATGGCCTGAAACTCACATCTACTTGGCTCGGCCATCTCCGCCTCAGCAGCGGAAAGCAGTTGGGGTTAGAAGAAATACCTTTATATATATATGTTAAATTTTTAATTGTTGAATGTTTTTATATGTTAAATTTATATGTTATTTTTGTTGTTGTAGGGAACAAAAAAGCCAGCTTTGGCGGATAACCCTAAGTCCACAGACATGCCAACGACCTCGTCGAGACAACAACTTGATGAGGTATTTAATTAACTTCTCCATTTTTTTAAAAACCTCGCTCCCTTTATTTATATTTTGTCTGTATTTATAAAAAGCATGGTAATTTTGTGTAGGGGACAAAACAGACTGATAAGCCTAAGTCCTCAGTCTTACCTGCTACTACTACCTCATCATTGAAAGAGCAGGTTGACGAGGTATTTAATTAAGTACGCTTTTATTTTTATTACTCCAACTCGGATATGTTACCTTTGGATTTTTTATTATTTTAATTATCTACTACATGTGTAGGCTTGTGGTAGTAGCACAAAATCAAAGACTCATTCTTTCCCGGACCTGAAAGAAGTTAGGAGTTTAAACGACTCACAATATTCTGGGAAGGATTACATGCAAAAAGTAAGAACGGTGACGATGAGGATACTGCATGAGGAGGCTGGCCATCGCATAGCTACCGAGCAATTGATAGTTATTCCGCTCGAGGAGGATATTCTAGGGGTTGAGCGCCAAGCACTTCTATCATTGGATATGCTAGCGTTTTGATGGCCTAGACCGTATTGATGTGGCACACCTATTTGTTTGGATGAAGTAAGTTTCTTAATAAATAATTTCATATTCTAATATTCTGACTACTAGATAGTGTTTTAAATACCAGAATTAATACCGTAATAATGTAGGATATTGACATTGACACTGATCCCCGAGAAGAATATTCCATCTGATCAATACGGATTCCTGTGCCCCTATGTTTTATCTTTATTTATTCCGGATTTCTCATTCGAAGAACGGGTAGATTATATTGCTCAGCAATTGGCGACAACCAAGAAGCTGATTTTTTGCGCTTATAATGAAAAAGGGTAATAAACAAATTAATATTACGTTTCCCCCTACAATAGCATTTTTATAACTAATATATGTACTTGTTAATAATGATGATGTCTCTTGATGTAGGACTCATTGGGTGCTAGCAGTCATCATGCCGACAAGGAATAAAGTTTTCTGGTTGGACTCTTTACATAATCAACCAAGCGAGACTTTTAAGCACTTAATTAATAAGTAAGTTTATAATACTGATTTATTTATAATAACATTAAGTTTCAATTTTTATTTATAGCAAAAAGCTCATTTTTGCCCCTAAAAAATGAGTGTCTGCCTCCTTTTGTTTTTTTTTTTAAATAAGGGCCTTTGAGAAGAGAAGAGCTAACGAGCAAAATCAACCCACGAAAGATTCTGATGATGGCCCTAATTTTATTACGATAACAAGGGTACGTGCTCAAATACAATCCATTAAGTGCAAAAATCTGTGTTTAATACTAATAAAATACCTAAAGTTCAAGATTCTGATGTGAGCCTTCTCTCGTCTGTTTGTTTTTATGTAATAATAGGCCCCTCGCCAGCCAGATAGCATACAATGTGGATACTACGTTTGTCGGTTCATGTTGGAGATTATTAGGCGAAGATATATCATTATTCCAGAAAAGGTTAGTAATTTAAAATGTGTTTATTAGTTTTTTTAAATTAGAGCTAATGTTGTCTTGCTAGCTGCTGTATATACCATGATGTTGCTATGCAGTAATTGATGTTGTTACAATAATGTCTTCTCTTTGTTTTTTCCGCAAAAGATGTAATCAACCCGTCACAATGATTGAGCAAGACTCAAGTATAGATATAGACGAGGTAAGGGACATGTTGGGCAAATACGTCTTAGAAAATAGAAATGCATGATACTCCGAGTTTAGATCAACTTATTAGTAAATTTTTTGTTGAAGTTAGGGAATGATTAGTTCATGTAAATTCAACTCCTTGTAGGTATATATATATATATATATATATATATATATATATATATATATATATATATATATATATATATATATATATATATATATATATATATATATATATATATATATATATATATGATCTTTATTGTTGTGGTTGAATTGAATATATTGAATTCTCGATGAACCCAAATGATTTATCTTTGTCTTTGGTATATGGTGTCATTTGATATATGCAGGTTTTGAATGGCATGAAACAAATTTAATTTTTCAAAACATTAGGAGTTCGTAATAAAAACGGTTACTAAAAAAAACCGTTGTGAAGACCTTTCACAACGGTTAATAAAAAGAACACCGTTGTGAATGACTTTCACAAATACCGCGCATAATATTCAACAACAGGTTTTAAACGAAGAACCGTTGTTAAAAGTCTTCACAATTTTGGAGGTAAAGTTACAACAACGTGTTTTAAACTAAGAACCGTTGTTACTAACAATTTCAACAACGGGTATGTAGCATAAACCCTTTGTCAAAAGACTTCACAATTTTGGAGGGAAAGTTACAACAACGGTTATACATATGACAACCGTTGTTATATTATTCCCTCCAAATTTTTGAAACACTTTCCACAACGGAGAATACCCAACAACAACGGCTTTTAACCGTGGTGAATACTTTCGACAACGGTTTCATTAAATAACCAAACCGTTGTAAATACCTTCTACAATGGCCGCTTTAACAACGTCCGTTTTTTGTTTTTACAACGGTTTTTACCCGTTGTTATAGCCTGTATCTGTAGTAGTGAAGAAATACGATTAAAGCTTAAACCCTAAAAACCCTAAACATAGTGATTGATTGTTCTGATGTTACACAATTCCCTCCTCTAGTCTCTAATTTAATAACGATTCCTACTGCTGTGGAGTCTGCTCCTACCCCTACGGTGGTTGTCGGGGGTCCTAGCAGTGGCGATAAATAGAAGTCTGCAAATGTTAATGAGATTGTTGGGATACAGCCTTATGATATGGATGTTGTTGTTTCTGATGAATCTGAATGGAAGATTCAGAAACGACGGAAAGGGAAATCTCCATTGGGAAGTATTCCTGAGGAACCTGCAGATCTTCTAAAATTTACGGAGGAAGATGTTAAGGATGAACTGCTTTATTAGAAAAATTCGATCTATGGATTTGTCTTGGGCACTAATCCTCCAGTGGAAGTAGTGGAGGGTTTTCTAAAGCGTCTGTGGGCAAAATTTCCAATCGATAAGATCTCCTTATGTCCTAATGGCGTCTTTCTCGTCCGTTTCAAAACTAGTGCTACCAAGGAAGCCATCCTTCAACAGGGTCATTTCCTATTTGATAACAAGCCCCTCATTGTCAGACCATGGAATGAGGATGTGGGCTTGGTGAAGGACGAGGTTAAAAAGGTACCTGTGTGGGTAAGGATACATAATCTCTATCTGAAATTTTGGGGTAAGTGTCTTCCACGAATTGCTGGTTTATTGGACCGTTATGTTAGGAGTGATACTGCCACGACTGAGAAAACTCGTCTTGGGTTTGCTCGAGTAATGGTGGATGTCCCTTTTGGAAAGCCTATCCCTGAGAAAATTTGTTTTATGGATGAGGATGGTAAAATAGTGAATGTGAAAGTGGAATTTGAATGGCAGCCTGTCCTTTGCACTTAGTGTAAAGGAATTGGGCATGAATCCACTAAATGTAGGAAAGGTAAGGGACCAGTGGCTCCAAAGGTAGTACCTCAGCAAGGTGGGAAAAAGAAGTGGGTGCCTAAACAAGTTCAACCTAAACCTGCTACTATTACAGTTCCTCCTCAAGTCTCCCCTCCTGTTGAAGTGCTTACCACTCCTGTGCCAACTGAGATACCCAACCAATTTCAAGTTTCTTGGAGTAGGAATAGGAAATACCACATGGTCAATACCCTTGCCAGAAAAGTTATCAGGTTAAGTAGACAGGAGATTGTTGATGCTGATCTTAGCTCTGTCAAATTTGGCACTCACTCTTTCCTTGAAAATCTATATAATGTGACTCCTAAAGTGGGCATTGGTACGAATGGTAGTGCATTATCCCTCCTTGGGGATAATGTATAATTGGGGATTTTGGAACATTAGGGGGTTAAATAGCCTATCTAAACAAAAATCAATTAAAAACTTCCTCCATCATCATCATCATCATCAGATAGGGTTGTTTGGCCTCCTTGAGACAAAGGTTAAGCCTTTGTCTCTAAACTATGTTAGGAATAATTTGTGTGCTTCTTGGTCCTTAACTACGAATACTCAGTGTCATAAAGGGGGTAGGATTTGGATATTGTGGAATCCTGTCATGTTTAGTGTGCACAACCATGAATATAATGCACCGTTTATCCATTTGGAAGTTACTGATTTAGGTAATCATTATCATTTTTTGTTAACTATGGTTTATGCTTTTAATGGAGTTAAGGAGAGAAAGCCTTTATGGGATAGACTGTGTAGTTTAAAAACTGGAATTAGTGGGGCTTGGGTCATCTGTGGTGACTTCAACACTGTATTGGCTCCTGTTGAGAGGTTGGGGGTGTTGGGAAATGTGTCCTCAACAATAGTGCGAACACATGATTTAAATATCATTATTAAATCTCATATAAAGAATACGTAAGGGATGAATCAATTATATAGTCGACTGATCAACATTAATCGGTAACGATTGGCTTGCTAGAGTTTGACGTTACTGTCGTGGGACGGTGGTGGTCAGTTGATCCCTTAAGGTCACACCTAAAGGATGATGCCCTTATCTATAAAGTTGATTAATTGTATGACGATGCAAGTTGATCAATTCCTTAAAATTGAACAATTTGATTTGTGAGAGAGAATAAATAACTTATTGTAATGGGATTAAATAAGATTTATTTTAATAATAAAATGCTTTGTTACTAAAATTATTTATTGTTTGAGAAACAATAGAGATAGGAATGAATGGTTAATTATAATTACAAGATATTGTGAATTATAATTACATGACCCATTTTATTTATGTGATCAAGTATCACTAGTCAAATTATTGGATGTAATTTAATTAATTCATAAAATGATATTTATGTGATAAATATGCATTAAAATTAATTAATAACATGTAGCATACTACATATGACATATTGTGTGACAAATGACAAATTGACAAAAATAAAATGGTAGTCCATTTTATAGAAGTGGACCTAAATATTGTGGGTGGTAGGCTTTAGTGGGTGATTATTTTATGTGATAAGAATAAATTAATAAAACCTACTCTAGCTATTCTTACACACCTATAATATTGAGAAGAGCAAAAGGAAAAGAAATGATGCCATTTTGGCACTACCAAAACCGTGACACTCCCTTTGTGTGGAGGGGTTGTTTGTTATTATTTTTCCTCTCTTACACATTCATATGATGATAATTCATTCACATGCTTTTTCTCTCTTCTCCTTCATTTTCTCTAAAAACTTGAGAAACTTTGATCCAAATTGTGCTAAGAAATTACTAAAATTATTAATGTAATATATGAGTGTTAGTAATCAATTTTAAGGTAAACTACTAAACTAATATCTAGCTAATATTATTTAGTGGGGATAAGGGATAGTCTTGGGTGCAATCAAGAGAAGAATCTCTACTTTGGGATTTTTGGAGGATCATCCTTATATATGGATAGCTCAAGAACTAACAAGAAGGAGATCTTGTTGGTGCCCATTTGACCGAAATTTATTTGGTGAGAAATTGATTTTCTTATCTCTTTTTGTTTTAGTTTGCATGCATAAGATTTGTAATTAATTTTATGACTAAATTAATTAAAACATATATGAATATGTTAAGTAATGAGATATAGATTTCTAATAAGCGGTATCAGAGCACAAGGTTGTTTGCATGCAAATTGGTTATTGTTTTTCCGAGTTATATGATTAACAAACAAAACTTATAAATTTGTGTTTATTATGAGATATCACGAAATTTATTATGCATGTTAAAGTTTCTGATCCTAAAATGTATTTAGGATATTTTGGTTTAATTTATGGATTTTATTGTTGATTTTATATATTAATGGCATTAAAATGTGATTTTTATGATAAAAATGTCATTTTTGGACGAAAATTAGCTAAACTTCGAATTTTCCGGTGGTTTTTGGATATGTTTTCACATATATTATTTTTAGATGATCTGGAAAGTTTAATAATTTTATGAGTTTTTATACTCGAAATATGGATTTTTCATGTTAAAAATCAAATTTAAATGAAAAATAGGTTAATATAAGATAAATTTCGAATATGGTCATAGAAATTTAGTATGTTGTCACATGCAATTTTACAAGATGTGTGAAAAATAATAGACTATATTGAAGTCTTCATGCATGATTTATGGGTTTTTGATGAAAAATAGCATAAATAGTGACTTAATTAGTGAAAAATTGCTAAAACATACTTCATGACTAAGGAAAAATGTCACATGTTGCATTTTATTATCTTTTTCAGATATAAAATTGAAAAGTTGATGAATGTAATTTTTCTCATGTTTTTATGATTATTATTTATAAATCCGATAAACCGCAACATAGTTTTTCCGATAATTTTACGAAATTTTAACCTAAGTTTTTTGAACATTATGAGTGTCATGGTATTTTTCCAGAATGTTCATGAGTTTAAATTTCAAATTTTGAATTTATTTTAAATTTTTGTGATTTATTTGAAGTTTATAGCATTTTATTGTAATTTTGAGTCCATTAATGAACAATTTTAAGAAATATAAGTTAATTATAGTCAAATGGTTAGTGGAGACTAATTTTGAATCCTAAGATGGTTAGGGTAATTAACTTGTGCATAAATATGAATTTATGTATTTTATTGTGATTTTATAAGGTTGAATCACGCAAATCCGTAAGAACCGTTTAATATACGATATTGGCTCCTTAAAGACGATTTAGCATAAAATTGGGCATGTTCATACATATTATAAAGCTGAATTTTATTTATGATTGTCATAATTTTATTTTTATGTAATTTTACTTAGTATGGCCTTAGTTTTAACTGGTATTACCCGAAATGTATGGGAATATCGATTCGGTTGTAGTTTATTGTGATCTCGTATCACCGTTTTGTAATTTAATAGATTCATTTTATTTTAATTACAAATGTATAATAGGAAATTATGTAATTTGTTATGTAATTTAATTATTTCGGAGTTCCTTGAAGACGGTGTCACTCAAGAAGGCGATACATAAAGACGGTGTTACCTCGAGATGCGTGCCTCAACCGAAGTTCAAGGGACCAATGGAGTTTGTTTCCGAATATGTAATAGCTAATTAGATTTTCTATTTTAGAAAGGCCATACTAGGATTTATTTTATGTTTTGCATTTTATTTATATGTTGCATGCATCGCTAAATCGCCATAACTAAAACATGCATCATTCTTTTAATCGAGTTTATCGACCGTGTCAATTACAATTATCGTAGTTCACCGCTTTAGTTCACTTAAAACGTGATAGATAATAAATTGACATGACCTCTCGCTAAAATAAACAATTGAGACTTAGCCTTACCAAAAAGTAGAAACCATGAAAACCTATTTCGCGAGTGAGTGCACTCGGCCACCCCGGGGTACAAACCTTGTTACGTAGGGGAAGTGGGTGATAAATGTCTATCCACCGAATTCATGTTGATGAGGGCTTCATCGGCTACCCTGTGCCCAAGTTAATGTGAATTTGGATCATGGACACATTTATTCGAAATTTGGGTTGAACTCAACAAAAGTAATTGATAAGGGTTTCATCGGCTACACCGTTCCCTTGTCGGATGTGTTTTGGGCTAAAGATAAATGTTAATGTAATTTTATCGACCGAGAGTTCTAAAAGTAGAATCGATTAAAGAGTTAATCCACCGAGTTATATTGATAAGGGTTTCATCGGCTACCCCGTGCCCAAATTAATATGAATTTGGATCTCGGAATCATTTATCATAGTTGGGTAGAGGTCACTATGTAAATGCTTTACTTGTTATCTACAAGTATTATTATAACGATGAATGTTTTGTTTTCATTATTCCGTTACCATATTGTTCTATTTCTTTACCATTCATATACGATATCATTTCGTTTTTTGATTCAAAACTCCATTAAAACATCGTAACTAAAGACAAATATGAATTTGCTTCTAAAACCTCAAGTGAACCATTGCTAAGGATCTCTTGTAAAGAGTATAGATTAAAGTTACTCATTATTAAACAGGTTTTTGATTCTTGACTAACACATCTACTTACAATGGATTTTTATTCATATACTTAATTGAATTAAGTACCTTGAAGCGATAAATTGTTTTGGTAATTAGATTTGTCGAATTAAGTAATTGACCAAAATACATAACCACTTCAATGAAAGTTTTAAGACTAAACAAACGAATGAGGAGTAGTCTTCATGAATATAATTTTGCTTCTCAAAGCAAAGACTCATTGAAATAAGTGGGAGCATTCTCTTAAACCGTTAAGAAAAGGATGAGATTCAAGAAGTAAAGATTATAATGGAATTGATACAAGGTAATGTTAAAAGTAAAGTTGTTGAGAATAGCGATACTAAACCTATCAATCCCGACCGATACAGTTTCCACTGTCTTAAATGTTGGACACTAGAAAGGAAACTACCCCAAATTATTGAAGAATCAACAAGTTAGTTGTGGGACATCTAATGGGACCTTCTTCTTTAAATGTTTATTTGATTAAACACAAATTTTGCTAGTACTACTTAAATCAATATTAGAAACCAGTGGAGGTTTTCATCATTGTATTCGACACATAAGATGATTAGAATATGACGACTAGCAACAATAATGTCGAGAGATAGAGTAATTGTGTACTCAATCTAGTTTTTGAATTTAAAGTTGTACTTAATTGTGACTATTAAGTGCATAAACTCTAAATAAGAATATAAACTTGTTAAGATACAAAAGAGGTTTCACTTTTGTGACCCTATACACCATAATTTGATGTATGGCTAGCCCATTATTAAGGTAATTATATTCTAAACCAAACTGGAATGACACATCATGTAGATGATGTAAGACTCAAATTGGTAACCCAAGATTAAACCTTAAATTCTGGAATGATGAACGCAAAGAGTTATCAAGTACTCTTGAAACCATTAGATTGTTAATGGTATATGCGTATCTTGTATTCAAAGCAAGATGTCTCATGCCTTTTTGGTCAAAAAGGAGATTGAGGTTGTAAATCATTGATCCATAATAGGTTGATCATTTTTACCAATGATTTAAGTTGACGCTAATGTGTTCACTTAATAAGGTAAATAGAGAAATCTTTGAATAAGTTCAAAGAGTTTAAAGAATCATGATTTAATCATGATGGGATTTTCAAAGTGAAGACTTTGATATAAGCCAAATGAAATGTGATATAATATCACAAGTTAATCTCTCTTGACACACATTATGGGATAATGTGTGGTTGGATAAGAAATCAAACGCTATTCGATATGGTTTGAACTTCAATCAAGTTACTTTGAGTTACTTGATCCTTTTAGGGATTTTATCATTTTGTCTAGATTATTTTTCCACTAAATCTAAAACGAATCATATGAGATATGAAATGGTAGAGTACCATATTTGTAAGTTTTCACAAGAAACAAATGCTCATTTTTCCCTTTCAATTATCACGAGTACGACGGGTTTGCGGCTCGTGAAGCTGTCTTTCTAAAATACAAGTTTATTTCTAGAAGACAGAGTAGGAGAAATTTATTCAAGAGCCACAAAGAATGCCACAAAGAATGTTATGTCGCAAGAAACTGGTCTTTCTTGACTACATGAGACGTTTTGTGTAAGATGTTGTTTCTTTAAAACCTAGGAGGTTAAATTCGTCACTTTTTGAAGATGATGAATTCATGCTACTTTTAAGAAAGAAAAGAGCTTATAACTTACAAAACAAATCGTTTGATTCAAGTTGATTACTTCTAGAAAGTAATGAACATATGACTTACATGAGAGTATTTAAAGTCACAACTCAATACAAGGCTTGGAGCCATGAAAATCCGAAATAAAAAGGCTTGATTAGTGACAAAGGGTTTTGCACTAATAAAGAGAGATTTCAAAGCAAGATTGGTGGCAAAGAGTTTTGCGCTGGTTGAAATGCTTATGTCTATTTGGATCTTCTTAGGGATTGTGTTTCATTATTATGAAATACATAGCGAGTGAATCTAAAACCCACTTCTTCAATAGAAGGAATGTATTCAATACATGTCTTGAGTTTTGTAGATTCTTGCAATCCTAAGATAATGCGAAACTTAAGAGAGAATCTTAAGTAGGACATCAATGAGTTGGAATCAATGTTTTGATCATGTTTTAAAACTTTTCTCAATAAGTCCAGAAGTTGTGTTTAGACATGGAGTTTAGTGGGAGTTACGGAAACATTACTACAGATACAGGCTATAACAACGGTTAAAAACCGTTGTTATATAAAAAAGCGGACGTTGTTAAAGCGTCCGTTGTAAAAGGTTTTAACAACGGTTGGTTTTCTTAAGCAACCCGTTGTTAAAACTATTAACAACGATTTTAAGTATCAAAACCCGTTGTTGAAATTGTGACTCAATTTTGGTGGGAAAGTTATAACAACGGTTAATTTACAAGGAACCGTCGTTATAACTAAAGACAACGGGTTGTATCTACATAACCGTTGTTGTTTGTTTTTACAAAATAAAAAAAAAAATTAAATTAAATATTACTAGATGCATGCATAATTACGGGGCCCGTTATAATTCCAATGCATGCATTATTACTGCCATCCCTGTACTGTGCATATGAATGGACAATATATGGAATGAGAAGGGTTTACATTAGATTTGAAGCAGGGAGATATGATGATGATGGCACAACTTCCTAAACATGCATATATTATATTAATTAAAAAACTACTCAAAGGACACATTACTTAGTATAAATACTTACATTATCTCAACCACCATTCCATTATCTCACTATCTTCAAACCCTAACTGCTAAAACAATCTCCAACTCCTAATTAATCTTTCAAACTAACAACTCCAAAGTTCATCAACAAAATGAACGATTACATCCTTAAAACTCTTACTATGACCGAGCACAACAACAGCTTCATCCGCCGGTTGCTCCACATCGAGGACAGTATTAGGAGCTATCTTGTGGATGCTCAAGCCGCACTCAAGGACGCCAAAAGAAATGGCTTGACAGAGCAAAAGCTTGTTGCGGCTATATGACGATATAGCAATCTGGCCGAACGAAACCTCCAAATAGCTAAGGAGGAGAGGAAGGATATCATAGAAGAGAATAAGACTCTCTATGAAAATATAAGAATTGCATTTTTAGAAATGTAATTCTTTTTTTAATTTATGTATTTATATATATATATATATATATATATATATATATATATATATATTAATGAATTATTAATTAAGTTTATCATGCATTCCTCTCTATCATCTTGCTTCTTCTTTGTTTTATTTTATTTAATTTGTTTTACGAGCTAATTAAGCGAATAATAACATAATAATGATCGATAAAAACCCATCATATGTACATGCAAATGAAATAATTAAAAAAAGAAAACAATGACGATGAAACCAACAAAGGATGGCGAGATTTACCTGATAATTAGAGAAAGTAAGAGACGATGAAACCAACAAAGGATTGGCGAGATGATAAAGCGACGATGAGAAAGAGAGAAAGAGACGATGAGAAAGAGAGAAAGAGACGATGAGAAAGAGAGAAAGAGACGATGAGAAAGTGTGTTTGATGTGTTTGTGTTTGTGTTTGTCTATGTTTGTGTTTGTGTTAGGTTATGTATGTGTTTTGTGGTCAGAGCGATCTGTGTTTGTGTGGTTTATAGTATGGAAAGTATTGACAACGGTTGTTAAACAACAACCGTTGTTAAATAAGTTTTAACAACGGTTGTAAATCAACAACCGTTGTCAAATAAGTTTTAAAAACGGGTTTAAAAATACCCGTTGTGATTACTTTTCACTAACTTTGATCCAATTTTGCGCCAAATTATTAACAACGGTTGTGCAAATTTAACCCGTTGTTAAAACGTATAACAACGGTTATATAACCATACCCGTTGTAATTAAGTTTAGTAAAAATCGCGCCATACATTCTACAACGTCTATTGTGATTTTCGTGCATAAACGTTGTTAAAGGGGCGTTGTAGTTGCCTGGATTTGTAGTAGTGAAATTTTAATTAGTCTTATATGTGGATGACATATTGATCATTGCGAATGATTTATGACTTTTGGAGTAATATAATACATCTTTAATATCTAGATTTATGTAAATAAATCCACATGATATTAGCGTCAATAAGAAGTCTTTTGTTGATAAGATTCATGACTAGTTCAATTAAATTGAACATATTTGATTGATTCCATTTGCTTCCGCTGCCGGATCAATTAAGGGGGCGTTTGGTTCGAAGGGAAGGAATGGAATGGATTGGAATCTCATACCATTGTGGTATGGATTCTAAATCCCATACTTGGTTTATATTGTTTGGTTGAACCTTGGAATGGAATGAAATGTTAAACATTATGGAATGGAGTTAGAATCTTGGGTTAAAGGTTGGGCATGAGATTAGAGGGGGTTGGAATGGATTTAGAATCCATCCGGATTCTAACTCCATTCCAAAATAGCTGAACCAAACACTAGAATAGATTAAATCCATTCCATTCCATTCCAACTCCCCCAACCAAACACCCCCTAAATAAGTAACGATGTATAACACTTCACATACTTTGAGTATGATGAATTGTTTCAAAATAAAATTTAAGTAATAATTACCAAATAGCCATATTGATTACCCTTAAGTGCTTGTAGAAGCCTTAAGGATGTAATGCAAAGTGTTTTTTTATGCAAATTTTGTGTAAGGGTGTTACACAAGTGACAATTGATAATTGGGATTGCGCATGGTTTCTGACAAAGCCATAATCAAAACACATTAGGATGGTTAAGATACCATTGTGGCTATGTTAATTAAGAAGTAGATTTTCTAGAATCGTTCTAGGCAATAAAGAACAATGAGAGATATTTATAACGGAAATTGAGTACACTTGCAATCATGAGATGTGCAAGAGGATGAGTCCCAAAACCGTGAAAACAAAGGGAGCTATTCTTAGGCTAGAGGACCTATGTCTTGATTGGATCTCGACACGTACTCAGAAAGTTTTGTAATGCAAATGTATACATTACAAAGGAAAACGAGTATGTAGTAAGGTTGAGTAAGGTACAAGAAGTTGATAAAACCTACTAACCAAAGCCTTCTCATAGGCTAAACATGATGAGTCATGTCATTTCAATTGAATTGAAATGAACAACTACATTCAAGATAAAACTGGATTATAGAATATGAAGTAGTAATCAGGCATTGACTATTCATATGTGATAATCGCGTCGTTCGAGTTTTACTTTAAAGCTCTTTTATTATACTTTGTTACATCCAAACGGGTTGTAGAGACAACACTGAACCCCGTTAAAGTGAACCCGGATTAACATGGTATTCGCCCATAGTCACTTGTATGAGGTGACGTCTCGAAGTGACTAGAGTGTGATGCGATTGATGGCAAGTTCAAATGCTATAGAGTCATATGAGATGACTAGTCGATCACATAGGCAGATCAAGGAACACTTTGTGTCGGGCCGTGACCGCTTATAGAGTTCTGGCAAATTTATAAAGCCTGGTCGTGGCGAGAGCTACTATAGTATTCTAATGAGTCGATTCTTTTGACTAAATATTGTTCGCCTAAGATGGCACAGTTCAGATTAACTTTGATTTGTGTTACTACGACCTTCGTAAATGGGGTCAAATGGGCATATTTTGGGTTATGATCGTTGTGGCTAGTCGAAGGGAATAAGTGCGATAGAAATTGTCCACCCCTTTGTCAGGGTTAAAACAATATCTCAGGGCCACTCGAGGAGTAATGAACTGGAAATGCGTGGCCACGCTCGGAAGGTATCTATGATAGATAAATCCGGTCAATCGCTTATTCTCCGATCGAGGAAACCACTCTCGATATGATCACTTGCAAGTACGACCCGAAAGACACCTTGCATTGAGTGGGAGATAGTAATAGGACAAGAGAATTGGTGACGCACACTTGTCGAGGACAAGTGGGAGATTGTTGGGAAATGTGACCTCAACAATAGTGCGATCACATGATTTAAATATCATTATTAAATCTCATATAAAGAATACGTAAGGGATGATTCAATTATATAGTGGACTGATCAACATTAATCGGTAACGATTGGCTTGCTAGAGTTTGACGTTACTGTCGTGGGACGGTGGTGGTCAGTTGATCCCTTAAGGTCACACCTAAAGGATGATGCCCTTATCTATAAAATTGATTAATTGTATGACGATGCAAGTTGATCAATTCCTTAAAATTGAACAATTCGATTTGTGAGAGAGAATAGATAACTTATTGTAATGGGATTAAATAAGATTTATTTTAGTAATAAAATGCTTTGTTACTAAAATTATTTATTGTTTGAGAAACAATAGAGATATGAATGAATGGTTAATTATAATTACAAGATATTGTGAATTATAATTACATGACCCATTTTATTTATGTGATCAAGTATCACTAGTCAAATTATTGGATGTAAATTAATTAATTCATAAAATGATATTTATGTGATAAATATGCATTAAAATTAATTAATAAAATGTAGCATACTTCATATGACATATTGTGTGACAAATGACAAATTGACAAAAATAAAATGGTAGTCCATTTTATAGAAGTGGACCTAAATATTGTGGGTGGTAGGCTTTAGTGGGTGATTATTTTATGTGATAAGAATAAATTAATAGAACCTACTCTACCTATTCTTACACACCTATAATATTGAGAAGAGCAAAAGGAAAAGAAATGATGCCATTTTGGCACTACCAAAACCGTGACACTCCCTTTGTGTGGAGGGGTTGTTGGTTATTATTTTCCTCTCTTACACATTCATATGATGATAATTCATTCACATGCTTTTTCTCTCTTCTCCTTCATTTTCTCTAAAAACTTGAGAAACTTTGATCCAAATTGTTCAAAGAAATTACTAAAAATATTAATGTAATATATGAGTGTTAGTAATCAATTTTAAGGTAAACTACTAAACTAATATCTAGCTAATATTATTTAGTGGGGATAAGGGATAGTCTTGGGTGCAATCAAGAGGAGAATCTCTACTTTGGGATTTTTGGAGGATCATCCTTATATATGGATAGCTCAAGAACTAACAAGAAGGAGATCTTGTTGGTGCCCATTTGACCGAAATTTATTTGGTGAGAAATTGATTTTCTTATCTCTTTTTGTTTTAGTTTGCATGCATAAGATTTGTAATTAATTTTATGACTAAATTAATTAAAACATATATGAATATGTTAAGTAATGAGATATAGATTTCTAACAGGGGGAGCTAGTACAGCTGAGGAAATGGATGATTTTAAGGCTTGCATTGATGAGTGTGAGGTGGGAGACTGTCCAGCTAGTGGCTCTCTATATACCTGGTGCAATAAACATGAAGCTGATACTAGGGTGTATAGTAGACTGGATAGAGTCCTTGTCAATCATCAATGGCTGAATGATAATAGTCAGGCATATGCTCATTTCTATAATGCTGGCCTTTTTTACCATACCCCAAGTGTAGTTCAAAGTAAGAAGTCTTTTGATAAAAAAAGAAGTTTTAAATATTATAATATGTGGAGCCAATCTCCTGCTTTCAAGCCTTATGTACAGCAGCATTGGAGTAAGGACTGGCAGGGTACCAAAATGTTCATTTTGGTTAAAAAATTGAAGAGTTTGAAATGGCCTTTAAAAATGTTGAATAAGGATGATTTCAATGATGTTGAAAATAATGCAGCTCGAGCTAGACTTTCCCTGGAGTATATTCAGGATAAACTCAGAAATGAGAATTGGCTAGGTTGTGTCAGGTGGTTTTCCCTCAGTCTGATCTGTTGGAATGGATTGAGGGCTATCAATGTTCGCAGCTGAAGAAAAGGGTGTCTTTGTTGTGTCTTTGTCTTTGGCAGATATACTATCACATCTGGCTTCAAAGGAATAGGGCTCGGGTTGATGGGATACTTATGAGACCTGCAGTATTGTGTGCCCAGATTCTGCGTGAGATTAGGCTACATCTTGCTACAAGGATAAATCTTCCTCCTGATGGGATAAATGGTGTAGTAGCTTAAGCATGACTTGTGTAATCTCCTGTCCCTTATAAGGAGGAGAGTTTCTTAAAATTGTATAAAGTTTAAAAATGTTGTAGCTTGTAATAGCTATTTCGTGCTTAATGGAAACTTACATTTCATCAGAAATAGAAATTGAAGATCCATATGAATGGATACGTCAAACGAGTAATGAGACGAGTAATTTTGATTTTTAGCCAAATACAGGTTATAATATGTATATATTTATGTTAGAAAAACGTACGAAATGAATATTTGATCTTTATGGGTTGATTAACAAACATTATAAAAATTAGAAAAAATACGGGTCAATTAATAAGAGAAAATGATCACCTTGTTCAACTTCATTTAGTTTAGTTCAGTTTACTTCAGTTAGCTCTATTAAATAAATTAGCATGCTAAATTCAATTCAGCCCTATTACGTTCTTCATTTAAATTTCCAGTTTGTTTCATTAATTAATTTAAGCTAAGTTAAATATGATTCAAGTTCGTTAAATTCTGTTCAATTCAACTCCAATAAGTTCAGTTCCACAACTAAATCAAGTTAAGTTCAATTTATCTTTTTCAAGTTTAGTTTGATTCAATTAAATTTAGTTCCATTTACTTAAGTTACATGAAGCTAATTTAACTTACATTAAAAAATTTATTAATTAAATTAAGTTAAGTTAATTTAATTTGAAGTTAGTTAAATATCTTTCCTTTAATATAACTTACCTCGTGGATATTATTTAAAAGACTTTACTTGGTGGCACGTGCATCACACGAGCATTAAATCTATTATATATATATATATATATATATATATATATATATATATATATATATATATATATATAGAGAGAGAGAGAGAGAGAGAGAGAGAGAGAGGTGGGATCCGGTGAGAACGACTCACAAACCTTTCATTAAATCAAATCACCGACGCAATTTAATGTTATCCACGAACTAACCCACTCTTTATATTCACATTCTATATTACCTCTGCAACTCCCAGCCTCTCTCACCCCCAATATTCACGTGTTGATGTCGCCGGTGACCGGAGCAAAAACGACGACCTTCTTGACTGAGCACCTGCTTTCAATTCCCTCAATAGTGGTCGTCTCTCTACTAACACCTGAATATCCCCCATCTGTCACTCCCATCGACCACCACCCATCGCCTGCCATCGACGTCGTTGGAGAACCACCGGAGAATAAACCAGACACTGGCGACACATTGAGCATCATCAATCCCCGACATTTCCAGCTTTGTGAACCTCAGATCTCGGTTGTCCTTCCTCCAAATTTGAGTACCACATCCTCGACCACCATATCTCCACCTTCTTTCACAACGACATCAATGGTGCCGACGAAGGTGGTTGAACTTTGAAGTGTGGACAAAGTCAGGCTACCTATACTAAGCGCATCGAACCGTCGTTAAATGCTCTTCCTCTTCTTTAAACTTCATTACAATTTAATTTGATTTGAACAAAACTTGATGTATCTGATTTCTATTTTAATGTATCTCAATCCAATTTTAATGTATCTAATAACTAATTTTGTGTATGAATGTTACATACATTAAAATAGTAGTAAGATATATCAAAAGTTAGTGTAGACACGTTGATATAGACTCGTCGGAGTATGGACTCGTCGGAGTTGTAATCGGGGATGTGACACACAATTAGTAGCTAGAACAACATGAAGTTGGCATTGTTAACATTGCTTGCTGCCATTTTTCTCGTGTTTTTCCTTTGCTCTAGAACAAGTTCTTATTTCTTTTGCTTGACGTTTTGTTCGGTATTTATGTATTTCTCCATATAAATCTATTACTTGACGTTTTGTTTGGATAGGTTTTAGGCCGAAAATGGCAGACGCAAGGATGTGCAGTAGATCAAGTGAGAAGTTCAGGGGACCATGTGTTAGTAAAAATAACTGTGAAAACACTTGCACAACTGAAGGCTATGCAACCGGTGATTGCCATGGATTCCAGCGACGGTACCAGTGAGATCGAAGGCTAACCTTCTTTGAATGTGGAATCCATTCTCGGCTTGTTTTGTGACGTCGGGGTGGGGTCGGTGACGTTGTCAGTGACATATGGGGCGGATGGTGATGTCGCCGGCATTGGTCGTGGTGGCTGCCGGCGACGGCTAGTTGTGAATATGGTGTTAGGCAGGGGTAGTTGTATGGATGAAGATAAAAGACGTGGGGGAGAGAAAACGCAAGTCTGAGGGTTTGATTTTGGGCATTTACACGTGGGCTATTTAGTTTTATATGTTTACTAGTTTTATTCTCGTGTAAAAAATGCACGGGTCGTAATAGCAGGCGTTATCATTAGATACATGAACATATAATTGGGTGTGATTAAGCGTTCAATACCGTGACAATATAAATAGTCCATATTTGGGGATTTGAAATATTAGATAATATACAACTGTATTTTGTTAGAATTATATTAAATGTATTTGACATGTTAGACCCGTTGAATGCATGTAAAATTGTAAATTGCAACATTTATGTAAATTGTGACATTTTCACTTATGTTTTAACATAAGCAATCAAACTAGAAATAAGAGATAGAAATAAGAGGAATTGGCTCGAGGAGAGAAGATAATTAAATAGTATAGGAGACATGGCGGGGCCCACATGTAGAAATTCACCAGCCAATCAAAAGCCAAGAAAAACTTGGCTTTTATACTATGTAGATTAGTGCGTTCTCACCGTTCTCACCGAGTGTTCGTTCTCACCGGATCCTATATATATATATATATATATATATATATATATATATATATATATATATATATATATATATATATATATATATATATATATATATATATAATTTAGTTCGGTTCAGTAAACCGCCTTAGCGTCGAACTAGCTTAATTAGGCGGTTTTTTTTTTTTTTTTTTTTTTTTTTTTCAGATACACTTTATTTTGTTTCCAGATATATCTCTTATGTAGATACATTTTATAACATATGTAGAAACACTTTTTCCACACTAAAATTCTAGATGCACTTTTACACTTTTTTAACACTAATTTTTTTGAGAGTTTTTAAACTAACTCCGAGATACATTTTATACTATTTGCGGATACATTTTATATTATTAGCGGATACACTTTAAAATTGTTACAAGTTTTAACACTAACTCTCGGATACATTTTATATTTTTTGCGGATACATTTTATATTTTTTGCGGATACACATGACATTAAAGCCAGATACATATTATAAAACTTCAAGATACACAAGTTCATACTCACGGATACACATCGTATTACTTCCGGAATCCGGATACACATGGTTATAATACCGGATACACATGTATCTAATAGTATTCATACATGTATCTAGTAGTATTCATACATGTATCCACCCCAAACACTACTTTCCACCACCGACTGCCACCGCCATTGCCGCCATCACCACTCCACTGTCACCACTGCCGCCGCCACCACTATCACGCCTGCCACTGCCGCCACCACCACCATCACCCACGAATAAATAAAGAAACACAGCACCGGAGAGAATCAAATTGAATTCTAAAATAAGATATTCTTCACTTCCTCCTCAGCAAACTAACAGTTTGGATCCAGATAAACAGAATTAAAGGAGAAACATCCCTGAATTCTGAACAAACTCCTCAGATGGTGAATTAAACAAACAAAACATAATACTATGAATCAACCGCTTTCGATCTTTCCTGCGTCTAGATTGTCTTCTACCATTTCTTTTTCGGCACGATTTTGGTTTTCGGTTTCAATTTCACTTCTGGAGAAAACTTGTAGTTTGGATCCCTCATTTAATTGGCTGAGCAACAACGTCGCGTTCCCCATCATACGTTTCAAATTTCAGATCTAAAAATGCCATATCCGAACACATTTAACGACGCCGGTGAGAGCCTGGCCCGTCATCGCCGCCTATATCGCATCCCAAGACCTCGCTCACGACATCAGTAACCACCCCTATGAATCGACTACTCATCGCCACCTACTCGCCCCCTATGAGCTCCGGTGGCGAGTTAACCGACATTAATTGGGAGGATTTATATGGATTTATGGGTGAAAGTATTAGCCTTCAGTTATGATTTATATTTTTGTTTGAAAAAATTCGATCTAATGGCTAGATCTAAAACAAAGAATGTAAAATTTAAGAAACGGGATTGCGCTGGCGAAGTAATCGAAGTAATTCTCGCCGGAAACCGACATCAAACAACCATACTTCGTCGAAGAAGAGACGACGAGGGAGATGGTCGTGTTATTACTTCGCAATTAATACGCAGGTAAGCAGTACAAGAGAGTTGGTAATGCGCGAAGGATTGACGGCGTAGGGTGGTGGTCACGGCCGGAGTAGGATGGTGGTGGTCACGACCGGAGTAGGGTGGTGGCGCTAGCAGTGGTGTATGGTGATGATGAATTAAAGATGAGACAAAGGATATGGAGTAAGGAAATACTGGTTGATGATTAGAAATGAGAAAATGCGGGGGCCTTTTATGCTACTAATTGGGCTTGATACACAAGTTAAATGCGGTTCGCACCGTAATTTGGTTCGTACAGATCCTCGATTATATATATATATATATATATATATATATATATATATATATATATATATATATATATATATATATATATATATATATATATATATACATACATACTTAAAAGAGGAACTTTTGGAGCAATATTATTGGCTAATACCTTTTGTCTTAAATAAAGTATATATTAATAGTTTTTACAATAAATAATATTACATCCTATTCTAAATAAAATTCCCCATTCCCCTTATGCACAAAATTTGAAAAAATACACTACCCCATCATACAATTAAATTTGGATCACACAAACACCTACCAAAAATATAAATAGGAATGTTATTATGAATAGACGAAAATGGAAATAGGGAAGTTTATTTACAATAGGAGGAAGTATTATATACGAGAAAGTTTAACGCATTATGAAGACTCTATATCATTAGAAATAAAATTTGATCATGCTATCAATCAATATCTATCTATATTATTAAAGGAAGCTTTTACCGAGCATTATAGAGAGTTCAACATTCGCGAAAGACTAAATTTTAAAAAAGAATAAAAATTACGACTAGTAAACCCATTGTGATAAGATTTTAATTCTATCTTATACAAATTCTCAGCTAATATGGTAAGATTTATATCTTATAATGTACGTTTTTCACATGAGCTCAAATTAAAGACTATCTAATGCTTTATTTTAGTTATAATAGGACTCGAACTATTTGTGTGTATATATATCAATTTTAGCAGTCAGGATTACAAATATGAGATTCGTTCTTTTGCAATTTCTCCGTTTTTCTTATGATTTTCTTTTCTTGAGAACGCAAATTAAGTTTTTTTTTTGGTAAAATGTGAGATTTTTTTATTACTTAAACTTATCAATCAAGATTACATAGTTTCCATACAATCATATGATCAAGAAATTCAAATGCCTACAACTTATAAAATATTATCTAACTTATGCAACCAAATTTTGTCCTTTAATGCTACACCTCCTGCAACCTTCAATTGTATACGAGCATGTAGCATTCTTTTAACCTCCTGCACCAACCTCTCAGGGCACTTGAGTCTTTGTTCAATCCTGCAAGAATTTCTCTCAATCCATAAGCAATACCAGAAAGCTGTAAGTACCATCCTGCACACTCTCTGCTGTAGCTTAGTCAGTCCCATACAATTAGGATCAAGCTGAATCTGTAACCATTGCTCCAGCTGCTCCTTAATCTGCTCACCTTATTTGCAGCTATAAAACAGATGCTGGTGTGTTTCAATCCGATTTTCACACAACACACATTGCTTGCTTTCACTGATCTTCAATCTGGACAACTTCTCACGCGTATTGAGAGCCTCATGATGAATCAACCAACTAATAATAGAATGCTTAGGGAAGCACCATGCTTCCCAGACATCCTTATACCATCCAACAGAGGGGTGTCCTCCCTGCAACATACCATAACCAGACTTGATGGTGTAACCCTTAGGATCATGAACCCATTGGTTATTCACATAGGCATTGGACATCAGCCCTTAACCTTACATATGTTTCTCTAATTCCAGTTGGAATCAGTAGGAGGAACATAATTATGCCAGTCCTGATCTTTTAAATAGATATGGTGAACCCATAACCTGTCAGCATTAGTGTTAGGCCCAGTTTAGCCTGGTCTGACTATAACTTAGCCTGACCCTACTAGGCTGATTAAGACCTCCAGGGGCCGGACAAATCTGACTACTATTTGGCAGATGAAGAGTATTACAGGATAAGCAGGCTATTAGATCCTGGAAGAAGAGCCTGATAGTAGGTACGGAATAGCCTGGCAGGGCATTCAAACAAGCTGGATTAAGAAGATAAACAAAAAGTGCAGTTGTATGAGTCAATAACCGTGTCCTATTGTCAAGGAAGACCAAGTCCAACTATAAAACTACATCATCTATGAATGTTAAAGGGGAAAGACTGAAGATCAGTTAAGAAGTAGAACAGGTCAAGCGAATTAATAGGGAGGAGCATGCCCTATTAATCTGGCAACAACTCCTACAAACGGGGGAGAGCGTTGAGAATAATGTAACGTTAATATTGGTAGAATTATAAATAGCAGAATCAAGCATTTGTAAAAGGATTCATTATTCATTGGTTTTTATTCAGCTACTTTACAATTTATCTTTTATTCCCGTATATTCAATCACTTATACAAATTAGTATTCATCTTATCAAAATAATAGAAGCGATATTCCTTGCACTTCGTCTTCCTCTATTATTCACTCACAATATACAAAACTTATAGAACTAGATACCCAAATCACTCATTAAATAAAGTCGGATCCATTCAGGGGAAATCCTGCTAAAACAATTGCCGCCCACCGTGGGGCATCTAGTTCTTTATCAAAAAAAAAAAAAATCTTTTACCATCCCTCCATTTAATATTCACATACAAAAATGGTGGAACTCACCCCAGAACAACAATTAGCGGCTGCCCTGGTTAAAATCAAAGAACTGGAGGCAATTCAAGAGAAGGCACCCAAGCGAAGTAAAATCAACAGTCAAGGAATCGAGTCTAGCTTTGAAGAAAAATTAGAAAATCAGGCTTCGGGCTCCAAGACCAGATTCGAACCAGGAACCCCATTATCAAAAACATAGACTTTTCCAATTTTGGAACTCCGGAGAAGGATACATTATCCGGTACCCCAGTCATTTCCAATGATGAAACAAACAAAACTGAAGCAGCAATAATGATGGCTATGCTTCAGGAAATCCAAAAACTCCACAACAAAATAGAAAATATACCGGAGTACTGACACCGTGGCTGAGGTAGAAGTTGATGCTTTGCGATTCACCCTTTGCAGATGAAATTGCAAAGATTGATCTTCCCAAGAAATTTACCGTCCCATCCATGAGAACTTATGATGGAACGTCTGATTCACAAAATCACGTTGCCATATTCAAACAAAGATGTTGGCTGCCTCAATACCCAGTGAACTCAGGCAGTCTGCATGTGTAAAGGCTTTGGTACAACCCCGACCGGAGCAAAGATTACAATGGTTCATTAATCTCCCAAATGGAAGTATCAAGAATTTTGCAGAACCGATCAATGCCTTCAACCAACAATTCGCAAGTAGCGAGAGATATGGCCAAGAGACCCGATAACTGTTCAGGGTAAAACAACTTCCCAAGATTCTCTCAAAGAATTCCTGGCCAGATTTGTCAAAGAGAAGGTGGCCATTCCCGGTGTGATGAAGAGACAAGGTAGAAGCATTCGAGCAAGGAGTCTTGCTTGACGGTGACATCATCTATGCATTTAACCAAAAAGCATGCCCAACCTTTGCCATTGTTCAATCCATCGCCTTAGAGCATGTCAGATTGGAGGAAGATCTCAACTTCAGGACAAACTCATCCGGAGGAAAGCAAGGCTATGGACACACTATCGGAAAAGCTCCTACCGTAAAGGAGGCAACCCCGGATCAAGACCCTATTCCGGACACAACGATCCAAGTCAACATAGCACAAGAACACAAAGGTAACCTTTCTAGCCTTCCAACTATTCCTGAATATAACTTCTCTATTAATACTGCAGGATTAATCAAACGCCTGGAAAGCCTAGGAGATGCGGTCATATGGCCCAAGAAATCCGACAACCCCAGGAAAGACCCAACGAGATGGTGTGACTTCCATCAGGACATCGGGCACACCACAAAAGAATGCATCCAACTCAGGAAACAGGTGGCATATCTTCTGAGGAAAGGCTATTTGAAAGACTTAATCCAGCAGCCAAAGAACAAAGATGAAGGACAAAACAAGAGAGATTCAGGGAATGGCAGAGATCCTCCTCCTCCTCCCCCCATCTATGAAGTTAAGTTCATAAATGGAGGATCGAAATCGTGGTCCGACCACTCACCGCCGAGAAGAATATCCAGGGAATCCAGACTTCAGCCCCCTCCAGGTCCAAGTCATTGCCTGCTATTACTTTTGATGACTCGGACCTGCAGGGAATATCAGATCTGTGACACCCTTAAATAACGCGATAAATTAACACCTAAAATCTACGGAAAAACTGGTAGGATATGTTTGTAATTGGTCCAACTATGTAAAAACCTGTAATTTCAAAAATTTTTCTAAACCAATCACAACATTTCCAACATTCCCAAGAGGCGGGTGCCAAAACCTGCAATGCTAACGAACTAATTTACATGCCATAGCTAACGATAAGAAAATGTAATGATACAAACCCAAAATAGAAAAGGGAGACATATGTCCCTTCAAATTATATACAAAACCAAAAGTTAAAAGGTTTACTATAAGAATAGCCAAAACTAGGTCCAAGGTTCCTTATGCTCACTAGCTCGTCTGTGACCCCAACAAAGCATCAACAACCTGTCAATCGCATTTTATACAAACACGAAAGCCACATTAATATAATAACAAGAAGTTGTAATCATATAAAACATATGTAACTGTCATATATTCATATAGCCCCGAACAATAATAATAGTAATAAGATCGGTAGAATCGTGTTACCTTAAACGCCCCTTATTCTTCGAATAAATGGTCCACAAGGCACGGGCCTTACCCCGGGTCTTCGAATCCTTCATAAAAGGGCAAGAAAACGGAATAAAGAAGCTAAAAGACGACACTTTTATAAGACGGCGAAAGACGAAACCACTACAAAAAGGAGACTTTCTTACCTTAAAAGGAGGAGGAAGGAAAGGGGAAGAGAATGGTACAAAAATTACGGAATTTGGTCGAGAAATGGGCCGGGATCTGAGGTTTATGGTGACGAAAAAGGGGTGTTTTGGTTTCACTGGTTGTTGGTTGTTGTTGCTGATAGAACGAAAGAGGAAAGGAGAAAATGAAAGGGGAAAGTGACGGGGGATGGGGACTGTACAACAACAAGGATAATAATAATAATAATAATAATAATAATAATAATAATAATAATAATAATAATAATAATAATAATAATAATAATAATAATAATAATAATAATAATAACAATAATAATAATAATAATAATAATAATAATAATAATAATAATAATAATAATAATAATAATAATAATAATAATAATAAGACACCAGCTAGCTTGCTAGCTACTAATTATACGTACGTTTCTTCGTCGTTAAGAAACTTCGATCGTTATTAAAACCGTTTCGAGTTAAATTTAACCGATTTAAGTAAAAGTTTCAGTAATAAAACGGAATCAATAATAAATAAATTTAATGAGTGAAAATAAAATAAACTCAGCTAGTTAACGTAAATAATACAATATCAGCTTGAATCGGAATTATTAGCGATTTTTACAAAACTAACGGATATTAATAAAAATTGCTAATTTAGTGAAATAAGCTCAAAATAGCTAATTGGACGGTTTTGTTCCCAAAATCCATCTCGGGTTTACTTAAAACAACTTTCATAAGGACTCGTAAAGAAACGGAAATTATTAAATAAATAAACTCGATCTAATTTCAATAAACTCGAACTAACTTTAAATAAACTTATTAATGATTATTAAAATTAACGTATCGAATTATGATGAAATTAATTAATTAGCTGAGAAAATAAATATATAAATCGTTAACCAACGTAATTAAATACAAAGTAGCAATTAAAATAATTTTATCCAACTTAATAAAATACGGGGTGTTACACATAGTCCTAGCATGTGAATACTAGACCGACTCATACTACACTATCATGTGAATCACATAACATCCAGGAATCCAAACTCTATCAACCATAGCCGGCTTGCATCTCACCTTCTATGATTCATAGAATCATCAAACAAGAAAGGGCAATATATCAAAGACAGGCATAAGTTCTTAGCACGGTCAATAGTCACTCTGTAACTCGAGTCTATACCACGAGGTAGGGAAGGTAATCGAACCGGTATCTTGGCTCAGAGGTTCTATCAAAACATGGCCAAGACACAACACAACCCTAGCCTAAAATCTGCGCAGACCTAGACATGCGGATACACACCACCGCACCCAAATGAACCTATTACAAACATATCCTGTCAGTTTTTCTGTAGAATTACGTGTTTATATTCTACGTGTTTACTTTTCCGCAATAAGTGAGGGTTTCACACTATGTGTTGTTATATTGTTGTTCACATGATAAGCACGATTGTCTAGCATCTATATGCTAAGGCTATGTGTTATTCATATTCATATTCTTATGTTTACATGTTATATTAATTATGACATTTCGTGGCTGGGAGAACTCGGAGTTACTCCCCACTGACTGTGGCTTTCGTATTTGTATAAAATGCGAATGACAGGTAGGTGATGCATATATGGGGTACATGGACGAGCTAGCGAGCAAAGTAACCTTGGGACCTAGACTGGTTTTATTTCATTGTGACCCTTAAACCCTTTTTATGTCACATACATTTTAGGGACATATGTCTCCCTTTCTCATATTTGGTTTGTATAACTTTGTTTCCCGACTTTAGCGATGGTTAGGTTATGAAACTTCTAGTTAGACCTTGTATGTTTGACACCTTCCAATTTGGATATCTTTATAACAGGTTCAGGTTTTAAAAATTACAAGTTTTTACCCAAATGAACCTATTACAAACATATCCTGTCAGTTTTTCTGTAGAATTACGTGTTTACTTTTCCGCAATAAGTGAGGGTTTCACAGTTGATAAATTTGGAAATGGGTCGTATGAGTATTCAATTTTCTTGTAATCTCGTGTTTAAAAACTTTGGTCTTGTCGGAATTTGCATTTGACCTACGGTTCTAATTATTTTCGAAATATATTAACGGTCCGAAATTACGGGGCGTTACAAGATCTACACCATGACAGCTTGGTAATCACCATGCAAATTGGCACAGCTAAGGTATCAAGAATCCTGATAGACGGAGGCAGTTCAATCAATCTGGTGATGCTTGACGTCCTCAAAGCTATGAAGATAGATGAAGGAAAGATCATCAAGAAATCCAGGCGTCTGGTTGGATTCAATGGGAGAAACAAAGAACACCCTGGGAGAAATCAGCCTGCCAACCTATGTGGAAGGCGTGGCTTCATATGAAAGATTTGGAGTAATGGATTGCCTATCCTCATATAATGTGATCCTGGGCAGACCATGGATCCACAATGTCAAAGCAATCCCATCAACATACCATCAATGTGTGAAAATACCAACCGAATGGGGGATAACCACCATCAGGGGAGAACAAAGGACGGCTCAGGAATGTTACACTCAGGCTTTGAAACCCTCAAAGTCAGGTAAGTCCCTTGCATAGCAATTAAAGCCACCTGTCAGGGGAGAATATATTGCACAATCACAGATGGAAACAGGAGAGGTCACTTTGGACCCAGAATTCCCTGACATGAAAGTACTTGTAGGGTCAGATGCACCGGACTCGGTCAGACCCGATCTGGTCAGCTTTCTCAAAACTAAAATGTCCTGTTTTGCTTGGTCACATTTTGATATGACTGGTATAGATGCTGATATTATAACTCATAAGTTGAATATTGACAAATCATTTAACCCTGTACAGCAAAAGAGAAGAAAATTTGCTGCAGAGAGGCACGAAATCATCAACCAAGAAGTTGACAAGCTACTGGACATGGGAATGATCAGAGAAGTAATGTACCCTGACTAGCTTGCAAACGTAGTAGTCGTCCAAAAGAAAAATGGCAAATGGAGAGTCTGTGTAGACTACACCGACCTAAACAAAGCCTGCCCAAAAGATCTATTTCCCCTGCCACACATCGATGCAATGGTGGATGCCACTGCATGCCACGAAATGTTAACATTCATGGATGCCTCCAAATGGATTCAATCAAATAAAGATGCACCCTTCAGATCAGGAAAGCACAGCCTTCATTACTGGAAGAGGTATATATTGTTATACTGCTATGCCCTTTGGATTAAAAAATGCAGGTGCAACCTATCAAAGGCTGGTCAACATGATGTTCAAAGACCAAATAAGAGATACCATGGAAGTCTACATAGATGACATGGTAGTCAAGTCAAAAAAGGCAGAAGACCACGTCAAAGACTTAGAAGTAGCCTTTCAAATACTGGAGAAATTCAATATGAAGCTCAACCCACAAAAATGCCATTTTGGAGTCTCAAAGAGCAAATTCTTGGGCTATATGGTGACAAAAAGAGGAATAGAAGCCAGCCCTGAACAGATCAAAGCTATCCTGGAGCTAGAACCACCAAAGACGGTCAAAGACATACAAAAGCTGACTGGAAGAATAGCGGCCCTGAACAGGTTCTTTTCAAGATCGTCAGAGAGGTGCAAATCATTCTATAATCTGCTAAGGAAGAACAAGGACTTTCAATGGACCCCTGATTATCAGACTGCCTTTGAAGACCTGAAAACATATCTATCCTCTCCTCCCTTCTTGCCGCAAAACCAGTCAAAGATGAACCCACGACAAGATACCCTGCTCGACACAGAGATCACTATCGGTGCGATCCTGGTCAAAGAAGCAGACGGACAACAACACCCCGTCTATTACGTAAGTAAAAGTCTCTGATGCGAGAGATCGGTATGGCCTGCTTGAAAAATATGTTTTAGCTTTAATTATGAGTTGCACAAAATTAAGACCATACTTTGAAAGCCACCCTATAATAGTCGAACCAATCTTCCTATCAAGTCTGTACTCGGGAAGCCGAATTGTCCTGGACGAATGTGCAAATGGTCATCCAAATAAGCACATACAACATAACATTTGAACCAAGGACAGCAATTAAGTCACAAGCACTAGCAGACTTTGTGGCTGACTTTAGTCCAACCCTAGAACCCGACCTAATAAAAGAAGTAAACAAACCGACCGCGACCAAACAGACCTAGAATGGACCCTATTTGTCGATGGTGCAAATGCAACATGAGAGGCACGGCCTGGGGTAGTACTAAAATCGCCACAGGGGGATACGATAGTACAAGCTATAAGCTGTGCATTTGAGGCTACCAATAATGAGGCAGAATATGAAGCCCTAATGGCTGGATTAAAGGTATGTATTAAAATTGGTGTGCAAAACCTAAAGGTATGTACTGATTCCCTTCTTATTTCCAACCAAGTAAACGGAATATATACTGCAAAAGACTCAAAAATGATGCTTTATTTGGAAATCGTTCAAATTTTAAAAGCAAAATTCCGCAATTTTAATATTAACCAAATTCCCAGGGACTTGAATACCCAGGCCGATGCCCTAGCCGGCCTAGGTTCGAACTTCACTCCCCTTGACTTCGACAAAATACCCATCGTACATTTATTAGAACCTGCAATAAATAAACAAGATGAAAGTTTCCCAATTTATGTTGCCAATTCTTGGACAAAACCCTACTATGACTGACTACAACAGGAAATCCTTCCCCTAAATAAGCAAGATGCCAGAGCACTAAAAATAAAAGCTGCTTCATATACTATTATTAACAACGTGCTTTTTAAGAAATCGCAGGTTGGGCCGTACCTCAGATGCCTGGAACCACAAGAAGCTGAGCAGATATTATCAGAAATCCATGAAGGATACTGTGGAAATCATAAAGGCGGAAGGAGCCTGGCAAGCAAGTTACTCAGAACAGGTTATTATTGGCCCACCTTGAGGGCCGACTGCCTGGAATTTAATTGCCATGGATCCACAATGTCAAAGCAATCCTATCAACATACCATCAATGTGTGAAAATACCAACCGAATGGGGGATAACCACCATCAGGGGAGAACAAACCCGTTTAAAGACCAAACCCGTTTTTGGACCATCACGCAATTTGAGGTCCAAGACCAAACCCGTTTAAAGAAAATATCGAGCTTTTGGCCTAGGATCCTCATATCAAGAAGTTGGAGGATTTTTACATGTTATCTTTTGTCTTAAAATGAATTGAACCATGTGGGACAAGGTAGATAAAACCGAGTGATGGGGACATTTGCACGGTTTTATAGACTTATCAAGGGGTCACTTTCAACCTTTCCTCTTTTGAACAAGCAAGTTCTAATGCACCTTTGGAAGGCTACCAAAAGCATGAGCCGGTTTTTGTGAGCCTCTAAAAGGTCTATTGTGATCATAAATAAGTCAATAGAACATGCCAAAGGGAGGTTGTATTTTATGCTTTATGTCATTGTCTTGTGTAAGTTGTGTAAGGTCTAGAGGACCGTTTTTCTTGTTGTTTTTCGGTCTTTATGTGAGCCCTAGATCTTAGTTTGTAATCAAGGGTCAGGATTGTATAGCTTGTAGTATAAAAGCCAAAGTTAGACATGAGAAAAAAATCAGATTTTGGATGAATGAAAAAAACACAAGTTAGAAACATTGATTTCTACTAAACCTCTTTTGCTTAGTGCTTAGAGTCGGGTATTCTTCTTTGCTGTGTGCTTGAAGATAGTCCTTGGGTATTTTTCTTTGCTGTGTGCTTGAAAATTATCCTTTAGTCTTAACCTAGTGGCTGTGTGCTTGGGTTAATTCATATCCCCATCGCATCCTTTACTCTATTCGATTGTAGAGTTCTGGAACCGTGATTTTAAACAGTTCTGTCGACTGTTCGATTGCAGTCTTCACAGTTTCTGTTGAGTTTTTAGTCCTTTTTATCACGATTAAACAGTTTAAAACACTGTCCAAATCGTGTCCTTTTCAGTAAAAATCCGAGTCCTTAGAGTTTCACTTCAGTAGTGGAGCGGGAGCAAGTTTCCCGGTTATGTAGTTAGGTTATTAGAGAAAATGTTATTGTCGGATGATGTTAATTACTTAGACAAGCACCAAAACTCGTACTTGTGTATGAAACTTGATTTTATGTATAAAAGTTTGATGTGTTTGGCTTCCCTTGTGTTGTCTGCTGGTGTTGTTGGTTTTTTTTGCAGGTTTTTACGTATTTGGCTAGGTCAAAAACGATATTTATGCTAAAAAAACATATAAAATTGGCGACTGAAAATGTAAAATTGGCAACGGATTTCAGTCGCCAACCTTCTGATATGAAATTCGACATGGCGACTGAAAACAGTCGCCAAAATGGCGACTGAAAACGGTCGCCAATTCCCCACTTATAAAACTGACATGGCGAATAAATGGCGACTAAAAACAGTCACCAATTTGGCAATTGAAGTGGAAAAGCAGTCACCAATTTGGTGATTGTTTTTAGTCGCCCGCTTAAAAAAATATAGTCGCCAAATTTGGCGACTATGACCCATCGCCAAATGCGACTAAACCTTGCTACTAAGGGCGGGCGACTGTTCTCGGTCGCTAAATTTATAGTGGCGACTGAAATCAGTCGCCTTCTTTAGTCGCCCTTGTCGTGATTTCTTGTAGTGCAACACTTCTTTTTAGTTGGAACGATTATAAGTAAAGTTAGTTCGTTATTGGACAGGTATGAGTATCAAATATAATATTTAACATATGTGGTTCCTAAGGAAAACCCAAAATTAAAACCATTTGAAATTTTGTGCGACTGATCCAACTTTTATTTAAAAATTATCGGATAAAGTCATGGTGGAGTAAAGTACTCATACATATATACTTAGTTTCAAACCAATTGACGTTTAAAAGAGTGGGGTTTTTGGTTTTTACAATCCTACTTAATTAAGTGTTTGATCGGGTTGAGTTATGGCCTTATCGGTGACAACTGAAAATGCTTAAAGAAATCATATTCTATCTATCTTCATTTCCTAGGTTTATAAGTAACGCGACTATTATCAGTTCATGGATCATAGGATATTACAATCGCACGAGCATTAAATCTAGTATCAATCAATATATCAATATCAATTTATATATACTTAAGATGAACTTTTCGAGCGATTCATTGGTTACTTAACAAAAGGAATTTTCGAGAAATGTTATTGGCTACAGCTTAAAACTCACAAAATAAGATAATTATTAAACCTTATGGATATAGTTTTTGCTATTTTTAATATGTTTTTATTGATTGTTTTTTACTCGTAATTCGATCGAATGCATGACTCTTAGTCTATGTTGTTATCAATTTTAGCAAGGGTAGAATACTATAACATGATATAGTTATTAAATAGTTCTCCGTACATGTATATATATATATATATATATATATATATATATATATATATATATATATATATATATATATATATATATATATATATATATATATATATATATATATGTCTTCCCAATTCCCGCATTTTTTCATTCATCTTGATACGAAAGTTGTGTAGCTTAGAAGTTTTATTAAAACCATATTACCTACATAAAAGAGTTTCTGAAACTCCCGTTTGACCCGATGGCAACCGCTGTAATATTTCTGAACCCGGATGTTACAGCAATACAAGTCATGGGAAACAGAGAGTTCTAGAGGTTCGGTCAAGATGACTGGATCGTGGCCGATGTTGACCAAGGAAAAGTCAAGTGATAATGTGAATGCCCAGTTTAGGCCTAATATTTTGGACATGATTGCGTTGTCGCTCTACTAACATGTTGATTTTGGTTTGGGAAATTGGAATAGGTCTTACGCGCGAGTTTACCTGAATCTCATGTAAGACGGGTTTATAATGTGTGGTGCTTTTAATTATGTGTGTATCTTAATAAAGTTACTGCTTATACAATAATGATTTCAATTACGAATATTCATTATCCTACTACTCTACCTATACGATAGTAGGAGACTTGCTTTGGGCACCTTCTCTGATCGATGGCCTTACCATTGGCAATGGAAAAACAAAGCAGGCTCGACTTAGAACCCAAAGCAACGATAAAAGGGGTTGGGTTTATACGGGTTTGGGTTAGAAACGGCGCAAATTACCACCTTTTTGCATAAAAAATAGCAGCTACTTCGCAAATAATAGAAGTTTAAGTTAACATCACACGTTTAAAATTAGTAATGATATACACGAGTTTTGGACAAAATAGTCTTATAGAATAACAAGACTTTCGATATACTCTTTATACTTTTTACGAAATATTTTCTATTTACATACCCTTAACCTTATTTGCTCGAATTCTAACAAGAGAACCTCTCAATTTTATCAAATTATACATCTATTCATCGATAATTTAAGTGAAGTATGGGTGTTTAATTTATAAATTACCATTAACCAATTAAATCACTCCCTTTTTCTATGTTTCTAGGTTGGAGTTGCAGCGTTACATTCTCTTCTCTTTGTTTTGGTTTGTCAATGTAGTGTTGGAAAATAGGGGCTTTTATGCCTTGAGTGTTTTTTCCATTTGTCCCACATTGGTAGTGAGAGGCTTGTTTAGTGTGTTTATATAACACCTCTTAACATACCATGTCACTAGTGGATCAAGGGAGGCTTTTGTGGAGACCTTGCGAGGTGCTTAATTCAGCTTGCACACGCACGCGCGCGTCGTGCCCATCCCCGAGCTCGGCCCGGCCCGGATCCGGATTTCTGATTCGTGATTTGGCAATCGCCTGAGGCGGGCTATGCCTATCTTTTTGGGCCGGATCCGAGCTGTGTTGTGGGTTTTGTTTTGTGTTTGTTAGCAGAGTTGAAAAGGTCAGTCAAACTGACTGTTAGTGGGGAGAGCCTTACTCCCACTAACTCGGTTTTGAGGCTGAGTTTCAGGAGTCGGTTTTGGCTCCTGTATCTGCTCTTATTTCACTATAAATTCGAGCCTCTCTGCAGCATTTCAAAAAACAACAACACTTCACTTCTCCGTTTCTCTTCTTTTCTTCTCTCAATATTTCTGGCTAAAGATTAAGTTCGTTCCAGGCTTCTCCGGTCTCGAGTGGGCGAGTTTGGAAGGCAGCAGTAGTGTAATCCTTGGGGAACTACCAGTCATTTGCTGATCGCCACCACGGTCGTACTGGAAATAGTTTTCAAGGCAGTGGTTCTCTTCCACGTCACTACTAATCTCGTTCGGTATTTCTGCTCCTTTTTTCATTGTTACTGCACTATCAGAATAACAATTTGAAAAATATTTGTTGTTGCTGTAACAATGTCGTCTGTCTTATCAAAAACCCTTCCTGATTTGACTAAGCTTGAACAACTAGACGGTAATAACTATAAACGCTGGTCACAGAAACTTCTGATGTTTTTTGAACAATTAGAAATTGATTATGTGCTGTTTAGTGACTCTCCTGCTTCTGTTAAGGAAGCAGCTACTGCTGCGTCTGTTGAGGAGACTCCTCCTGTTAGTTCTGTCGTTAAGTCAAATGAAGAGACTATTAAGAAATTTGATAAAGATAATAAGACTGTTAGATGTCAGCTTCTAAACAACATGACTGACACCCTTTTTTACCTGTTTATGGTTCATAAGTCTGCCAAACTGATATGGGAGTCCTTAGAGGCTAAATATGGGGCTGATGACGCGGGAAAAAAGAAATATGTTGTGGGTAAATGGCTGCAATTTCAGATGGTTGACGGGAAACCGATTATGGAACAAGTGCATGTCTATGAGAATTTATGTGCTGATGTTGTTAACGAGGGTATGAAATTAGATGACGTTTTCGTGGCTAATGTATGGCTCGAAAAATTCCCTCCTTCCTGGTCTAACTATAGGAACCACCTTAAGCATAAGAAAAAAGACTTGTCTCTCCAAGAACTAGTAGGACACATGAGGACCGAAGAGGCAAATCGCCTTAAAGACAAACCTGTTAGTCAATCTGTGAATGCTTCTGTTGCTGTTGTTAATGCTAATCTGGTTGAGTCTGGTGGTCCGTCTAATACTGAGAAGTTCAAGGGTAAAGTTAAGGCAAAGATTGGTTAGGGTAAGAATCAGGGTCCTGCTACGAACAATGGTCTAGGGAAGCATACCAAACCCGTTGCTAAGATTCAGAAACCAAAGGGTCCTATTGTTTGCTACGTGTAACACCCCCATACTCCAAGTGCCTTACCAAGACCACTTAAGGCATGAGAGTGATACCATCTCAGTTACCAGAGGCAATGATAATTAAATAGACAATAACGAAATGTACTTTAATAATAATAAAGTTAAAGCGATACAACCGACTCCGAAACTGATAAATGAAAATACAAAGGTTCTCAAACTGTCAAACGACTAAACAAAATAAGAGAATGTTCGACACAGCGGAAGACTTCTAAAACAGCATCGTGATGACTCAACCCAGCTATCCCATGCGCATCGACTCATACCTGCTCAATAACTGCTCACCATCCCCGAATGGATCACCGCAGTTTTTAAAACATTTAAACAGTCGATCTTGACGATTACATAAAACAAACAAACACCAATAAAAACAATACTACAAACAACTCAATCAGCACAACCAAATCACCACAACTCCATCTCATCTCCACACACCTGACTACACACTAAAGTGTGTAGTCCTGCCAGAGTACCCATCGCAACAAGTACTCCACACCGCCAGTGGGGGATCACAGCCGTTCCCACCTAAGCCCCGCTCATCTCATCCGAGCGATAAACCCATGTTCATTAATATGCACATCCCTTCTGTGGCGGGTTCCACAGAAGGCGAATCAAGGGCGTGAAGCCACTCCCGCAAGTGACTCCACTCAGCAAGGGACGCACCCCGAAGATCACAGACAGATATACAACAATCACCTTACACAATCAACAATTACCAAAAACCAATTCCAATACGATAATTAATCAACAACAATGACAATGACCAACAACACTATGTAACCAATACTGAGTAGGGAAACCCTACCTGTAATAGCAATCACTGCAGATGAACTAGCAGCTAATCAGAATCTCTCCTCTACGAATCCTCCTCCTATAACATACAGACATACAATTACCACCAATACTACACAAAACACCGAAAACCCCCAACATTACCCAATTAGGATTTTAATGAAACTCAACCAAATGCTATAAAAATTATACGAGGAACTTACCCTTGACACGATGATCACGACGGCGTAAAGAACGAGATGATCCGACCAAACTAGCCTTGGGGTTTGCCAATAAAGCGAGAGATGCGAACAACGTAACTTCTAATCTCTTTGAAAGGTTTAAGAATGTTGAAAAAGTGTTTAAGAGATAATGATGAAAGCTTTTATATTAATCTCGCGTTATTAAAAAAACTCGTCCAAATAAACCCGTCAAACACACTTACTCGATCGAGTAAGTGACTTACTCGATCGAGTGACCCTTACTCGATCGAGTTCCAAACTTACTCGATCGAGTACCCCACAGGCAGACTACTGTTTTGTGTAAGAAGCTACTTACTCGACAGAGTAAGCCCCTCTCGATAGAGTACCCACAGACATAGAAAAATGTAGTATTACACTAGGTTTGTGGGAAAACTGGTCACAAAGCCTACGAGTGCACTGAAAAGAAAACTGTTGAAGCCAATATTGCTGTGACTGATTATGTCATTGTTGCTGTGGTTGTGGAAGTTAATCTAGTGGGTAATGTTGCTGAATGGGTCTTGGATACTGGCGCTTCCAAACATCTCTGTGCTGATAAGGGATTATTTGCTGAGTTCGAGGAGGTAGCTGATGGGGAATGTGTCTACATGGGTAATTCTTCGCAATGATCACAGGCAAAGGAAAGAACTTTCTCAAACTCACCTCGGGGAAAACACTTGTTCTCACTAATGTTTTATTTGTACCCTCATTGCGTTGAAACCTCGTGTCTGGTGCTTTATTGAACAAAGCTGGTTTGAAACTTTTTTTTGAGGCTGACAAGGTTGTAATGTCGCGTAATGGAGAATTTGTGGGCAAGGGTTATCTGTCTGGGGGTTTATTTTTATTGAACATTGATTCAGTTTTTAATAATATTGCATCTACTTCTGCTTATATCGCTGAGTCTATTGATGTTTGGCATGGTAGATTAGGTCATATGAATGTTGACTATATTAAAAAAACTTAGAACTATGAGTTTAATTCCAACTTTATCGAGTTAATAATTCTCTAAATGTGCTAGCCATGTTGAGGCTAAATTCACAAAGAAACCTAGTAAACTGGTTACAACTAGGAATACGACTCTTCTTGCACTAATTCACACCGACCTAGCTGACTTCAAAAAATTTGCAAGTAGAGGTGGTAAAAATTATTATGTTACTTTTATAGATGACTATTCAAGGTACACCCGTGTTTATCTGCTTAAGACTAAAGATGAAGCAGAACAATCGTTTATAAACTTTAAAAATGAAGTCGAAAATCAACTCGACAAAAAAATCAAAAAAATAAGGTCTGATAGAGGTGGCGAGTATAAGTCTAGTTATCTAGCCAACTTTTGTGCTGCTAACGGTTAAATACATGAGACTAGTCCACCTTACTTACCTCGGTCTAACGGTGTAGCTGAACGTAAAAATAGGACCTTAAAAGAGATGATGAATGCTATGCTTTTAAGTTCTGGCCTGTCTAACGATATGTGGGGGGAAGCAATACTTTCTGCTTGTCACATTCTTAATCGTGTACCTCATAAGAAAATTGACAAGACAGCTTATGAGATTTGGAAGGGCTATCCTTCTAACCTGAGTTACCTTAGGGTATAGGGATGTTTGGCTAAAATGGGTTTACCTGCCTTTAGGAGACCCACTGTTGGACCAAAGACTTATGATTATGTTTTTATAGGTTATGCTCAAAATAGTTCTGCTTATAGATTCATGTCTTTGAGTGATCGTTCTATATCTAAGGCTAGAGATGCTGTGTTTTTTGAGCATATTTTTCCATTACAGAAGAATGTTGATTCACCTCCTAGTTTATCTGTTACATATAATGATATCTCTTCACACGCTAGTAGTATCACTTCTATTGATCATATTGCTGAACCTAGAAGGACTAAGAGACCTAGATGTCCAAAGAACTTTGGAGCTGATTTTATTTTAACTTTGCTGTCTGAACATGGATACACTGTTTGTGCTATTGATGAATTTGTTTCAGCTTGTTTAATAGAAGATGACCCAAAAACGTATAGTGAGGCAATAAAATCCATTGATGCTAACTTTTGGAAAGATGCTATTAAAAGTGAACTGATTCTATTGTGTCTAATCAGACTTGGAAGTTGACTGATTTACCAAAAGGTAGTAAACCCATTACGAGTAAATGGATCTTTAAAAAGAACATGAGACCTGACGGTACAATAGAAAGGTTCACAGCTAGACTTGTGTTTAGAGATTTTACACAAAAGAAAGTTATTGATTATTTTGATACTTATTCACCTGTGACCAAAATTTCGACTATTAGAACTCTTGTCGCCTTAGCTGCTATTCATAACCTTTTTATACATCAGATGGATGTCAAAACTACCTTTTTGAATGGTGAGCTAAGGGAAGAGATTATATGTCGCAACCTGAAGGGTTTGTGGTAAAGGGTCAAGAGAATAAGGTGTGTAAACTGAATAAATCATTATATGATCTAAAACAAGCACCTAAACAGTGGTATGAGAAATTTAACAACACTTTGGTAAGTAATGGCTATATGGTAAACAATTCTAATTCATGTGTTTATTCAAAATTAATAGAATCTGATTGTGTGCTTATATGCCTTTATGTTGATGACATGTTAATACTTGGTAATAATTTGGAGGCAATAATTAAAATCAAATAATTTTTGTCATCGCAATTTGAGATGAAGGACTTAGAAGAAGTTGATGTAATCCTAGGTGTTAAGGTTATTCGAAACTCTAAAGGAATTTCTTTAAGTCAATCTCATTATGTAGAAAAAGTGTTGAAAAAGTTTAACTCCTTTGATGATGTGCCTGCTAGGACACCCTACGATGCTAGTATACATTTATGTAAAAACTTGGGTAAGAGTGTATCCCAAGAAGAGTATGCTAAAATCCTAGGTAGTGTGATGTTTCTTATGAACTGTACTCGACTAGATATTGCATATGCAGTTAGTAGACTGAGTCGTTATACAGATAACCCTAGTAGTGAACATTGGAATGCTCTTCATTGTTTACTAAAATACCTAAAAGGAACAGTTGACCTTTGCTTGCATTATGGTAAATTTCCTGCTGTGTTAGAAGGATATTGTTATGCAAATTGGGTTTCAGGTAACAATGAGATCTGTTCTACTAGTGGTTATGTCTTCACCATGGGTGGAGATGCTATATTGTGGAAGTTTAATAAACAGACTTGTATTTCACGCTCTACCATTGAGTCGGAGTTCAAAGCTCTTGAGTTGGCAGGACAAGAGGCTGATTGGTTGAAAAACCTAATGGCAGATGTACCAGTGTGGGGAGGTCGGCAAACACTGGTCTCCTTACATTGTGACTCACAAGCAGCCATTGGTACTGCTAAGAATAGTGTCTATAATGCGAAGAAACGACACATTCGAATCAGGCACGCTGCAGTTAGACAACTCCTTAATAACGGAGTGATCGCTTTGGACTATGTGAAGTCCGAAAGCTATCTGGCTGATCCCTTTACGGAGGGATTGACTAGGAAACTAGTCGTTGAAATGTCGAGGGGAATGGGGCTTAAGTCCTTAAGTCAAGAATGACTAGGCCTAAAGTTTCTATTCCTATGGCTTTATATGATTCATAGCCTTAAATGGTGGTGCTTTTGAAACGCACTTGATGAATCATACACAGGTTGGACATATGTCCTTAATGACTTATGCTAGAAGTGCTATTGAGAAGCACTTGAGCCACCTACATAGGTGTGGTGATACTAAAACTATGAGAAGTCTTGTGAACACATATATTAGTACCAAGGTAAACAAATAGCTCTAAAAAGGAGCTCGTTGCACTTTGATATCGCGGGACGATCTTAATTTTGAAGGTCTGATATGTGTTGTGGAGGGTATCGACCGAAGCGCAGCTAGGAATTCAAATCGCAGGATATTCTCTCGCTGTAAGTAAGTTGTTTCCTCATTTCACTAAAGTGTCAATTCAAATCGAAAGATATTGATACCTAAGTATCCAATCCTTCCTTTACCCAGAAATTCTTCTTTCTCTGTCTCTGGCGCCCCTAGTGGGGGATTGTTGGAAAATAGGGGATTTTATGCCTCTAGTGTTTTTCCATTTGTCCCACATTGGTAGTGAGAGGCTTGTTTAGTGTGTTTATATAACACCTCTTAACATACCATATCACTAGTGGATTAAGGAAGGCTTTTGTGGAGGCCTAGCGAGGTTCTTAATTCAACTCGCACGCGCCTTACCCGTGCCCGAGCCCGGCCCGGCTCGGATCCGGATCCGCATTCGTGATTTGGTATTTGGGATTTGGCAATCGCCTGCGGCGGGCTATGCCTATCTTTTTGGGCCGGATCCATGCTGTGTTGTGGGCTTTGTTTTATGTTTGTTAGCAGAGTTGAAAAGGTCAGTCAAACTGACTGTTAGTGGGGAGAGACTTACTCCCACTAACTCGGTTTTTAGGCTGAGTTTTAGGAGTCGATTTTGGCTCCTGTAACTGCTCTTATTTCACTATAAATTCGAGCCTCTCTGTAGCATTTCAAAAAACAACAACACTTCACTTCTCCGTTTCTCTTCTTTTCTTCTCTCAATATTTGTGGGTAAAGATTAAGTTCGTTCCAGGCTTCTCCGGTCTCGAGTGGGCGAGTTTGGAAGGCTGCAGTAGTGTAATCCTTGGAGAACTACCGGTCATTTGATGATCGCCACCACAGTCGTACCGGAAATAGTTTTCAAGGCAGTGGTTCTCTTCCACGTCACTACTAATCTCATTCGGTATTTCTGTTCCTTCTTTTTTCATTGTTACTGCACTATCAGAATAACATGTAGTGTACATGTACTTTAGGTCTATAATTCTTATTTTCATTTTTTGGTGATTGTCGGATTGAGGGAAACGTCGTCGGTGGATAAGGAAAGGCTGGTGAGCGTGAAGGTGACTATCGTGCGGGCTCGCTAACGGTGCAAAGCTATCAGTACGTGTCATTTTTCCTATATGCAGTACATAGTATTAACGTATCATATTAGCATACGGTGGTGCTTAACGTTAGTGGCATATATATGGCGATGGCTGACAGCGACATATGATGGTGGTTGACGGTAGTGGTGGGTGGGAGAGGAAATGAGAATTTAGGGGAGAACAAAGGAGAGAAAAAGAAGAGGTACAAATGAGTAAATTGTGTACGAAAATTAGCACCCAAACAATATCAGTGAATCCAACTTAAATATAAAAAACTTACTTAGTGTAGGATAATAGGATGAGAAATTGAACTTTATAGGCGCAATTGTAAAAGTTTATTCAGTTTATTAAACTTCTACAAAAATTAAAGTACTAAAGTTTACGAGTTTTTTTAACTGAATCAATCTGTATTTTCATATAAAGTAAAGGTAAATATTAGATATTTCACTGTTTTTTTCTTACTAAATTCAGAAATGGAATAATTAAGTTAAGATAAACAAGTGGATATTAAGAACAAGATAAAAGGGAACGGATAGAGTCATGGAGTGAATGAAGTTAAAATGGAGGTAACAAGAAAATTTTGGCTCTATTTGTTAAAACTAACTAAAAAGATAGCTGAAAACTAAAAAGGTAACTGATAAGTTAGTTGAAAATTAGGAACTGATAAGGTAGCTGATTATATGAAAAAATGTTTGGCTAACTATCTGAAAAGCTAACTGATTTTGATGAAATGCCGTAAAAGGATATGATAATTATTTAATAGTATAGATTTAAGGGGTAAAAACGGAAAGTCAAATCAAATCAGGTACCTGAAATCCCAAATGATACTCTAGGTAGCATTTCATTTCAAGTAGCTTATTTGGTTAAATAAGCTATTTGCCAAACGCTTAAAAAAAATTAAGGTATCTGAAATTAAGGTCAAATAAGCTATTTTGACCAAATCAGGTACCTGAAATGTCTTGCTAAACGGAGCCTTTATGCAGATAACAAATTATGCAACTCGCTTGCTAGACCTGATACAATGGGGAATTGGGGATATTGTACATTGAGTAATATGGGGGAAATTGGTACTAAGTCGGCATACAGAGTCGGATTGGTACAAGACATATTCGAAAATAATTGTACTCGACTTATTCTCTATTTTTGTTTAGTTTAAAGAATAAAACTGTAAACAATTATTGATGACAAGGTCATTTATCGTATAACGGTTAAGAGGGATTGGGATTACTGGAGTTAATATTGAAATTTACATCTCACTGTTGCTCCTTTAAAACGTGTTTGACAAAGGCTCCTTTATTTTATTCTTAGTAAAGTTAATATTAAAATTTACGCATCACAAGTTGTTACGTGTGTTTTCAGGACGGGTCGATTAAACCCAATCAAAATAATGTTAAATCAGTATCAACAAAAATTTTTTATGTCAGATGTTGATCCTGAGGCGGGTTTACCCGTTTAAGTTTATTCCCTTTTACGGCAGAATGAGAAAAGAAAGTCAGATCGAAACAAAACAAGGATACAGCGTTCCGGGCTAGCATGCGTAAACCCCGAATTCCAGGTTTGTTGATGTCAAAAGAGGAGTGTGATCCGTACTTTAGGAGAGAAACTGGCTGGCCATAATCGAGGAAGCTATACTAAGACGACATTCACATCCGGAGCAACTACAGAAACGGGATCAGGACCCGTGACAGGTTCGCATAAAGCCTTTTGCATCACCCATCAAAACTTCGTCAACACTATGGTGTTCTTTGGAGGGTAATAATTATCACACGAATTGACCAAAATTTAAGTACATATATGTTATAAAATGTCCTAGAATCAACAATCCCAACATAAAAATTCAGAAATTATTTATTGATATTACCCGGGCAACGCCCGGGCATGAAATCTAGTATATACTTAAAAGATGAACTTTTGAGCAATATTATTGGTTCAAATTTTGTGAATTATTTTAAGTTATAAAATAGATAAACTTTCCGTGCTAAATAAATAAATTAATGAAAAAAACAAATAAGATAAAAAAAAAGATTATAATATTTTAGTAGTTGACTAATTCCCTGAAAACATACAATTTAGCTAGACTAGAAGTCTATAATTCCATCGCAAACTCCTCTATATATGAGACATACAATTTAACTTCTACTAAGCTTCTACCAACCTTTTAATACAACACTATATATATATATATATATATATATATATATATATATATATATATATATATATATATATATATATATATATATATATATATATAGGGTTATTTAATGGGAATACTATGAACTATGGGTACCCTTCTCAAAATACTATGACCTATTAATTAACTACGATTACTAGCAACTATTAACTACCTCTTCTCCTATTACACTAGGTGACCTACTACCTGTTTAGCAAGTAAAGTCTTCTTACTTTCTATACAAACCCACTCATAAACCCACCCTACCTTTATCATCAGATTCATCACCACATTACCTACACCATCCGCAACATCACACTGCACCATCAGCCACTAGCCCAACACCACCAACCACCAAATGTCGATCCATCACTACTACAACCTTCAGCTACCCATCCCAATTTTACATCCAGTTAATTTATTTTCTCCCTTCTGGATTTCATTTATAACTGATTTTTTGTGTGGGTAAATGTAAATGGAGTGTTTTATTTGTGCAATTATCATGTGTAAATCTAGTACTTTATTTTTTTACTTATTTCTATTATTGCTGGGTTGTTTCTCAATTGGCCTTTTGTAGATTTGGGTTGTTCTTCAATTGGGTGGTTGTTAAATTAATTGAAATTAGCAAAGGGTATGGCGGGATCAGGGGTAACAATGGAGCTTTCAAGTTGTTGAAGAATGATAAGAGGAGAGCTGGAATTTGATTTGTGTTGATAAAGATAATGGCGGTATGATAAGAGGAGAGCTGGGGATTTGATTTGTGAGAAACATAAAACAATGGAGCCTTACTCGTTGCCGCAATAACCGACATCGGTTCAAACCCATTTGCACTACAAAAAAAACGCGGGTTAGTGACGGCCCTACCGACGAAAAAAAGAGGCCGTCAGAAAACACGGGTTACTGACGGATTTGTGTCGGAATTTCCGTCGGTAACTATTCCTGACGGACATTCTGTCAGTAACTATTGGCGCGTTGACAAAGTCAAAGGTGCCAAAAAACCTGTGACGGAATTTCCGTCATTGCTATTCGCATGTAACAATGGAGTACAGCTGGAAATCATTTTGGAAACCTGACGGAATATCCGTCAGTATTTTGAAAAAACTGACGGAATTTACGTCAGTGGGCCAAGATATTTGAATTCTGTGTTTATGACAGGCTGTCATAATAATTGGTCCACTGACGGAATATCCGTCAGTATTTTGAAAAAACTGACGGAATATCCATCAGTGGACCAATAATTGTGAAGTGTACAGTCACTTAAATTATTGTCTGCTAAAGTGGATATCTGACGGATTTCCCGTCAGTAAAATAGGAATACTGACGGAATTTCCGTCAGGATTTCTGTTTTACTGACGGGAAATCCGTCAGATATCCCTACAAACCGAAACACGGAACACTTTCCCCTCACTTTACCAAATTTTCCCCAAATCAATTAAAAATCGTCAACCCTAACCTTCTTAAAACCCGACACCACCACCACCCTCCTCCACTTCCGGCGCCACCACCACCAACACCACCACGCCGTCGCCGTCACTATAAGGTAATTAACTTTATCTTTTTTTCTTCTCTCCTTTATCTTTTTCCTTCTACTTAATCTTTTTCATTCTTTTCTTATTTTTAAGTTTTTTTTTGTCCATAACCGCCGCCGCCACCGACCCCCTGCCGCCGACTGCCCCTTCTTTTTCATTTTTTTCCTTTGTCAAGTTAATTAGGTATTTCTCCTTTTAATTTTTTTTAATTAGTTTAATTAATTTAGATTATTAGTTATTGTTTTAATTGTTGTTGAAAAAGGGTTGGTGTTGATGCATGTTGACTTAGGATAGAAGCCAATGTTGTGACGGATGTATATTGTTAATTTAGATTATTAGTTTTTTTTTTTTTAATGTATGCATGTTGACTTAAGATAGATATGTAATTTTATTCTTAAAAATTAGATTATTGTTAATTGTTAATTAGAATAGATATGAATTAGACTAGATATGTAAAATGAAAAGTAAATCATGTTAGTTTATGTTAATTGAAAAAATAGTCATTGTTGTATGTTTTGTTTTTAATATTGTTAAAATTATTGTTCATATTGACCTAGTACCCGTTCAAAAATTACTCACTAGGATTAATTTTTGAATAGTCCCTGTTTTGGGACAGTCTTTGTACGTTTTAAGTCACTTAGGTAGTAAACATGTGCTTGTGATTTGTTAATGAGAAAAGAGTTTGGTGACAATTCCTTTAATGTTCTTTAAATGCATATGTAGAGTAATTATTTATTCTACATTGTGTATTTGGAGAACGGATGAGAATTGCTGCCGAATTTTTTTCCTCATTAATAAATCACAAGTACATGTTTGCTAGTGACTTAAAACGTACATTGATGGGTTTAGGTTGGAGTGATAAGGACCCAATTCAAAGAAATACAATATTTATATTGGTTAAAATGTTACATTATTGTGTATTACGCTTAATTTTGATTGTTGTTAGGTTATTATCTTTTTTAATGACATATATAAATGTGTAGATACATAATAACATGAAAAGATTAGAACGGCAGTGGATGTATGAAAGATTAGACGAAAAAAAGAAACCCAAGAAAGCATTTGCAGAGGGGGTGAAAGAGTTTATTAAATTCGCGGAAGGAAGTAGTGAGTACATGAATTTGGTTGAAATGAGGTGTCCGTGTAAGAAATGCAAAAACCTAGGTTTTAAAAGGAAAGCAGATGTTCAAATTCATCTTTGGTCGTATGGTTTCGCCGATAATTATTATGTATGGACATATCACGGTGAGAAACTACCTAGTACAAATGCTTGTGAGAATCCTTACCGTGAGTTCGTGGAAAATGCATTGCGTGATACTGTTGACCAAATTTTGGAGGAACGACTTAATCCTGTGACCTTAACGATGAAGAAGTGCGTTATGAAACCCCGAACCCCCAAGTTTCTTCGTTCTTTAAAATATTAGAGCAAGCCGAACAGCCGGTGTTTGAGGGAAGTGATATGAGTTTGTTGCAAGCAGCTGCTAGGTTGTTATCACTCAAATGTGAGAACAACATATCTCTTAGATACGCTAATGGTTCGTGTTTAATTTGTAAGACATGAAAAACATGGTAAGACAATTCTCTTTTTATGTAAAACATTTTGCGTTCAATTCTCTTCTGTTGTCTATTGATTCCCGCATTAGCGGTCGACGTGAAAACGGATTCCCGCTTGGCGGTCGACGATTGTATGTGTTTTGCAAGTTTTGGTTATATTTGAAACGATGCAAAAAATGCATCGTGGCTGTATTTGAAACGATGCAAAAAATGCATCGTGGCTGGACAGCAAGCTGCTGTTTCCAGGCCTGGTTTTTATTAAAACCGGCGGAATTTCCGTCAGTATTTTGTAAAAACTGACGGATTTTCCGTCACTAACTATTTTCCCCATTTTTCCAGAAATCACAGAAAAAGGCCACGTGTCAGATAAAATCGACGGAATTTCCGTCAGTAATGCAAAAAACTGACGGAAATGCCGTCAGTTCTATTCTTATAATTTGATTTCAGAAAAATACATGGAATGCCACGTGTCAAGTTATACGGACAGAATTTCCGTCAGTAATGCAAAAAACTGACGGATTTTCCGTCAGTAATGCAAAAAACTGACGGATTTTCCGTCACTTTCTAGCTAGAAATAAAGACGGATTTACCGTCAGTGATCCGTCAGTATTTTGAAATACTGACGGAAATTCCGTCAGGGCAGGTTTTTTAGTGACGAAATAAGCTGACCCTGATTCCTGACGGAATTTCCGTCAGGAAATTGAAATACCGACGGAAAGGCCGTCAGTATGGCCTTAATTTTTCCGTCGGTTTCCCGCGTTTTCGTTGTAGTGTTGATTCGCACCATTCCAACATCCACTAGTCACTATGGCTATATCCCAAATCTGCCACACTAATTGATGAGGGTTAGTAGGTGGGATGTGGAACGAGATGGTCAGAACTGTTGAAAAAAATATCAGACTTGAATTGGTGTTGTCGATTCTGCAAATTGAAGTGTAACTATGAGGAAGGACGCGAGGGTTATGTGGTTTTATGGGCAGGAGATGGAGACGAGTTGCGGCTAACCACAGTGGTTGGGAGGGTGTTGTAGTGGTGATGTTAAAGGAAAAAAGTGGGTCCCTTATAATTTTTAACCTGCTCCATCCAGTCAAAAAATGACCTATTCTGTTCTATGAAAGGGAGTGCAATAGTTGCTAGTAATCGTAGTTAATTAATAGGTCGTAGTATTTTGAGAATGGCACCCATAGTTCATAGTATTTCCATTAAATAACCCATATATATATATATATATATATATATATATATATATATATATAGAGAGAGAGAGAGAGAGAGAGAGAGAGATTTGGGATCCAGTGAGAACCACCTACATAATGAGAACCGTGAGAACTCCACCTTACAGATATTTTTTTCTAAAAAATAATGATATATTTGGATTCGGCATAGAATTTTATGGCTAGATAACATATATATTGGTCCAAAAAGTATAAATTATTGACGGAAATCGAGACGAGAAACATTTTAATAATTTTCATGCACATACAACTCATTTTCACGTATCTAACAATTTTCATGCACCTGGAACTCGTTTTCGTGCACCTAGAGCCTGATATTTTCATGCACCTAGTAATCATTTTCATGCATGTAACAATTTTCATGCACCTAGTATTCGTTTTCATGCATCTATAGCTCTTTTAGTATACGTAGTTGTACTTTCGTACACTAAGTTTATATTTTGTTAATAAAATAAAAAAAAATTGTTTACCTATACTAAAAATGTGTTTGAATAAACTAAATAAAAGGTAAATGATCCATCAAAACTTTCACAACAAGATTTGACGATGATTTAGTAAGGGTTCTCACGGTTCTCATTATGTTATATATATATATATATATATATATATATATATATATATATATATATATATATATATTCGTCCATCGTATTAATTCACACACATTATTATAGAAGAGGGCGATGTCATAAAGCTAATGGAGGATTCTGAATTACGTAAACTTGCAAAAAATACTCATCCGAGAAGAGGCACTCATGGATGCCGTTAATTCGAAACCCGAGTATGCCTGGCCGATACATCAAAGAATGCAATGATGCTAACAACGAAATTATTAGCCTATTGGATACATGCAATGATTTTAATGTCCTTGGCAAGCAACGGAGTGAAAACATCAATGCCCACATAACGGAAAGACACCCGGGATGATATAAAGCTGGCCAACGACATGACTATGGAAATAATTCGGACCTGGTTTGGATGGCACAGCCTTGTTGAGAAGCTTCGATATGAATTTAAAGTTTCGTACGACAAATTCATGAACTTAAGGAAAAGGTATTATGGAAGTCTAGGAAGTGAATTAGTTAAGACGATTCAGAAGAAATTAAGGGAGTGAATTAATGAAGGACGAGACTGGGCTGGGGATTATGTTAAGTATGGAATTAACATAAGTTTGCAATGTATTTGGAACTATGGTTCACGAGCTAGATGAGTTAGAATGATTGCAATAGACTTTGATCGAAATGCTTGTGCGGGAGCTTAAAGGTTACGGAAAGAGACACACTTAGCAAAATAAATAATACACTTAGCAAAATAAATAATACCCCTTCTGATATGTTTACACTTCCTCTTTTTTTAAGCAAAAGATAATATAAAAGAAATACTATTAATATCATGTGTATCGTTTTCTTTATTTGCTATTAAGGACTTTCTAACTACTACTATGTCTTTCCCCTTGTAATTTCGCAATGTACTTTGCAGTACTATATGTCCTGATCAATTAAAGGTTTGATTTAAAACTATTTTTAAGATTTAACAACAAAAATGAAATTACTTTCTTACGCTAAAAATTTAGGTTCATATTATTAGTAAAATATCTTTTGGAATTTCTTGACTAATTGGGAGTATAGAAACTACTCCTAAAGTTATACATACAAAAGGCTAATCGCACCCATTAATAATGGTGATAACTATTCCCTCTGTTCCAGTGATATCTTTACACTTTCTTTATTTTGTGAGGATAAAATAAAGAAAGTGTAAACATATCACTGGGACGTACACGTTCGAATCAGATCAATATATTTCAGATTATTTGTAGAGAAACATATCTAGTTTAGGGAATAATCTATTTATTGACAATTGGTTTTAGTGTGGAAGAAGCGGACTCTCTTTGCTCCATTTAGACGCAGCCCATTTGAATGATTTAACATTATTGGAAAACTTAAAATTATTGTACTCGATTAATTATCCGTATATATATCCCTATTACACTGGTACAATTCATGTTTGGATAGTTTTCTAAAGGAAGGAATTGAGTGGTATATATGGTAAACTAAATAAAACTTACCAATTATAAGAAAGTGTTTGATGAATACTCTTTTTATCTCAGCAAAGATAGTATTAAAGATTATTCTTTATATAAATGATTAGGAGTCATTTTAAATCAGTTAAATTTCAAAATGTGAAGTTTCATTACGAGTTACTTTAAAATCCGATCAATTTCGTAACAATTCGAAATATTGTGTTCCAAAAGTCCTTGCATTCTGGATCAACTTAAGATATTATGATACACTTATTAGGTCTAGATCTTCGTTGATAATAACACAATGAAGTGACTAAAACGTGAGTAAATAGTTATTATAAAAATATGCCTTTTTTAATCAACTCATATGACAAATACTTTGAAACCAATATGATATAACCCAAGCAACTCCCGAGCGTGAAGTCGGTCTATTAATCAATCGTTACTCTAATGAAAAGTGTTTCTGAGTAGTATTCCTTAATTACTGATTAATTATTATTTTAGAGCATTTTATACTTCATACAGATAAATAAATGATTGAAACTCATTAATTAAGAAATGCTGTTTCTATGATTTCATGACCAAAATATAGGCATATATTCGTTATAAAATGCTTTCAAAGCAACAATCTCAAGATAAATATTTACAAATTATTTTTTGTTATTACCCATCCAACGGTCGGGCATGAAATCTAGTATATATACTTAAAGGAGGAACTTCTTAAGCGATATTATTGGTTTAAGTTTTGTAAATTATTTAAGTTATAAAATATTGAAATAAGATAAATATATTTAGTATATTAAATATGTTAAATAGATTTCTAAATCTCCTTAATTGAGATTATAATCATACGGTTACAAAGCAAGAGTCCTATCCTAAACTATAGTTGTATTTCATTATAATTACTCGCTGCCTTCCTTGCAGCTGTATAAATTTTAAATTGTGGTGCTCCAATCTGTTTAGGTGATTTTTACCAAGTTAAATGTATTAGGTCAATGCGGTCTTACTCGTTGGTTGCTTGATTTGATCGTTTGTATTTGATATTTAAATTAGGAAATAAAGTACGAAATATAAATTGACACGTTAGATTTGGTGACGCGGAAAACCCAATGTGGGAACAACCGCGGGAGGGGCGGTACCCTGCCAAATATTGCACTATCTATGAATGGGAGGATGAATACAATTGATGCGTAATGTAAATCTTGCTAGCACGAGGTATTGTGTATGTGTGATATTGGATGTCCTTCTTCGATTGCTTCCCTTGCTATTTGTAGGGTAAGAACCCTAGGTGTATCCTACCATGTTTATGGAAAGGAATATAACTTCTATAATAACTCTTTCCATATCTCACTATCTCCCTCAATTCTCCTTGATATCCCTGAAAGCTCCCTGACTTCTCCCTGACTTATCTTTCCTAAACACGGATGTTTCCTTTAGTGGGCTTTGGCCTCCTTCTATACGCTCCTGCTGGCCCATTACCCCTTTCAGCGCCCTTGCTCCCAATCGTGGGCTCCCCTTCTTCCACTCCTTCCTTTATGATCCATTACTTACTAAGTGGGCTTTCGTTATTGTGTGAATTTTAGCCCAAACAGTTTGCCCCCAATTTCTTGCGAGGTACGCTTCGAGGCGTCGAACAAGGAATTTACGTAGTTGATTATTTAAAACCCTAAGCCGTCATTTACACTCCCCCCATGCACACATTACATCATTTCTCGCGCCTCCTCCTCATTTCTCTCTCTCTTTCATCTCTCTCTCTCTCTCTCTCTCTCTCTCTCTCTCTCTCTCTCTCTCTCTCTCTCTCTTCATTTATAATCTCAACTCCCTCCCCACTTCATTTACTCACTTCCATTCTTTCCCCAAAAAAAAAAACTCTTCCCCTTATTCTCATCTCTCCCTTTTCTCTTTTTTCGCCGGCTTCACTGCTTCACTCCCGCCGTCCTCTTAACCAGGTATTTCTCCCTTCCCTCCTTTCTTTTCTCTTTTCAATCATGGGAAAGACCCGACAAGCCTCTTCATCCTCTACCCCAACTGACCGAAATCCAGACCCCGTCTTTCTTTCGCGAACTCTTTTTACTCACCCCCATGACTGTGACTCCGCCCTCACTCCCGCCGATATTCCCCTAATCAAGGGTATGCTCGGCCTTGGTGATGGGGTTCAGATAGCCATCCCTGAATCGGGTCAAAAGGCTGACGCTATCCGTCCGGGGTGGGTTTGTTTCTATTTATACCCATTTAGATACGGCCTCCGTTTCCCCTTTTCGAAACTTATCCAAGACTTCATCTTTACCAACAACTTTGCTATGACACAAATCTCGGCCACCATTTGGAGGGTTCTCCTCTACTCTTTAGCTGCATGTTTGAACTCTGGCAATTCCATGTCTCTGGGCGATTTGGCCCATATGTATGATATCAGGTCCCTGGGAAGGGGCCAATTCTCGCTCCGGGGTTCTGGTGAGACTCCCTTCAAGCATGTGTCAAAGTCCAGGGACGAGAAATGGTTTGAGGACTTCTTCTATGTGAGGAGGGCTTCTATCCAACCGCCTGCTGACTATATTGTCGAGAAATGGATTATTACTTCAAGTAAGTAGCTTTCCTGACACCTGGCTTGTTCATCCCAATGCTTACTGGCTTACTCTATCGTTTTCATGCAAGTCCCTGCTACCTAACCCGCATTGGTGCCCCGATCCCTGCTTGCAACAAACTGTTCTGCATTCCTCTAAGCGAGAGGAAGTTCCCTGATCTGCTGCCTGGATATTCACCTACTTCGTCCTCCACCCCCCTGCAATCAACCCACAGCATATCTTTCGGTAAGCTGCCTAAAGTCTTCTTTACTTGCGTGCAACCATGCTGGCTGTCTAACCTTTCCTGACACCTGAAATAATGACTGCTTGCAGGTTCAAAAGTCGACCCTTTGCAGGCTATCCTCTAGAATGCTAAAAGAAAAAGGTCCACTGCGAGTCCTGACGTGGCGTCTGCTTCCAAAAGGAGCGCCCCTGCTGCCTCTTTCCAGTCACCTCCTACTCATTCCAGCTATGATCGGACTGAACCTCTAGAGGTCAGCCCGCTGTCTTGTCATCCTCCTACTCCTCCTGCCAGCCCTCGTGCTTCTGCTAGAGGTGGCATCATTGCCCATTTTTCAGAGGGCTTTGGAAATGTTGACAAGGTGCCATACTGGCCTGAAATTGACCAATTGCTCTTCCCTCCTCTGGTTGATGCTTTCTCGGAGTTTGGTCCCGAGAAGATGGCAGAGAACAATGTGCATAATACTTTCATGGTGAGTATCCTTCGTCTTCCACCTGTTCTAAGTTTTTTATCTTCAATTCCTGCTAACTTTGACTTTCCTTGCCCCCAGGCCCTCCAGTCTGCTCTTTATAACAGGAATATGATCAACATAGTGCAGACCACCAGCCGTGCTACTAGCGCCAAGAACAGGGAGCTGTCTGGGTCCGTCGCTGATCTAGAGAAGCAGCGCACTGATTTGAGAGGACGGGTGGCGAGCCAAGGCGACGAGCCAAAGACAAAGAAGAAGCTGAAGGAAGGCGCTGATCAGCTGGCTCGTACCCAGGAAGTTTGCACCACTTTCTCTGACTCCTTGAAGCGCTTTGAGGAGAGGATCAGTGAGCTGATTACCCTGGCCTCAAACATTGTTGCCTATGCTACCTGGCGGGGAAAGATCAGCGGAATGCGTGCTGCCCTTGAGGAGCCTCCAACTCTGCAAGCTATTGAAGAAGGAGAGAGGCAGTTGGAGACCTTGTACCCGGTGCAACCTGACCTGAGCATCCTGATACCCGATGATGGCGAAGTGAATTCTCCTGCGCTGGCTGAGCAGTGTTTCTTGAGATCTTTGGGTTGCCCCGGATCTTTCTTGAGGGAGTTCGAGAAGCTATGGTAGATGAGGGTGTGCGGTGGTCCCGTGCACAAACAGGATGGTCAGCAGGAGGAGGCAGAAAAGATGCCAGATGTGGAGGTCATTAATGTGACCGACAATTAAGAAGTCTTTTTTTTTATTTTTATATCAGTGAACTTTTGGTAGTGTGGCCCTTTGGTGGCAGACTTGTAATATTTTGAAACACTTTTCTGGTAGCTCGCCATGGTGGCGATTAAACTCTAGGGCCGTATTTTCGGCCAAATTTTTGGAATACCCCTTTCCCTAGTTTGGCAAGTTTTAATTATATACTGTGTGATAAATTTCGTTTTTCTTAGTTTAGGAGGTTGTTGTGTCCGCCTGTTGACTGATTTAGGCGAGTCGTGTCATCCTGAAGAGGCTGACTCAGACTCAGCTAGCTGCCGTGTCAATCTGTTGACTGATTTAGGCATGTGCCGCATTGTAAGGAGGGGTGGCCGTGTCAACCTTAGTGGCTGATTTAGACCAGTCGTGTCAGCGTAAAAAGGTTGATTTAGACTGAGCTAGCTGCCGTATCAGCCTGATGGGTGATTTAGGTGTATGCCTTAATTTTGACTACTTAACTTTGTTCATGACACGGTGTGTTCATCATATTTTAGAGCCAACAGGGGCGTACTTTAGGCAAGTTTATCGTCATCCTAGGACCGATGGGACACTGCAGGATTCTGGTAGCGCAGAGATCCCTACGTTCCATATATATGTGCATGCATGCTGGGGCCCTGATTAATTGCGATTAGTGCGAGCTACGTCCATGGGGTGGTATCAGGGGTAGCTGGGTAAGCGTTTTTAGCTGTCAACCAGTCTCCCTTTCGTATGTTCCACAGTCCGCCTGGTGAGAGTGCATCTAGTGGAAAAAGTAGGTTAGGCATGTTGGAGTGTCGTGTGCCTTGTCACCCCGTATTGACAGTTGACAGTCCTGCTAGATACACTTTCAACGTACCATAGACAATAGGATTCAGAGTGATTGTACTTAGAGAAGCCTGAAAACAGAAAAATCTATTAGAATGATGTGAAGTACCTGACGCCATGTCATGGGGTACCAGAGCAATTATGGTCCCAGGACGCTGTCAGACCACACCATCCAATAGCAGTTTAAAATTTGAAAGAGTCAGAGACACCGGAAATGGGAATGAAATTGGTAGTATGCCTACTACCGGACTTTCTTTTATTTTAAAATAATTTGGCTTTCCATAGTACATTACCATGTAGGCTAAAATCTACTTATTGTTAAAAGTAATATCTCTTCAGGTGAAGTATGTTCCATGGGCGTTGTATGATTTGACCGTCCATAGTCATCAGTCTGTATGCACCATGGCCAACAACTCCTTCTACCTGGTATGGTCCTTCCCATTTGTAGGCGAATTTGCGTGCCTTTCGATTTTTAGTGTTCTGGAACACTTCACGGAGAACTGTGTCTCCTACCTCCGGAGCCTTTTTCACATTCTTGTTGTAACTCCTGGCCACTGACTGCTTGTAGGCAGCTAGACGTATTTTTGCACTTGCTCGTAGCTCGTCTACTGTGTCCAGGCTCCTGACCATCTCTGCCCTGTTCAGTTGCCTTGTCATACATCCATACCTGTGAGTGGGAACCAGAACCTCTGAAGGAATGACTACTTCCGCACCAAACACCAGGCTGAAGGGTGTTTGGCATGTTGCTATCTTTGGCGTCGTTCTATCTGACCATAACACTAGTGGCAATTCAACTGCCCACTTTCCTCCTAACTCCTGTAACCTCATTCTCAGATTATCCATGTTAATTTTGTTGCTGGACTCAGTTTGCCCATTAGACTTTGGAGTCCTGGGTGCTGATTTTTTCAAGGTGATGTTCCATCTGGCGCAGTATCCATCAGCATCGTTGGAGATGAATTGTGAGCCATTGTCACATTTGATCTCTGACTGGATGTCAAACCTGCCGATGATATTGCGTTTTATAAAAGAGATGACTTGTTTGTCCTTCACTTCTGTGAATGCTTCTGCCTCTATCCACTTAGAGAAGTAATCTGTCATCGCCAGCATCCATATCCTGTTCCCTGTGGCTCTTGGTAGGGGGCCTACTATGTCCATACCCCATGTCACGAACGGCCAGGGAGAAATGATAGGGTGTAAGGGCTCTGCTGGCTGATGGATCATTGGTGCTGAGCGATGGCAGGCGTCACACTTGCGTGCGTATTCTGCTGCATCTGCCTTTATTGTGGGCCAGAAGTATACTTGTCTGAGAGCTTTTTTTGACAGACTCATGCCCCCTGCATGGTTTCCACATTCACCACTATGGAGAGCATGTAACACGGTCTGTGCTTCCTCCTTGTCCAGGCATCGTAAGTAGGGACCTGCCAGTGACTTCCTGAAGAGTGTATCATCAATTAGTATAAATATGGAGGCCTTCACTCTCAATGTTCTTACTTCCTTCTTGTCATCTGGCATCTTGCTATGACGCACCCAGTCTAGGTATGGTGTGCGCCAATCCCAGTCATCTGCCTATATAGCTGGTTGGTCAGGCGGCTGGGAGTCTTCCCCGGCCTCTGTGGCTGTCTGAACTCCCACTTCATCCTGCTGGTCCTCCAGTTCTCCTCTGTCTATTTCATCTGTCTCCTGGATAGAAGGTTCCAGCATGTGTGCGATAGGAATGCTGGATAGTTATGTCGGCTTGAACGTTGCCCCCAGAGTTGTTAAGGCATCTGTTTCCACATTCTGATCTCTGGGAATCTGCTTGAGCTTGCAAGTTTTGAATTTTTGCTTTAACTCCTTTGCTACCTTTAAGTATGCAATCATCTTTGAATCTCTGGCTATAAACTCGTCATTTATCTGGTTGACTATTAGCAGAGAGTCACTGGATATGTGCAGGTGCCTGACTCCTAATTCCAAAGCTAGGTGCATTCCTAGTATCAAAGCCTCGTATTCTATTTCATTATTGGTTGCCTTGAATTCATATCTTACTGCTTGTGCTATCAAATCCCCATGTGGTGATCGCAGGATTAACCCTACACCTGCCCCCCTTTGATTGGAGGCTCTGTCGATGTGCATCTGCCAGATCTCCACGTCCTTGTTTCCCTCTAGGGCGAGGATTTCCTCATCTGCCAGATTCTGGATGGCTGGACTGAAGTCTGAGACAAAGTCCGCTAATGCTTGCGACTTGATTGCTGTGTTGGGGTCATACTGGATATCATACCCACTAAGGTGTACAGACCATTTTGACATTCTGCCTGACAATTTAGGTTTCCTCATGACAGACTTCAGCGGATAGTTGGTCATAACATGTATGGTGTGGGACTCAAAATAGGGGCGCATCTTATAAGATGCTACTACCAGAGCTAGTACTAGTTTTTCGAGAGATGTGTACCTCGTCTCTGCTGGCAGCAGAGACTTGCTTACATAGTATACTGGTCTCTGTTCCTTCTCCTGCTCTCTTACTAGAACAGCACTCACTACCACCTCTGTGACGGGCAGGTAGAGGAACAGTGGTTCTCCTAGTTCCGGTTTTGACGGCAGTGGTGGGTTGCTGAGGTAGTGTTTCAGCTCTCTGAATGCTTGCTCGTGGTCTGTGGTCCACTCGAACTTTTGGCTCTTCCTTAGTATGTCGTAGAATAACCTGCACTTATCTGAGGATCTTGAGATGAACCTGCTCAGGGCTTCTACTTTGCCAGCTAGTCTTTGAACGTCCTTAGGCTTTTCAGGTGACTCTAATTGCAAAACAGCCTTGATCTGCTCGATGATGGTTTTTATCCCTCTTTGTGTTACAATGTAGCCTAAGAATTTGCCAGAGGATACCCCGAAGGTGCATTTAGATGGATTTAGCTTCATTTTGTATTCCCTCAGGGTGCTGAATGTTTCTGTCAGGTGTCGCATATGATCTTTGGCTTTCTCTGATTTCGCCACCATATCATCGATGTATACTTCCATAGTTCTTCTTATCTGCTATTTAAACATGCGGTTGATCAGCCTCTGATATGTGGAGCCTGCATTCTTTAGGCCGAATGGCATGACGTTATAACAATATATTCCTCTTTCAGACATGAATGCCGTCTTCTCCTGATATGCAGGATTCATTTTGATTTGATTGTAACCACTCCATGCATCCAAAAATGTCAGCATCTCATGTCCAACTGTCGCATCCACCATTGCATCGATATGAGGCAGTGGGAAGGGATCTTTAGGGCATGCTTTGTTGAGGTTGGTGAAGTCCACGCATACTCTCCACTTTCCATTCTTCTTAGGTACTACCACCACGTTGGACAACCACTCTGGTTATTTTACCTCTCTTATTTTTTTTGCTGCCAGAAGGCTATCTACCTCTTGAATAATTACCTTATTTCTTTCTGCTGCAAACTTCCTTCTTCTCTGCTGGATGGGTTTACACCTTGGATCCACACTGAGTTTATGTGTTATGATGAATGGGTCTATCCCTATCATGTCGTCGTGCGACCATGCGAAACAGTCCATGTTATCTTGCAAAAATTTAATTATTTGTTGTCTCAAGCTTCCTGTGCATCCAGTTCCAATTAGCACATTTCTTACTGGGTGCAGCTTGTTCAGGTTGATTTGATCTAGTTCTTCAGCTGGGGGCTCAATGTACCCATCCTGGATAGGCTGCTTCTATAATTGCTATGCGGGAGGGCTGGCAGTGCACTTTAGTGCCTTCTTGTAGCAGCCTCTAGCTTCCTCCTGAACTCCTCATATTGTCTCTACCCCCATGGTGTGAGGAACTTTATGCACTGATGGTACGATGAAGGGACTGCTTTCATCTGGTTTAGCCACGGCCTTCCCAGGATGACATTATAGGTAGAGGGTCCGTCTATGACGAGGTATCTGACATGCTTGTTGACCCCTCGCACATAGATTGGGATGACTATCTTGCCCAGTGAGTTGGCTGTTTCCACCTGAAGCCTACCAGCGGGATAGTTTTCTTTTGTAAATCCTTCTCGCTAAATCCCATGCTTTTAACATAATCAGGTTGACCGAGCTGCCTGTATCTACCAAGACCTTTCTAACTGTAAAGTTAGCCATTGACAAGGTGATAATGAGTGCGTCGTGATGTTCCCTTTCGTCATATGTGTCTCCTTTATCAAAGGTGACAGCTGGTAAATCACTGTGAGAAATTCTGCAAGAATTTGCTGGTCTATCTCCTTTGGTCTTAGTGACATGTCTTTTAGCTTCTGAGTACGTCAGCCCACTTAGGTCTGAGCCGCCTGTTATCACATTTATTATCTAGGTGCATGTGGGTGGATTTGCAGGTTTCGCGGAGCCTACTTTATCATACTGCTTGCCCCCACGTGGTAATAGGTGGCTCAGCTCACCTTGCTCATACAGGCGCTTGATCTCTCTTCGTAGTGTGTAGCAGTCGTCGGTGTTATGCCCAATGTCACGATGGAACTCACACTTCTTCTTGCTATCTTTTCGCCTTGCTTGTCCTTCAACTGGTGGCTTGGGCCCTCTTACTCCATCTCCCATCTCCCTGAGTGCTTTCAGGATTCCTCCGATGCCTGTAGTGAATCCATACTCTGCAGAGTAGGGAGTAGCTGATTTTCTTCGATTCTGTTGACTCCCCTTCCATATGGCCTATACTTTTCGTCTCTTTTAATTGTAGATTGTTTTCCTCCTGACTTTTCTACGGCTGAGGTGCTGGAGACGCTTGGTGTATTAGGTAGGCTGGCTCTGGCTAGAATGTCTTCCTCCAATCTGATTGCGGCTGCTGCCTTTTCTTGTACCGCTTCAAAGCTATGACAAGGGTGCATAGTTAGCTGCTTGTACAGGTCAAAGTCATGGTGGAGTCCTCTCCTGAAAGCTTCTAATGTCGTTGAAACATCACATTCCCGTACTGCCAACTTCTCATTGTTGAATCTAGTATTGTATTCTCCAATGTTTTCTCCTGCCCCTTGGACGATTCTATATAAATCTCCTGCATGCTTTTGTGGCTTCCGGCTGCTTGCAAACTGCTGGGTAAATGCGTTTACCAACTCAACAAATGTGGAGATCGACCTGTTGGGTAGACTCACAAACCATAGAAGTGACGGCCCCGTTAAGGTGGATCGGAATCCTTTACACATGCAAGCTTCCTTGACCTGCCCTACGGCTGTTACTATCATCATCTTCTGCATGTACTGGCTTATATGGTCAAAGGGATCTGCTGTGCCGTCAAAGAGAGGCATATTTGGATTTGTGAATCCCTTTGGCATGGCTGTGATGGATATGGCGAGTCGACATAACTGTCAGGTGCTGCTTTCTCAAGTGGGGGTAGCAATCCTGGAACCCTACTTAGCATCTCTCTGAACTCCAAGTACCATTGATTTATTATACTACCTGAATCTGGGGTCCGCCTGTCAGCTGCTTGCTGATTCAATGTGCTACCTCCTGACCCAAACTCTTGAAGGTTCTGATGTGTTCCGGCAGCTAGGGAGTTGAGGTTACGATTGTTCCTTACTGCCAGTTCACCTGCGGGTTTAGCGTGGACCCTGCTCCAGGTGTCTGGCCGGTTGCTACGAAATTATCAACAGGGGTGCCACCTGTTCGTGCTTCCACGTGGCTGGCTGGCGACCAGTTATCTGGTGTGAGATATCCCAGCAATTGTGGGGTTATTCTTTCATCTGACGATATTGTAGCTAGATCCAGCCTCGTTACTAGTTCAGCTGGTATCTGTCGAGGCGGATTCCTGCTACCTGATGCCCTCTGTGTTAGATCCACTACTGGAGCTCTTCCTTCACCTACCTTGCTTGCTGATGTGGCAGATTGCTGCTTCAGAATGTCTATTTGTGCCCAGAGCTCTCTGTCTCTTTTCCTTGTTTCAACTTCAGCTTTCTTCTGGTCCTATCTCATGTTTTCCATGCCTTTTTGAAGGTTCTCTACACCAGCGAGCAAGATTTGTGTTGGACTGGGTAGTGGGGTGAGGCCTGAGCTCGCTGTTCCTTTATCTGATCTGGCTTGGGTTGTAACAGCAGGGTTTTTAGGAGGCAAAGAAGTTTTTGATGTGGGTATGGTTCTTGAGGTGTGCCTAGGAGCCTGCGTTGACACCGTTGATGCCGGTTTTGAGTAGAATTTGGTGGTAACGATGGTTGAATACTCCCTGACACGGCTTCTGATACTTGCTTATACATGGTGTATTTAGATTATCAACAATTCACGACCACAATGCCCCACGGTGGGCGCCAAACTGTTTAGGTGATTTTCACCAAGTTAATTATATTAGGTCAATGCGGTCTTACTCGTTGGTTGCTTGATTTGATCGTTTGTATTTGATGTTTAAATTAGGAAATAAAGCACGAAATATAAATTGACACGTAAGATTTGGTGACGCGGAAAACCCAATGTGGGAACAACCACGGGAGGGGCGGTACCCTGCCAAATATTGCACTATCTTTGAATGGGAGGATGAATACAATTGATGTGTAATGTAAATCTTGCTAGCACGAGGTATTGTGTATGTGTGATATTGGATGTCCTTCTTCGATTGCTTCCCTTGCTATTTATAGGGTAAGAACCCTAGGTGTATATTACCATGTTTATGGAAAGGAATATAACTTCCATAATAACTCTTTCCATATCTCACTACCTCCCTCAATTCTCTTTGATCTCCCTGAATGCTCCCTGACTTCTCCCTGACTTATCTTTCCTAAACACGGATGCTTCCTTCAATGGGCTTTGGCCTCCTTCTATACGCGCCTGCTGGCCCATTACCCCTTTCAGCGCCCTTGCTCCCAATCGTGGGCCCCCTTCTTCCACTCCTTCCTTTATGATCCATTACTTACTAAGTGGGCTTTCCTTATTGTGTGAATTTTAGCCCAAACACAATCCTCAAATTATGCACACAAATCAATGCTCTTTCTTTTAATTATATTTATTTTCATTTATCAATGATGATACTACTCTTTATTTTGATTATTATCTCCAATTATTAATGATTTATTATTATGCTATTTACGGCATAGTTTTTGTATACTTGAGTTTACCTTATTTGATCTTATAATTATGAGCGGACACACCTACTATGTTGTTGGAAAATATTCATGTCTGGAAGACGTCACCTTCAGTATCATTGTTCATGGTCATCGTTTGTAAAGTAAGACGGTGATTGTGCGTGTGAATATGGCGGTAAGTCGTATTGATGGGATTTTATTCACTTGATATTATCATCGACTTCTACAATAATATACAAATACTAATGTTGAACATCAAGCAATGTCAAGGAGATTTACAAGCAGCCTCTTTAAGAGTCTGATATGACGTCGTTCGCCCAATGAACATCTACCATAACGTCGGTCGCCATATTTTGCTAACCCACTTTTCCATAGGTGTTATGTATATAAATGCCAATACATAACACCTATGTATATAAATTCCAATACATGCCTCTTTAGTTGTAGTCTTCCAAGATTGAAAGACAGTAATAAGAGTACTTTGTTCAATTGTGATCAATTCATCGTTTTTTTAGGTGTTTGAAGTTTAGTAATAACTTGCATATAATGTTATATTTGTACGTCATATTTTAAGGCAATTACTCGCTCCGTTTCGGTCAATAGTTTAAACTAGAAAACTAATCATGTACATGATGTATAGGTTAAGTAGTGCTTCTCGATTTCCCGACGAGCTCTTAGTGACCGTGACGCCGGCGGTTAAGATTTTGTCGGGACTAAGGGTTCAAATGGCAATATAAGGTGTATCCTACGGAGTCAAACAAGAAACAAAGTGGTATACGGAGTAATAAGGAAGATGCTTCAAGAGAGTAGTGTTATTCATCATAGTCGTTCCATTTAGTTTATTTTTATGTAATTTATTCATATTGATTCAGTCTTTTTCCCGACTTTTTGTCTTAGAACGTTAAAGAAATTAAAATATTATTAGGTGACAAAACAACTCGGATTAATAAATAATGCTAAATAACTTTAACTAAAAAAATATCCGTACAGCACTTCTATGAACTATCCAATTCTAAATGAATTAGAGTCCCTCAATTGACTAATTCTAAATAGCTGTAAAAACTTTAACTATCAACCAAATAATAAAAAAAATGGTAGTAAAAACATACGTACAACACTTAATATATATATATATATATATATATATATATATATATATATATATATATATACATACATATATATATATATATACATATATATATACATATATATATATATATATATATACATATATATATATATACATATATATATATATATATGTATATATACATATATATATATATATATATATATATGGCTCTCTAATTTAGAGACAATTTACTGATTTATTTAAGAATTAAAGTTCGAGTATATATTAATATAAGGATTAATGATAATTCATGCAAAGGCAACAATGAATTTAAGCCATGATGTATGATAATAATTACAATTTATGATGCATGGAATGTATATACGCTAATGACTATTAACTAGACTTGACAATAGTGATATGAGTCAAGTAATAATTGATTAATTTTTGCAATGACGTTTTCAAGATAATTCAGTTTAAAAAATACTAAAACTAGCTTTATGTTCTTTTAGATATACATAAATGCTCTTTGTTTCTTCTTAGCCAAGTTTTAACTTTTTGTTATTTTTTTTGTGAATTAATTCACATCAATTAGCGGTACTATAGAATTCGTTTAATCGTTCTTATTTCAATGCTTAATCAGCTTTATGAAATGACCTAATTTGAGTTGTATGATGGTAGTCTTTGACTCTTATTAGACAATAAACTCTGTAATTATAATGATAATTAGGATTAGGAATAATAGATTCAATTTCGTACAAGCTCGGATTTTAATTTGAATATGTATGCTACACAAACGTCATGAAAAATACAGATTATTTAGTAATTAGTATCTACATAAGACATGACCCGCCTGTCATGAAATCTATCCGTACATAACTGAAGAAAAAGAAAGGACGTTTATCACAAATTGACAATTAACTACTGCAAGTATTTGATCAACAATAGAATAGGTTATATAATGTTGAACGTAAGAGAATTCTAACCGCGCAACTACACAATGTCTATTTGAATAGGACACAAGGTCTATTTGTATATGTAAACACTTTTTGTATTATGACTACGATAGATTTCCCTTTTCTAAATATTGGTTTGTTATTATATTGTTAATATATATATATATATATATATATATTAAACAAAAATCATTTCTCTAATATTTACAATGTCATTACAATTTTGAAATGAATCATGTATAAGAAATCAGCACCGATCACGGTCTGAGATGGGACGCCAAACTATATGCAAAATGGTCTACCCAAAAGAGCAATCAATAGTGCCATGGTGTTCTATGGAGAGTAACAGTTCTCACACAGATTGACTAAAATATAGCTATATATTCGATATAATTAAAATGCTTTCAAAGTAGCAATCTTGATCAAGATATATATAGAGCAAAGTTATTCAGAAGTTATTTCTTGATATTACCCGGCCAACGGCCGGGCATGAAATCTAGTAATAAAGAATTAGGAGAAGATAATATATAGGTTTGTGTTTGTGTACATCTATAAAAAGGACTTTGCACCTCTATATTCACAATTCTATTGTTCCATGGTACATATACAAAGTATCATACGGAGTACTTGATAAATTATGATTAGTCCGTTGCTATATGTGTGTTGTTTTTTGTCCAATTTTTCATTCTGTTTGATGTTGTGACACCACGCGATAATGCGAAAAATATAACTAATAAATTTAAGCGGAAAATATGAAATTTTTAAAAACTTTTTATTACTAGTAAATGTTTAACCTGCGGGAGTCACAAATAAAATGAAACAAGTTGAACGATAATCAAACTTAGGTTATTACAAACCAAGCCTAGCAAAAAAGGGGGACAAGATATCCCACGAATAATAAGTTTAAAAGGTGAGTCTAAGCATAACGATAGACAAAAATCCAACGGTCAAGGTACTCGCTAGCTCACACATGTCTTCACCCCAAATAAGTACTGATCTGCTGTCAGTGGGGAGTAACTCGGGGTTCTCCCAGCCATATTATATCAAAATGAACATACCAAAGAACTCAAATAAGGCAAGACATAATAAATGCGGGATACAATTCACATGAAAAAATAAGCATGGGATCATTCATGTTAGAATAATAAGAGAAAGCGAGATAGGATAGCAAATGAGCATGTCATAGGCATATGTCTAAATAAGTGAAGTAAAGAAAAGAACATAGATATGTTAGTTAATCACAAGAACGAATTCCAATGAAATGTGACATATGCAACTATCCAAATTACACAAAACTAGTACTTAAGTCATGTGAGATAGATAAACGAGTAGTCAATCATCGCAATACATATAGTTAAAAACCATAGCCATTACTTTGGAAATCTTCTAACAAACATTGCACGAGACGTGGCTATTAACATCACATGCGCACTCATGGCTTGCATCTCACCATGAGAACGGATGGGAGCATCAATCCCGGCGATCATATCGTAACTAGAAAGCTTGCATCTCACCTCTAGTATCCGATAGGACCAAGACTCTTACATTCAACCACATAAGACGTAAACTCTCGTGAGAAATACATATGCCAATGACCATGACCAAGCAAGACATTTACTACTCTTAGACTAAATTTTCCCCCGAAAAGACTAAGAAAAAACTCACTTGCTAGAACAGCACAAGTGACTAAAACCTACTTTCCAGAACAGCACAAGTAGCCAAAACCATACTTGCCAGTACAGCCCAAGTAGCCAAAACCGTACTTGCCAGAACAGCACACGTAGCCAAAATCGTACTTGCCAGAACAGCACAAGCAGCCAAAATCGTACTTGCCAGAACATCACAAGTAGCCAAAACCGTACTTGCCAGAACAGCACAAGTAGGCCAAACCCGTACTTACTAGAAAAGCACAAGCAGCAAAAATCGTACTTGCGAGAACAACATAAGTAGCCAAAACCGTACTTGCCAGAACAGCACAAGTAGGCCAAACCCGTACTTGCTAGAACAGCACAAGTAGGGCGCAAATATAAGTCAAGCAAGAAGGCATAGCATTATGGCATTTTCACAAGAGTACGACTCATTACCAGTAGTTACTTAGAATAAATCACTCATACTTGAAATATGATGAAAACATGAAAAGGAGCAAGTAATAACCCATAAATGAAATATACTAAGTCACTTCATACTTGTATAATATGGCTAAACATTGTATTTCATATTTAGAAGTTACTTGAGTTTAAAATAGAACAAGTGATAACAAATGAATTAAGTGATACGAAATACGAGGCAAAACGTAAATAAATAAATGAGAACTCAAATATGAAGTATATATCATCATTTCAAATTTTTCTAACATGAATAAATATTATACTCCATATTTACATGTTAATTAAACATAGTTTAAACAAACGATAACAAATGAATTAAGTAATGCAAAACGCTAGGTAAAATGTAAACGAACCCAAACCGAACCGCATTTAAGCTTAACAACCAAAACCGATGTTTAACATGTGAATGAGACATAAGCAAGTGGATCTAATGATAAAAAGGTATCAACACAACATACACAAGCATTAGAACCAAGGTTAAGATGCATACCAAAAAAAGAAACGTAAAACCCAATTTATAACAACAAGTTTAGTACTCGACTACAACAAAGGTCAAATTCAAACGATCATAACTTTAGTTCTAAGCATGAGAAAGAGGTGAAACTAATTGGATGTGATATCTTGTCCTCTTACGATTCTAACGGTAGGTCATAAGCCCAAAAAAACAAGTAACGAAGGAGTTATGACCATATTACGAAAACTGGTCAGGCTGAAAGCCGCACTGCGGGCTGCTTCCCACGACACAAAACAAGGCATGAACTTCATTCCCAATTTAAATTTAAGCTAGATTCACAACCCCAACTTAATCATATAACCAAAGAACGTCGCAACTATGACATAGCCACCATATTTCAACAATAAACACCCACAACATGTAGCAAAGATCGTCGCAAACTACAAGATACATACAATAGCTAAACAACACCTCATTCCTCACAAACCAACTTTACCTAATTGATATTATTTGCAATAAGTCATCTCAATAACATAAAAATACAATTAAAATATCAACTAACATTAATAATCAAACAAAATTCATCAATAACATTAAAGGTAGTAACTTTAATAGCCAAAGACTAAACTTTAACAATTAAAGCACATAATTTGATATAATACCAAGTAACCCATCATTTTTACCTTTTAGCTCTTCAAGGACACGATTCCGACTCAATACTACTCCGAAATACTAAAGCTTCCGCCTAGAGACATGTTTAAGACAAAAAGGGCTAGAAAACTCATCTCACAAAAACATGGATTTTCTAAAAGGTTCAAAAGGTAGTATTTTTCTTACATAGAAGAAGGAGGAGAAGGAGAGGAGAAGATTGGTACAAAAATCATAAGATTTCGTTGAGAAACGAAGAAATGGCATCCGTCTTAAGGTTTGAGTTTTTGAAGATTTAATGGTGGAAATCTCCTCTTTTACAAGGGAAGAAGATGAAGGGAGATGCTGAAAAATTAGAGAGGAAACCCTAACACAAGGGGGTTTTATTAACAAAAAGATGGTCCAGATGTGACACCCCCATACTCCAAGTGCCTTACCAGGACCACTCAGGTTTAAAGATGTCACCATCTCGGTTTCCCGAGGCAATGATAATCATAAGACAATAACAAAAAAAATGTTTAAATAGTATAAGTTTAGTGAATAAATACAATCCAAAACCAAATACCCAAAATACGGGTTACAAGTTCCCAAAACAACTGTCTAATCAATTAAATGAAATGCCTGACAAACTAATCAAGCTACAGCGGAATACTTTATCATCTGAAGGTGACACATCCCAGCTATGCCATGTATCTCGACTCATACCTGCTCAACAACTGCTCACCATCCCCGAATGGATCACCACCGTTTTTAAAACAATAAACAGGGTCAGTACTTATCACACAATTTATATAACTTAACAATACAACAAACAGCACAGCTCAATCGTCACAGATATACACTGAACTCCATCATCAACTCCACAACACTGACTACACACTAAAGTGTCTAGCCCTGTCAGAGTACCCATCGCAACAGGTTACTCCTCGCCGCCAGTGGGGGACCGCAGCCATTCCCACCTAAGCCCCGCTCATCTCCGTCGAGCGATAAACCCAAATCCATTAATGTGCACATATCTTCTGTGGTAGGTTCCACAGAAGGCGAATAATGGGCATGAAGCCACTCCCGCAAGTGACTCCACTCAGCCAGGGACGCACCCCGAAGAACACAGACAAATACAATCAACCACAACTACTATCAACAATCAAAACCAACAACCGTCACAATACTCGTATGATAATATTCAACAATCACAAAACACAACCAACACATCATGTGACTAATACTGAGTAGGAAAACCCTACCTGGAATGCAATACAGTCAGACGGTCTTAACAGCTGTTATCAAAAGGCCTCCTCTACGAATCCTCCTCCTAACATATGATCATACAATTACTAGCAATCAAAAAATACAACAAAACCCCCAAACCCCTAAATTAGGGTATAAAAAACCTTAACGAAATACCATAAAAACAGTATGTAGATCTTATCCTCGACGCAAGGAACACAAGAGTGTAAAGAACGATGAATTCCGACCTCCCAAGCTCCAGGATTTGTCAATAATGCGACGGATGCGAAGTACGTAGGTTGCCATCTCTTTTCAAAGTAATTAAGTTTGTAAAAGCGTTTTATGAAAGTGACGGAAAGGTTTAAATACTAAATCCATTATTAACAAAACCCGACAAAACACTACCCGTAAACCGGGCTACTCGATCGAGTAACTGACGTACTCGATCGAGTTCCGCCTACTCGATCGAGTAGCCTTCAGAAACTATTTTAAAATGCAAAACATCCTTACTCGACAGAGTAAGGCCCACTCGATAGAGTACCCAGAGACTCATAAAACCGTAGTATTACAGTCTTCCCTCCTTAAAAATAACTCCGTCCCCGAAGTTCAAACCACAACAAAACAAAGACATATTACTATACTCCCGACACAACAACCAAAACAAAACTCCACATAAAATCATGCTACTAACCAAACTCAACCCGACTCAACCACAACAAAACATACCGACACAACACAAAAAGGGTGTAAAAACTCTTAAAAACTCTTTGCGATCATCTCCTACCCCCCTAAAAGAAACAAGGTTACGTCCCCGTAACTACCATACATACCTGATAAAAAAGAAAAGGGTAACGCTCTCTCATGGCCTTCTCTGCCTCCCATGTAGCTTCCTCAACCTCGTGGTTAGACTAAAGGATCTTAAGAAAAACTGTCTCAACACTCCTAGTCTTTCTAACCTTCCGGTCAAGAATCTTCTTAGGCACCTCAAGATAAGACAAGGACTCATCTAACTCTATGCTCTCTGCCTCTAACACATGTGACGGATCGCTCACATACTTGCGCAACTGAGATACATGAAACACATTATGCACTCTCTCCAACGCAGCTGGTAAAGCCAAACGATAAGCAACCTCTCCAACCCGGTCTAAGATCTCATAAGGTCCGATGAACTTCTGACTCAACTTGCCTTTCTTCCCAAATCTCATAACCCCACGCATAGGAGACACTTTCAGAAGAACCTTGTCCCCAACCTGAAACTCTATATCCCGGCGATGCATAACTCTTTTGCCTATCCTGAGCCGCTCTCATCCTTTCCCTGATCATCTAAATCTACTCAACCATCTCATGTACCATTTTTGGTCCTAGAACCACTGTCTTAGCACCGTCGTCCCAACAAATCGGACTCCTACATCTCTTCCCATATAAGGCCTCAAACGGTGTCATGCCAATACTGGTGTGATAGATGTTGTTGTAAGAAAACTAAATCAAATCTAATCTCTCTTCCCAGCTACCACCAAAGTCCATCACACAAGCTCGTAACATATCCTCAAGAGTCTTGATTGTTCTCTCAGTCTGACCATCTGTCGCAGGATGAAATGTTGTACTCATCTTCAAAGTCGTTCCCAAAGATTCCTGCAACTCTTTCCAAAACTTTGAGATGAACCTCGCATCTCTGTCAGATACTATGTCCTTAGGGATCCCATGTAACTTTAGCACATTCTTCCGATAAGCCATAGCTAATTGTGCCTTAGTCTATGTATCTTTCATTGGCATAAAATGAGCTGACTTGGTCAGTCGATCCACTATTACCCATATCATGTTGTTACCTTGTTGACTCTTCGTCAAACCCACGATAAAATCCATATAAATGGATTCCCACTTCCACTCAGGTACCTCTAAAGACTGAATCTTACTTGTGGTCGTCGATGTTCCCCTTTAACCCTCTGGCATGTCAAACAACGGGCCACAAACTCAGCTGTCTCTTTCTTCATCCCAGGCCACCAGAACGTGTTCTTTAAATCCTTGTATAGCTTGTCACCACCTGGATGTACTGAATATGGTGTACAATGTGCCTCTGTCATGACTGTCTTTTTCAGCTCCTCATCATTAGGGACACACCACCTCCCATCAAACCTCAAACTACCATCTACATGAATAGAGAATCTAGACACTGTCCCTTTCTCTACTCCAGCTCTCCACTCTACCATCTTAGGATCCAACACCTGTTTACCTCGAATATCATCATAAAGATCAGGCTGTACTGTCAAATCTCCCATGGCATCCCCTCTCTGCATCATATGTATCCCAAACTTCCCTACCTCATCTCTCAACCTCATCAAAGATAAACTTGTACACAAAGAATGTACACTCTTCCTGCTCAAAGCATCTGCAACAACATTGGCTTTCCCTTCATGGTACATAATATCCATGTCAAAATCGCCAATCAGCTTCATCCACCTCCTCTGTCTCATATTCAACTCCTTTTGAGTGAAGATGTACTTGACACTCTTGTGATCAGAAAATACCTTAAAGGTCGCCCCATAAAGGTAATGTCTCCAAATCTTGAGAGCAAACACTACTGCACCCAACTCTAGATCGTGTGTAGGATAATTCTCCTCATAAGGCTTCAATGTTTGGAACGCCGTCTCACAACTCTCGTCCCAACAAAACCTGTTCTCTTTCCTCATCAAAGCTGTCATAGGTCTAGCAATCTTGGAGAAATCCTTCACGAACCGTCTGTAATATCCAGCTAAACCCATAAAACTCCTTATCTCAGCCACATTCTTTGGTGCTTCCGACTTGGTCACTGCCTCAATCTTTGCCGGATCCACAGCTACCCCATCCTTAGAGATCACATGCCCCAGAAAAGCAACTCTCTCTAACCAGAACTCACACTTGGACAACTTAGCATATAACTCATGCTCCCTCAAGGTCTGCAACACAATCCACAGATGCTCCTGATGCACCTCCTTAGTCTTCGAATAGACTAAGATATCATCAATGAACACCACCACAAACTTGTCCAAAGATTGACTGAAGATTCTATTCATCAAATCCATAAACACAGCCGGTGCATTAGATAACCCAAAAGGCATCACCACATACTCATAATGGCCATACCTCGACGTGAAAGTTGTCTTTGGTATGTCCATCTCTCTAATCTTCACCTGATGGTACCCCGACCTCAAATCAATCTTGGAAAAGACTGATGCACCACTCAACTGATCAAATAGGTCATTTATCCTTGGCAAAGCATACTTGTTCTTCACCGTCACTCGGTTCAGCTCCCTGTAATCTATACACAACCTCAAGCTCCCATCTTTCTTCTTCACAAAAAGAAATGGTGCTCCCCACGGTGATACATTAGGTCTAATGTATCCCTTCTCTATCAGATTATCTAACTGCCTCCTGTGCTCCTCCAACTCTTTAAGACCCATCTGGTACGGTGCCTTAGAGATTGGCCCCGTCCCCGGTTTCAACTCAACCGTGAAATCTATCTCCCTCTTCGGTGGCAACCCCGGAATCTCCTCTGGAAAAACATCTGCAAACTCATCCACCACTGGTATCTGATCAACTGTCGGACTCTCTATCCGGTCATCTCTCACATGGCACAAGATCAAAGGACATCCCTTCCTCAGATAAGACTTCAAGGTCACAGCTGCAATCAACTTAATTTTGGGTTTGAGCACAAACCCACGATAAGACACACTAACGCCCTAGGACCTCTCAAAGACAATTTCTTTTGATGACAGTCTATCTTAGCTTTGTACTTTCCCAACCAATCCATCCCGACTATCATCTCAAAACCGTCTAAAGGAAACTCTAGCAAGTCCACTGGTAGATCAACCTGTCCAACTATCATAGTTACATCCCTATACAACCTCCCACATGATACAGACTCACCCGAAGGTATAAAAACTTTCTCACTTACAGACTCATATACCCTCAGACCCAACCGTTTAACATGACTCGAAGATACAAACGACAAAGATGCCCCCGAATCAAACAAAACATAGGTATGGATACCGTTAACAAGAAAGGTACCAGTGATAACATGCGCGTCGTCCTCAGCTGCTTTCTTGTCCATCATATACAGCTTTCCACTGGTCTTCTGTCCACCTCCCTGGACAGTACTGGCTGAAATGATCGGCTTAGCACCCGACCCCTGATTGTTGTTGTTGTTCGTAGCTGGTTTCTGATAAGAATTACCACTTTGTGACACCCCCATACTCCAAGTGCCTTACCAGGACCACTCAGGTATAGAGATGTCACCATCTCGGTTTCCCGAGGCAATGATAATCATAAGACAATAACGAAACAATGTTTATATAGTATAAGTTTAGTGAATAAATACAATCCAAAACCAAATACCCAAAATACGGGTTATAAGTTCCCAAAAAAACTGTCTAATCAATTAAATGAAATGTCTGACAAACTACTCAAGCTACAGCGGAAGACTCTATCATCTGAAGGTGACACATCCCAGCTATCCCATGTATCTCGACTCATACCTGCTCAACAACTGCTCACCATCCCCGAATGGATCACCACAGTTTTTAAAACAATAAATGGGGTCAGTACTAATCACACAATTTATATAACTCAACAATACAACAAACAGCACAGCTCAATCGTCACAGATATACTCTGAACTCCATCATCAACTCCACAACACTGACTACACACTAAAGTCTGTAGCCCTGCTAGAGTACCTATCGCAACAGGTTACTCCTCGCCGCCAGTGGGGGACCGCAGCCGTTCCCACCTAAGCCCCGCTCATCTCCGTCGAGCGATAAACCCAAATCCATTAATGTGCACATCCCTTCCATGGCAGGTTCCACAGAAGGCAAATAATGGGCGTGAAGCCACTCCCGTAAGTGACCCCACTCAGCCAGGGACGCACCCCGAAGAACACAGACAGATACAATCAACCATAACTACTATCAACAATCAAAACCAACAACCGTCACAATACTCGTATGATAATATTCAACAATCACAAAACACAACCAACACATCATATGACTAAAACTGAGTAGGGAAACCCTACCTGGAATGCAATACAGTCAGACGGTCTTAACAGCTGTTATCAAAAGGCCTCCTCTACGAATCCTCCTCCTAACATATGATCATACAATTGCTAACAATCATAAAAGACAACAAAACCCCCAAACCCCTAAATTAGGGTTTAAACAACCTTAAAGAAATACCATAAAAATAGTATGTAGATCTTACCCTCGACGCAAGGAGCACAAGAGTGTAAAGAACGATGAATTCCGTCCTCCCAAGCTCCGGGACTTGTCAATAATGCGATGGATGCGAAGTACGTAGGTTGCAATCTCTTTTCAAAGTAATTAAGTTTGTAAAAGCGTTTTATGAAAGTGACGGAAAGGTTTAAATACTAAATCGCATTATTAACAAAACCCGACAAAACACTACCCGTAAACCGGGCTACTCGATCGAGTAACTGACGTACTCGATCGAGTTCCGCCTACTCGATCGAGTACCAAGGCTACTCGATCGAGTACCCTACAGGTCAGAAACTATTTTAAAATGTAAAACACCCTTACTCGACAGAGTAAGGCCCACTCAATAGAGTACCCAGAGACTCATAAAACCGTAGTATTACACCAGAGGTTTGTTTTGGCCCAATAACAAATACATTTGGTTTGTGACTCGATTTTGTACTAAAAGGACCCATATACGATTTTTAAGGGGGTTCCGGGTTAAAATAAAACCAAATTGATTTTTATGAAACTAAAGTACGATTTTGAAAGTATATAACCAAATAAATAATGTGCCAAATAAAATTGAGTATTATTAAATTAGCGATTTTAATAAATTACCCATTAAGTTAAAATCGCGGGTGTTACAATCACCCCACCTTCAAAAAGTTTCGTCCTCAAAACTTGAAGATAGAAAACGAAAAGTTGTAAGGATAAAGTCGGTTTTCAAAAATGAACAACCAATTCTTAACAAGAACTAAAATCGTAATTCTTCTAGAAACATTTAAGAAGATTTTCAAAAGTGTAAGTGTTCTTTCATGGAATGAAATAGCTCTTGTTGTGCACACAAGAACGTTAATATTCCAAGTTAAAGACAAGGTTAAATACAAAATCGTACGTCGATAAGTGCAGAACTTGTTATTAGACGTCTCCAATAACGGGTCCTAACATCCCATCAAATGTTAAAACCAAATGAAAGTGACAAACCACTCAAATTTTCTTTTGAAAAAGCTTAATTGAAAGTAAAGATACATTTTTAAACTCTAAAAGAAGTCAAGTTTTTGAATTAAACTTCGACGATAAATCAAAAATGGACAAAATACGTTAGAAATCGAGCAAAATGAAAAGCAACTTGGGTATCACAATCACGGATCACGGTAAACAAGTCCACACACGACAAACAAAAGGGACTAAATCGAACTTTTAGGAGTAGAAAGCCGAGATAGAGTTAACAAGGCGTCTAACGGACGAGGAGTTTTATAAGCCATTAGCTTCAATCCTAAAGGAGGGGCACAACGAAACGATTTGAGGGACATGAACAAAAAGCTTATGGTCAAAGAGAAGGGAAAACTAAGCAACAAGCAAGGAAACGTCACACACTCAAATCACAAACAGCAACGTCATCCTAAACGTTTCCTGAAACATCTCTAGAAAAGTAGTCTTATAATCACATTACTTCCAAGGATTTCCTCAAAACATATTATCTCACTTTACTTCTAAGCTATTCCATGAAACAAAGAATTTCACCACAATTGTGATTCTACAACTCCCAATCATAAAGCATCTACAAACGACTTCCACAAAAATAAGATCAGAACTACTAACAAAGCTATACTCATATCCAACTATCCTCAAAACACAACATGGTAAAATCCTCAATCATCGATCTCAATTCAAAATCCTAAATTCCCGGAACAAGTTCCTCAAATTTCGACAAGGTTCTTATTTCGAAAAAAGTAGTAACAAGTCAACCTGAAACTCCTTTCATGAAAGTCCACTCTACTACACACTCTTTAGAGGAAGATGCATAATCACCCAAGTTGACAAATTAATAAAATCTCAAGTCCCTCTATTCTTCACCTATTACGGGTTCCCAAAAGCGGAACTTGTAATACCCGTCCTTTTAGAGACCCATTGACCGTCGTTAACTGACCTTAGACGCCTATCTAGACCTTAGGAAAACTTACGAGCTGACTTTGTAACGTTATGACCCTTTGAGTTCTTAGATACTCGATCTAGCGGAGGCAACTTAATCGAGTAGCTTAGTCACTCGATCAAGTAGATGCCACTCGATCGAGTAAGTTTTTTACTCGATCGAGTAACGGGTTCAACGGGGAATTATAAATCGTGAAATTGTGAAACCTAAATCATTTCTCCACCTTTCTTCCTAAACCTAGATGCTGTCATATCACTTCTCCTTCACCATGGTTTATTTCCTTGAAGCCTTTGAGAGTGGTCACACCTTAGGGATGGGATGCTCGAGTCGGGTAGCGGTCTTTATGCATGATTGCTTTGTATAGGTATGTTGTCATCATCATCATCGTCTCCCTTGATTTCAGTTGTGGTTATGGTGGTTGTAATAGGTGGTTATGCTGGTTGTAATAGGTGATTCTGGTGGCTGCTTGTTGTCTTATGGTCGTGCGCGGAATCGCTGCGGTTGCTAAAGGTAGGTTTTCCTACTCAATACTATTGGTGGTCTAGAGTGTCTATTGTTGTTGTATAATTTTTTTTGGTGTCGTTGTTGGTGGTGTGGATTAGGTATTGCTGAGCGTGGTTGATTGTGATTGTTTGTCTGTGGTTCACGAGGTGCGTCCTCGGCTGAGTGGAGTCACTTGCGGGAGTGGCTTCATGCCCTTGATTCGCCCTCTGTGGAACCCGCCACATAAGGGGATGTGCACATTAAGGAACATGGGTTATTGCTCGAATGAGATGAGCGGGGCTTAAGTGAGAACGGCTGCGGTCCCTCACTGACAGTGTGGGTTACGGGTTCCGTTTGGTAACCTGGCAGGACTGGACCTTCGGGCAGTCAGAGGTGTGTGGTGATTGGAGTTGGTGGCGTGTGTAATTGTTATGTCTTGTTGTGTCTGTTCTTGTATATTCCTTCAGTTACTGAATTTGTGTGGTGTTGTTGTGTTGTCTTCTTGTGTTGTGTCTGCCGTGATCCACTGTGGTGAGCAGTCGGTCTTAGCAGGTTGATGTCTGGATCATAGCTGGGTGCTTGGAGGGACGAGTCTACTACGAGTCATGGCAGAGATAGTTTCACGTAGTTGATAGTAGTCACGAGATGTACCTTTATTTTGTTTATATCACTTGTAATATTATATAATCATTCTTTTATCGACATTTGATTATTACTATCCTCGGGCAACCGAGGTGGTAACGCCCTTATCTGCTAGGGAAGGTCTTTTTAAAACTCCTTAATAGATGGGGGTGTTATAGAACTACACTCAACTGTAATATCATCCCATTATCTCAAGCACTCAACACAACCTCAAAGTTTCAAAAATCATAGGATTAACAAAGACTTCTCAAAAAAATTCTCAAGAGCCAACTAATATCAAATCACATCACCAATATATACATGATCATTAACATCCAAAAGGGGTTTTCTTCCAAGCTCATATCATGACTTCAGTCTATGTTTAAACCAAAAGTAGCAATGCTCGACCTACCAAGCTTTCAAATCCCAAATAAGATTAACGAAGTTAAGTTCCATAACCTAAGTAACATTTACAACTCAAACGTTACACAAGGAATTCCACCAATCAATGACACCCATTTTATGTCAAGCAACTAGGCATAAGAATCACCAAGATATGTCTTACCATACTACCAAAACTTTCCCAACAATACAATCTCTCAAAGTAAGGGTTACGATTCAACCACAAACAAACTCCACATAGCCAAAATCCAACCAAGGTTAACATCCCACAAAAGAAGGAGAGCTATCTACGAGGCATCATGAGAGGATAAGCAAGAAACGAAAGATAAGTCAGGAGGGTACAAGGGTAGCTTCCAAGGTAAAACAAAAGAGAGTTTAGAAGAAAGATAAGCATTAAAAGGTAAAAAAATAAGGCAAGGTACACTACGAACGAGAAATATCTTCGAAGAAGTAGAAACATTCTTCAAAGGTTGAACAAATATTCAATCTTCGACAATCGGCACCAAGACTTGATGGCCATATGGGTAAGGCCATGGTTTGTTGATCCAAGAACACAAGAAACAATTATTAACAATCAACAAACATGTTAGAACCTATCAAAGAGCAAGCACAATGTAGACTCCCACCTTAGGTCCTTAAGTCTACCCATCTCTTATTCATTATTCAAGGTCAAGTTCAAGCTAAGTTTGGGGTACACGTGTGTGCGTCGGGAGCATAATAGGCTTTGTTACCAACTGTGACACCTCGCGATAATGCGTAAAATATAACTAATAAATTTAAGCGGAAAATATGAAATTTTTAAAAAAAAATTTACTAGTTAAAGTTTAACCTGCGTGAGTCACTAATAAAATGAAACAAGTGAAACGATAAGCAAACTTAGGTTATTACAAACCAAGTCTAGCAAAAAAAGGGGAAAAAGATATCCCATGAATAACAAGTCTAAAACGTGAGTCTAAGCATAGCGATAGACAAAAATCCAACGGTTAAGGTACTCGCTAGCTCACACATGTCTTCACCCCAAATAAGTATCGATCTGCAACCTGTTCATTCATTAAAAATGAATGCCACAGTCAGTGGGGAGTAACTCAGGGTTCTCCCAGCCATATTATATCAAAATGAACATAACAAAGAACTCAAATAAGGCAACGCATAATAAATTCGGGAAATAATTCAATTGAACAAATAAGCATGGGATCATTCATATTAGAATAATAAGAGAAACCGAGATAGGATAGAAATTGAGCATGTCATAGGCATATCTAAATAAGTGAAGTAAAGAAAAGAACATAGATACGGTTAGTTTATCAGAAGCACGAAATCCAATGAAATGTGACATATGCAACTATCCAAATTACACAAAACTAGTACTTAAGTTATGTGAGATAGATAAACGAGTAGTCAATTATCGCAATACATATAGTTAAAATCCATAGCCATTACTTTAAAAATCTTCTAACAAACATTGCACGAGACGTGGCTATTAACGTCACATGTGCACTCGTAGCTTGCATCTCACCATGAGAACGGATGGGAGCATCAATCCCGGCGATCATATCGCAGCTAGAAAGCTTGCATCTTATCTCTAGTATCCGATAGGACGAAGACTCTTACATTCAACCACATAAGACGTAAACTCTCGTGAGAAAGGCATATGCCAATGACCATGACCAAGCAAGACATTTACTACTCTTTGACTAAATTTTCCTCGTAAAAAACTATGATAAAACTCACTTGCCAGAACAGCACAAGTGACCAAAACCGTACTTGTCAGAACAGCACAAGTAGCCAAAACCGTACTTGCCATAACAACACAAGTAGCCAAAACAGTACTTGCCAGAACAGCACAAGCAGCGAAAATCGTACTTGCCGGAACCGCACAAGTAGCCAAAACCGTACTTGTCAGAACAGCACAAGGAGCCAAAACCATACTTGCCAGAACAGCACAAGCAGCCAAAATCGTACTTGCCAGAACAGCACAAGTAGCCAAAACCGTACTTGCCAGAACAGCACAAGTAGGTCAAACGCGTACTTGCCAGAACAGCACAAGCAGCCAAAAACGTACTTGCTAGAACGCACAAGTACCCAAAACCGTATTTGCCAGAACAGCACAAGTAGGCCAAACCCGTACTTGATAAAACAGCACAAGTAGGGCGCAAATATAAGTCAAGCAAGAAGGCATAGCATTATGGCATTTTCACAAGAGTACGACTCATTACCAGTAGTTACTTAGAATAAATCACTCATACTTGAAATATGATGCAAACATGAAAAGGAGCAAGTAATAACCCATAAATGAAATATACTAAGTCATTTCATACTTGTATAACATGGCTAAACATTGTATTTCATATTTACAAGTTATTTGAGCTTAAAATAGAACAAGTGATAACCAATGAATTAAGTCATTCGAAATACGAGGCAAAACGTAAATAAATAAATGAGAACTCAAATATGAAGTATATAGCATCATTTCATACTTTTCTAACATGAATAAACATTATACTCCATATTTACATGTTAATTAAACATAGTTTAAACAAACGATAACAAATGAATTAAGTAATGCAAAACGCTAGGTAAAATGTAAACGAACCCAAACCGAACCGCATTTAAGCTGGTGTGCGGAAGCGATACGGAGTAGATGCAAAAATAAAAGACACAAAGATTTAACGTGGTTCACTATCAATGCGATAGCTACATCCACCAGGGCGAGGGAGAATAATTCACTATGTCGGGAGAATTACAGATTACAAAAGATGAGCACAGAGTTTTTCTAGATCTGCCTCTTAAAACTCTCAATGTGTTTGCCTCACAAATCTCTCCTTAAAGAATAGCTAGGTTAAAGTAGTGTTTATATATTAAACTACCCTAACAAAGACTAATACGATTAGGAAATATAATAAACAAACTTATTAAACTAAACTAGAGACAAAAGCGGAATTCTCACGTATAATGACCAAAGAGCAAATAAACTTGGAAAAAGTGGTAGGGCCCACTAATTTCCAAAACAAGGCCAAAATATCACGTAACAACAATAAAGCACCAGCTTTACCCACGACCTGCATACACGCAAGCTGCTCGCCTGTGTACGGCCTTTTCGTTACTTCTTTTATTTCTCAGTCTATTTTATCTCACCGTAATCAAACTCCGACATACCATTGCGACATACGAGTCACATTCTAACAATTCTCCACCTTGACTCGGACAGTCGCATTTAGCAAACGACTTCCAATCACTCGACCACTATACAAGTCACTCAAGTAGACTTATATCTGCCATGTTCTAGCAAATTGAGCTTACACTAGAACACCATAGACTCCACCTTGAGTCTATAACCGTCCAATATACCCGGATGGTCCGCGTCCAATAAGCCCTGGACTAGGCCTGCGTCCATTTAGCCCTGGACCGGGCCGCTCAAGGATGCTCCACCTTAAGCTCAGCACCCCGAAGGGTCAGGGGCTTCTTTTGTTTTATGAGCACTCTTGCTAAATTTAAATCTGTGTTTCTTACCAAACACACGCTGCTCATTAAACTCAAGGTTAATCACTTTGACACCTTTAAGAAGATCCCTCTTGCACAATTGTTGTATCCCTCTATCACCCATATGACGACCAAGCTGCTTATACCAAACCTTAGTCTTCTTCTTGTGATTCACAGATGCACAACTTGCAAAATTAGTCAGTGTTTCACCTTGTAATACATACAAGGAATTTTGTTTGACACCTTTCAGCACCAAACTAGAACCCTTCATGACAGACAAAATCTCCCCTTTACTCTGGAACTCATATCCTAAATCACTTAATAAACCAAGTGATATAAGATTCTTCCCTAAAGCTGGAACATGTCTCACATTAGTCAAAGTACACTTCTTACCCTTAGTCGTCTTCACCTTGATTGACCCAATACCCACTACCTCACAAGTAGCATTGTTACCAACAACAACACGACCCTCATTAGAGGACTCATAAGTATTAAACCAATGCTTGTGTGGACACATATGATAAGAACACCCCGAATCTAGAATCCAACGATCAATAGGACGAACAGAATCAACCACAAGTGCATAGTCCGCCTCAGAATCGTACTCTAAATTCTTACTTTGAACTACGACCAGACTTAGCTTTCAACTTAGGACAACTAGGTCTTTTATGCCCTGGGTTCTTTACATAGATAACGATAAACGAGAATTATCAGCAGATTGGTGTCTGGAATATTAGACTTAGCCTTTTTCTTCCGAACTCCACCCTTTTTAGTATTATCAACAACTAAACCTGCCCCTGGTCCGTTTTCTAAGTCAACAGTTGCTTTTTGTCGCAACTCCCTAGTGCAAAGTGCTGACTTCACTTCCTCTAGGGTCAATGTTTCTTTACCAAGAACAAAAGAATCCACAAAATTATCATACTACGCAGGTAAAGAAACCAGCAGAATTAAAGCAGCATCTTCATCCTCAAACTTAACATCTATATTACGCAGATCTAGTAATATAGTATTATATTTGTCTAGATGATCACGAAGTGACATACCTATTTGCATCTTGAAAGAGAACAGACGTTGTTTCAACAACAACTTATTGGTGAGCGACTTTGTCATGTACAAACTCTCCAATTTCAGCCATAACCCCATTGCACTCGACTCATCGGCTACCTCAGTTAGGACATCGTCTGACAAACTCAACAAGATCGATGAATGAGCCCTCTCCTCCATTGTTTACAAGGCAGGATCTTCCGTCTCAGTCACCCTAGGTTCAACACCCGCAGCCGAAGCTTCAGTCTTCGTCACCTTCGTGGATAAACCCGGCGTCAAGGGTTTCTAGATGCACCGCTCCTTTAGCAAAGCCCTCATCTTTATCTGCCATAGTGCAAAACTATTCCTCCCGTCGAACTTCTCAATCCTTATAGTGTCAGTTGCCATCTTCTCCTCCCTGGATCCAAAAACCTAAGGTCTGGTGCCAATTGTTGTGCGGAAGCGATACGGAGTAGATGCAAAAATAAAAGACACAAAGATTTAACGTGGTTCACTATCAATGCGATAGCTACATCCACCAGGGCGAGGGAGAATAATTCACTATGTCGGGAGAATTACAGATTACAAAAGATGAGCACAGAGTTTTTCTAGATCTGCCTCTTAAAACTCTCAATGTGTTTGCCTCACAAATCTCTCCTTAAAGAATAGCTAGGTTAAAGTAGTGTTTATATATTAAACTACCCTAACAAAGACTAATACGATTAGGAAATGTAATAAACAAACTTGTTAAACTAAACTAGAGACAAAAGCGGAATTCTCACGTATAATGACCAAAGTCCAAATAAACTTGGAAAAAGTGGTAGGGCCCACTAATTTCCAAAACAAGGCCAAAATATCACGTAACAACAATAAAGCACTAGCTTTACCCACGACCTGCATACACGCAAGCTGCTCGCCCGTGTACGGCCTTTTCGTTACTTATTTTATTTCTCAGTTTATTTTATCTCACCGTAATCAAACTCCGACATACCAATGCGACATACGAGTCACATTCTAACATAAGCTTAACAACCAAAACAGATGTTTAACATGTGAATGAGACATAAGCAAGTGGATCTAATGATAAAAATATATCAACACACCATACACAAGCATTAGAACCAAGGTTAAGATGCATACACAACAAGAAACGTAAAACCCAATTTATAACAAGTTTAGTACTCGACTACATTAAGGGTCAACTTCAAACAATCATAACTTGAGTTCTAAGCATTAGAATGATATCAAACCAATTGGATGTGATAGCTTATCCTCTTATGATTCTAACGGTAGGTCATAAGCGCAAACAAACAAGTAACGTAGGAGTTATGGCCATTTTACGAAAACTGGTCAGGCTGAAAGCCGCACTGCGGGCTGCTTCCCACGACAATAAACAAGGTATGAACTTCATTCCCAATTCAATTTTATGGTAGATTCACAACTCCAACTTAATCATATAACCAAAGACCGTCGCAACTACGATATACCCACCATATCTCAACAATAAACACCCACAACATTTAGCAAAGATCGTCGCAAACTACAAGATACATACAATAGCTAAACAACACCTCATTCCTCACAAACCAACTTTACCTAATTGATATTATTTGCAATAAGTCATATCAATAAAATAAAAATACAATTAAAATATCAACTAACATTAATAATCCAACAAAATTCATCAATAACATTAAAAGTAATAACTTTACTGGCCAAAGACTAAACTTTAACGATTAAAGCACATAATTTGATATAATACCGAGTAACCCATCACTGTTACCTTTTAGCTCATAAAGGACACGATTCCGACTAAATACTACTCCGAAATACTAAAGCTTCCACCTAGAGACAAGTTTAAGACAAAAGGGGTTAGAAAACTCATCTCACAAAAAGATAGATTTTCTAAAAGGTTCAAAAGGTAAGATTTTTCTTACATAGAAAGAAGGAGGAGAAGATTGGTACAAAAATCATAAGATTTCGTTGAGAAACGAAGAAATGACATCCGTCTTAAGGTTTGAATTTTTGAAGGTTTAATGGTGGAAATCTCCTCTTTTACAAGGGAAGAAGATGAAGGGAGATGCTGAAAAATTAGAAAGGAAACCCTAACACAAGGGGGTTTTGTTAACTAAAAGATGGTTCATATGTTTGTTTTGGCCCAATAACAAAGGCACTTGGTTTGTGACTTGGTTTTACACTAAAAGGACCCATATACGACTTTTAAGGGGGTTCCGTGTTGAAATAAAACTAAATTGATTTTTATGAAACGAAAGCACGATTTTGAAAGTATAAAACCAAATAAATAATGTGCCAAATAAAATTGAGTGTTATTAAATTAGCGATTTTAATAAATTATCCATTAAGTTAAAATCACTGGTGCTACAGATGTAGTATGAATATGAAGCTATGAAGTAAGGAGTATATTTTTTACTTATAACTAAAGTACCTTCGATCTATAAGGTAACTACTATTCTTATATTGGTATTATTATGACAATTCTTATTGCAGAATATTTCATTTATCTTATCAATTGGGTAATTGTTACTACGTACTGGTAAGCTATTAATTATTTGTATTTAGGGTAAATTGATTATTACTCCCTTATATAATCCACTTTTTAAAACTTACTCCATTATATAATTTTTTTTGAAACTTACTCCCACCAAATGTAAGTTTCATCGAATATTGCTCCCATTTAATTATTCCGGTTACAAAAAAGATAATATTCTGTTCAAAATTTGAAATGTGGTACTAACTGTTGTTGCTTATGACTATATTGCCCTTTTCTTATTACATGACCAATTTAAATCAAGCTCTTTCCTCCCAAATTTGTGAAAATTCATTAAGCTATATATCACTGTTTAACAAATTTGGGAGGACGGAAGTTAATTTAAATTGGTCATATAAGAAGGCAAAGGCTAATACAGTCATAAGCAACAAGAGTTAGTACCAAATTTCAAATTTTGGACGAAATATTTCCTTTTTGTGATCGGAATAATTAAATGGGAGGAATATTCGATGAAAGTTACATTTGGTGGGAGTGAGTTTCAAAAAAATTATATAAAATAGTAAGTTTCAAAAAGTGGATTATAAAAGGGAGTAATAATCAATTTACCCTTATATTTACTATGATCATATATACGTAGAAGGAAATAATTTGTGTTTAACTTAGAAGATTAGGTAGATTGTTTAGGCTACAAGGAAAATTAAGGGTAAGTGGAGATAGATTACAAACATACGAGAATCTTAACGAGTAGGAAACAAGTTTGTTAAAACAACGAATATAAAGAACACATTTATATAACTTAAAGAGTTTTTTGTTGAAATTCATTGCCTGAACAAATACCATAATTTTTTGTTGGAGATGAAGGGACGTAATTTTAATGGAACCTACATTGACGGATGATGTTCACAGTAAATAGAAATATACAAGTGATAGGTAATTTGGAGTCCTTATAGTTGAGAAATAGAAGTTTTCGCTAGGGAGATGACAAACAACACAAAGCTTTATTAAAGACTATCATTTGAACAAAATAGCCATAAAAGTTACTTGATGATGGAAAAAGGAACACGAAGTAACAAATTGTCCAATAGTGGAGGACAAAATCAGTATTGATGATCAAGGTGCATAAGAGATTGGGGCAACTAATCAATTTGACCAATATTCGATTTTTCTGGCATTATGAATTCTACCAAATATTTAATAATCTAAAAATTACCTTTGTACCATTACATTTTGGCCGAAAATTAAAATCGTATTTTTATAATTTTCATTTTTTGTCTTTGTTTTTAACTATGGTGGTACCGAGTTTCGGTACAACCTGGTGTCCCTAACACTTTTTTTTAAAATAACTTTGGAACTTTGAATTTGAATTTATTTAGTGGTAAAGATTCACTAGCTGAAGAAAATTCATATTCTTCTACGGTTGTTGCGGCTGCGAATTTTGCACATTCGGACTAGAGCACTAAAGGAATGGATGCTCCTTAGTCTTTTCATTGTAGAAATTTAGAGAAATGAGTACCTTGCCTGAAAGACTGAAAGGCATTAACTTGCTCTATCGTACTCAAACACTCAGCAGCACAACGACCATCCATACCGCATCGGGCACAAGACTCCTCTTGCTGAACCATATCATTAACCGTCTGCTGCTTACCCAAGGATTGGGAAGTCTTCATCTCCGCAATTGAGACAGTTAATGCCTTCAACTAAGCTGCAACGGCATTATCTGAACTACTTCCTCTCCGACTACCTCGGGGTTACGATACTCAGCAGTGTGAGTAGCCATATCCTCAATCATCTACCACATATTAGCATCATTGGTGTTATTTTAAAACCTCTCATTGGCAGAAGAATCTAGCAGAGCTCTATTATCATCGTATAACCCGTTGTAGAACTGGTTGCAAAAAAACAACTGCTAAGAACCATGATGTGGAACAGAACAGACTAATCTCTTGAAACTAATCCGCGCCTCATTCAAGCCTTCAGTAGGACCTTGTTTGAAGCTTGTAATTTGGCTTCCCAGGGCATTGGTCCTCTGTGGTGGGTAGTACCTCTTGTAGAATGCAAGAGCCAAGGAATTCCAGATGGTAATATAATGTGTTTCCATATCTAAGTCACGAAGACACTCGTCTACACTATCCCGTAGAGAGAAAGGAAATAGCACCTGCTTTACTTGGTCCTGAGTTACTCCAGCAGACAGCGGAATGGAGCAACAGTAATCGGTGAACTTTTCCATATGTTTACGAGGATCCTCATTAGATCCTCCGTTAAACTTGTTTCGCTCCACCAAATTGATGTAGAATGGAAGAATCTCAAAGGTACCATTATCTGTGGTGGGGAGTTTGAATCCTTTAGGGATAGAAGCAAGAGTAGGCTCAGAATGACTAGCTAAAATAGGCATTGTTGTTATTACTCGAACTGGATCTTCTGTGTCAGAAATTATGTTGTCCTTTTCTAAGGACGGAAATTCTGAAAAGATGAACTGGTCGTAATCTCTATCAAGTGTAGTCAAGTCTTCCACTTGACCAACTTCACTCTGAAACTTACATCTATAGCAAAAAGTCTTCTCTGGCTCAGGATAAAAGGTATAATATCGGACCTAGTAGACCTGGGCATACACGAAACTAACAAGAAAAGTGTGAGAGTGGTCTTAAGGAACCAAGGTTCCCCGAGACAAAAGATAAATTAAATGAAACAAATAGAAAAATTGTTGCCTTTCCGGCAACGACGCCAAATTTGATAGGGCTAAAGTTATATTGTCTTAATCAAAATAATCCTATAATATTACTAACAAATAGCTAGAGGTAAGTAGGGTATCGTATCCATAGGGAGGCGGTAATAATCTAGTTTGATAATATTTAAAGTGTCTTAAAGAAACCGTTTTTTGAAGGTTTGTTTGTTTAGTTATGAACTAATTGCAGATAAATAAAAGGTGAACTCAGTAAGATAAAAAGTTCTAGGGTTCAAGTCCACTAGATATGTTATCCGAGGATAAAAATTAACTAATTGTAAGGTCACTCAAATTATCTAAGGCCCGCAAGATCGGTCGATTCAATTATGCCCTTTAGGTCTAGGTTAATATGCGGTCGCAATGATTAAACTATTCCTATCTGATTATTGCAGCCTTTATTAGTCTTTACCCTGTCGGAGAAAATCCTAATTCGCTAGACTTAATTAACAACTTTGGCCTAAATTGATTAATTAGAAGTAGAACAATAAACTGACGATAATTCATGCGATATTATTAACTGTTTCTGGTTGAAAATAATCAAGTCAGTGTTGCCCAGCCCGGAGTCAGGTCAACGCGCTCTTTTCGGATATTTGATGGATGGATGTCTCTCTGCCTCTACCTTCAAACTGTCCCTGCACACGTAACACAAAGGGCCTCGGGCGGGGGGGGTCTGAGGGGCCCTCTCTGATGCCTAAATCAGTTAGGTAACCTCAGATATTATCCGAGACCTTTGGCGTGAGTCTCGGTCTCGGTCTCTCTCTTAGGTGCATAAGGTAGTCTTATTTTTAGAGAGAGAAAGTAGTTGTTGTTTTATGGTTGTTGATGGAATGATTCTTCTTCTTTCCTTAAGGAAATTAGTCCCTAAGTAAGTGTCTTTCCTTAGAAGGAATACAAGAAAGATATTTTATGTGGGAGGATGTGTACTTACTTTTGACTTGGCTACCATTCGGACCCGTTTGACCCGTAGATTGGTATGCGAGTCAGGTCGACTTGACGTGCCTCATCAATTTTCCACAGATAGAATGGCGTCTAAGCTAGGCGCCTGAGTGTATTTACCCTTGCTGCGTAGGCAATTTCGTGGTAGTCTCGTCATTGCAAATGACGTTACGCCAGGTGGCGGCTTGGAGGCGGTCCACCCACTCCTCACGCAATCCCTTTATAAATGCCTTTGGTAAGCGAGTCCACGTGAATCATTTGTGCTTCACCAGTTAGGGTTACAAGGAATTTGGGGCGTGAAGTTCTCCTGATGTCATTGTCAAGTAGGAGTACTGTGCTCAGGAGTAGGAGGCCAGCCAGATTGGAGGAGTCGGTAACCTCTCTAGTGTATGCTCTGGTGGCGAAACCGGAGGAAGGTGAGGTGACTTTGGAGCCCGTGAATCCTGAGTGGGAGCAATTTTTGGATGCTCTTCCCTGTGTTCGGAGTCGGCAAGGGGATGCCCGTAACCGAGTAAGGAAGGCATTCTGGGATGTTCTCTTTGGAGATCGGAGGTAGATCGTGGTGCAGGTCGAGGCTATGTGGTTCATTTTCGAGACTGCTAAGGGTGAGGACTTCGATGTAGCAGAGGTGAAATTAGCCGAGATCGAGCTATCCATGTCCAAGGCGGTCGGAGCGCTTGTGTCATTGGAGTCCTAGTGTAGGAGTTTTCGTCTTTTTATTTGTAACAGACGGCTTCCTGTACTTAAGAATTGAGTAGCTTCTTCTCTAATCTTTGTACCTTCATCCCTTTTGCTCGTGAGACATGAATAGAGATTTTTTTCCCTTTTCTGGATGCCGCATGTTTATAAAAGGATTTGTCTTACTTCTTCTTGGGGAACACTCTCTGGGGGTTCCCTGAAGTATATATTGTACCCTCTTGTTTTTATTGATGTCGATCGACGCTGATAGTGATATGGTGGTCACTCGGTCTGTTGGCAATTTGTTCCCATGTCTGTTGGGCAGTTCTTCACCGTCTACTATTGGCATACTGAGCCGATCCCCATCTCCTGTGAGTTGTCTCCAGTGGCCATTGTGGAGCTTAAGGCGGAGGCCCAAGGGAAAAGGACACGAACCTACAATCAACATATGATGTGACCATTATTTGAGAACATTTAGTCCACTAATTGAGCCTATTTTGCATACTATTATAACATTCCTTAGCCATTTTATCCGTCAAAACTTTCCTATTTGCTTTTCTAGTGCATTTCGTATGTTTTGTAGAAAAGGAGATAATAAGGCGGAAATTCCCGTCCTTCATGCATATTTGGAAGATTTTTGATGATATTGGATGGACTAGTATGAATAGGAGGCAAGAATGATGACCAAGGATGTAGGAATAAAAAGTATATAGAAGGCTCATAAGGTTAAAAGCAAGGATGACGAGAAGGAAGGCATTGCATGAAGAAATCGCTCGAAAACCAAAAAAAAAAGTTGCTCATTTGGCTCTGAAAATATGCTAGATGGAACGGCGTCAAAAAAACAAGTGATCTAGGCTTTTGAATCACTCCAATAGGAGTCCAGATTAGAAAATAACGTCCGTTTTACAATCCGAGCTCAAACAAAGAAGCTGTTCGCCAATCCGCTCGTCCCGAGACTGAAGACGCTCGTCCCCTGAAGGAATCCGCTCGTCCACCCCTTAAATCCGCTCGTCTTCCCCTGCTACAGTCCGAGCGTCTTGCTCCAAATCCGCTCATCTTCCCCTGCTACAATCCGAGCGTCCCGAGACCAATCCGCTCGGATTCCCTTACAGCAACTTTCGTGTTCTTCTTGTTCTATGAAGGATGCGCATATTTTTCAAAGACCGGCGAAAATCAGACCGGAGTCTCTCTTGAGACCGGCGATTCCCTACCAACAATTAGCATTGTTAATTTACTATTTTACCCTTGCTGAATCTAATGATGCTCTACTATATATACCCCACTTGTAATAATCAAACCATCAAGTTTCCTTAGATTAAATCAAGCTTTCTTAGATTAGATTAGGAGTAGATTAGAATAGAATAATCTCAATCTTTCCACAAAATTACACATTAATCTTTCCTTAAATATTGTTCTAGTTTATTATTATTGGGTAATTGAAGATTATTGGGTTATTATTGGAGGATTGACAACCCTTCATCAATCAATCAAGTTTCTTCTATTATTCTTTGCTTTATTATTTGGAATCATCTCAAGTTTGGTATAATTCTTTTACCATTTACTCTTTATTGTTTATTTCCTCATTCTCTTATCATGTTTACACTTGTTGTTATGTTTGACACCATTAATGACATGTTCTCCATTATAATGAGTGAGTAGTTACTAAACTAGGATTAGTGGGTAATTAGGGGAAACAAACATGGGATTAATCATGCTTAATCTAATATGTTTTCATAATCAAATTGCTTGTTTGTTGTGATGTCAACCTATGCACATGTTATGTTTGATGAAATTCTAAGCCTATGAATCCTTGCATTTACAACCATCTCTTATCTTTTCAACTTGACTTGTAAGATATAAACCAAGTCGAGTCTTGTTAGACCATGCATAGAAGTTGATTAGGAGGAAAGTAAGTCGACTTGTAGGTGTTGTACAATCTAATCGATTCAGCTCCGGGACCCAACTCGTCCTAAGAACCGTAAGATATAAACCAACTCGGTTCCTCCACAACACTAATTGCTTGCTTATGATTGTAAACATGTTTGTATGATCAACACCATGAATCCCCTATGACCCCATGATATCCTAGCACTTTTAATCATTTGTTTACATCCTTCCTTTTATTGCTTGTTTTACTATATTATTTGCATTAGTCTAGACACAGCTACAAACCCTAACAAATTGTGACACTAGCATAAATTGAAATAGACAGACTTAGAACCCAAAGCACACCGTCCCATGGATCGACCTCGACTTACCGCTAACTAGTTGTATGTTGAGTATTATAAATGTGTTTTGATTGGGTGTACAACGACACGCCCACGTCAAAAATGGCGCCGTTGCCGGTGATGGTGCTATGTGATTAAGTTCTTACTTGTTTGTCTATTTTGATTTTTCTTTCACCTTGAGGAACTTGTTCCTCAAGGATTGTTCTTACCATTTTATTGTAATTTCCATGTTTGTAGTTGTATCTTTATCATGGCTATAATGATGACCCAAGACTTGGTACATGGATTATGTGGTGGATCTTTTGAGTATGACTATGGGTATGGGGAGTTTGAGGAGCAAGTCAACACAAACCTACCTTACTACTCATACAATGAAAATCCTAACTACTACCCCAACTTTTCCCAACAAAATCCTCACATCCATTATCCACAACAACCACCCACCCAAAACTCACTTTACAACCAATTCCAAATGCCACAATATGAGCACTTTCACACCCACCCAAAACAAAAAGATGAGCCCAACTTTGACATTCAAGATATGGTTCTCCAAATGATGGGAGACCAACAAAATTTCTTCACACAAATTCTAGAGGAGAGCCAAAATAGGAACAATGTTCTCCAAAGCATTGTTACCCATGGTGAGGAGTTGGCAATTCTAATTGCCCAAATGAAAGCAACCCAAACAAACACCCTCCACCAATCCTTGAGCATTGAACATGAAGGTGAATTTGAGGCAATGACCTTTGATGAAGAAGATGTGAAGTGGGAAGAGCCAATCTTCTTGAGCTCTTGTGAGTATGAAAGTATGGTATTTGATAAGGAAGATATGAGGTTGTGTAAGCCAAATACTCTTAACCTTTGTGAGTATGAGGGTGTGAATTTTGATGTGGATTTTAAGGTGTTGGAGAAAGAATTATTAAGGAGAAGTGACGCCCCTTTTTATGATTCATATGGAGAAAGCGATGATGATGCATCTATGGAAGAAGATGATGAGGGAATTATGTACTCAAATGATGAATGGAGTTATGGGATTAGCTTTCTTGAGGAACCCATCCTTGAGAAGTTTGAAGATTGCTTCGATAAAGAGGAGGAATGCCTTCATGAGAACCTTTTCACACCCACTGTGGAGCCCATGATAGTTGGAGATGACATTATTGACCTTCTCACGAAAGTCAAATCATCATACAAGAATTACTTAGTGGGGAAGCTCAAAGAAAAGGTTAAGAAGGAGTCTATATGTTGAAATTTGGCATCCACTATCCCAACTCCTAAGACATCCCCTCATCAAGACCATGAAATTTCACCTTCTATTCTTGGAAGATCATCTAGTCCAAGTATTTTCGTCATCAACTTTGGAATAAATAGGAGCAACCGGAAAAGCCCCCGTGACAAGAATCTCAAGTTTGCTAGTTTTAAGAGCCGGGAAGGCCATCATCACAAAGCAAAAGAGAAGGGGAAGGAGTTCAAAGGGAGGTCCCTCATGAATTGGCCCTACTTCATTTTGAAATGGTTCAAAACTTACACTTGCCTACTTGAAGACCATTCACAAGCTTTTGACCGGTTATTGAGAGCTTTAAGCAACATGGACAACATCAATAACCATGGCAACAAGGAATGAGTTTGGTGGAGTTCTCCCCCAAACCACCATTTGTAAGATACCCTTTCCTTTGACTTTGCATTACATTTCCACTTGCATTTAGTTATATACATATACATTTAGCTTGCATTTGTATTATATTTCATATTGCATTTACATTAGCTAAGTTCATATAGTATAGTTTGCATTGTATTATCTCACATGATTCATTTAGTTAGTTGCATATAGACTAGAATTCATGCATAGTTACTAATGGCCAAACCTATTCATTTCTACACTAGAAATAGTGTTTAAATCGGCTTGGGGAGGTTTGATCATAAGTGACTTAAGCATCTATCATGCATCATATAGTATAGCTTAGATTGCATTCATTTGTTATATATGTCATATAGAATTGCATTTAGTTAGAGCATGCATTCATTCATATCATAGCATTTGTACTTCAATTTCCATAAAATCAAAAAAATCCAAAAACATGTTTTCCTTTTTATTCCTACTCCTACATGTACATTGAGGACAATGTCCAAAATAAAGTGGGGGATGGGAATTTATATTCCAAAAATGCATAAAAATTGAAAAAATTCAAAAAATCACAAAAATATGTCTTTTAATTTCATAAAACAAAAACCCATAAAAATTTGAAAATTTCAAAAACCAAAAACATGTTCTTTAAGTTAGTAGTGTAGAATTGTATATACTTGTGCTTTTGTTCCCTTCTCACATAGATACAACACTACATTTGAGGCATTAGCAAGGGAAAATGAAGACCGCTTGGTATGATCGTTCTAATCTCTATTTCCCTTCCATTTCTTTTTCATGATTCATATAAGGAGGATGGGCTTACATGTTAAGGAGGATGTGGTGTATTTTGTTGTTGCGGTTTGTGTATCTATGTGTTGTTAGGAGTTGCATTTAGTTTATGTGACATATTAGTTGGTAGAACCATATGCATTAGGATGTATAAATGTTAGTTGCATCATGGCATATAGTTTGCATGTTAGAAAAATTTTGTGAAACCGTCTACTTGGGAAGCTTGACAAGTGTATATAGGCCCTAATAGATGCTTTTTCTTCTTAAGACTTTGCTTGTTAGAATACTTGTAAAACACCCTAGGATTTGTCATGATAGTATCCTTTGACCCATGGATTAAGGCCTAGTCAAGAGTACCTTGTGGTGTGATAACTCCTTGGCTACCGTTTATTCCAAGGTGACCCTTGAAACCATGCATGCATCCATCATCCATGTTCTACCACATTTTTGTCATCAAAGGGAATGGGCACAAAAAGAAATTGATTTGAGTTCAATGAAATGAAAAGTGAAAGAAAGTTTGCAATTGCATCAAAAGAAAAGAAGAGCAACAAAAATAGACTCCTAATGCTTTAAATATAAGGCACCCTCACTACATATGGGGTTACTTTGAAAATGTTCAAAAGAAAATGCAAAAAGTTGAAAAATTGTCAAGTGTTGAAAATGCCAAAAATCAAAAGAAATGGCAAAAGAAAGTGTTCTCAAATGTTATATGCCACAAGAAATCGAGGGGAAAAACAAAAGCAAACTCTCACATGAAACTCAAATATCTATCGATCCCTTTATCCATCGTATCCATTTTTTTGCATGGTAGAGAGGGGACGACACTTCTTCTTGTCTAGGCAAGAGGGGGAATTCTGCGATCCTCTAGTGTTTCTAACACCATAGGGAGTCTACTCTTGACAAAAGCATTTAACGATTGAAGACAAAGGTACCCTAGCTTGACACAACTTGGAGGTGATTTATTGGTATCCTTCTAGACTTAGTAGTTTGAAGAAATTGCATCTATGAAGGAGTGTGAACCCTTGAATTGCTTCTCCTTTAGATAATTTCCGCCACTTAGATGAGAAAAGTGGCTATTCTTTTGTAGATGCATCCATTACTTGATTTTGTGTGCTTTAATGCTTGGATGTGTCGCCATTTTGGCAAGCCCCACCTTGCCTTGCAAGAAGGCATCCTACCTCATGGTTGTCTTGTTGTGATTTGAAGGGGTGGAGTGAGACCCGCTAATTGTCTCACATCGGCTATATTAGTAGGTTAGTTTAAATAAAGGTTTAGTTTTTGTCACCTCTTTACTCGGGACGAGTAAAGGTTCAGTTTGGGGATATTTGATGTGACCATTATTTGAGCACATTTAGTCCCCTAATTGAGCCTATTTTGCATACTATTATAACATTCCTTAGCCATTTTATCCGACAAAACCTTCCTATTTGCTTTTCTAGTGCATTTCGTATGTTTTGTAGAAAAGAAGATAATAAGGCGGAAATTCCCGTCTTTCATGCATATTTGGAAGATTTTTGATGATATTGGATGGACTAGTATGAATATGAGGCAAGAATGATGACCAAGGATGTAGGAATAAAGAGTATATAGAAGGCTCATAAGGTTAAAAGCAAGGATGACGAGAAGGAAGGCATTGCATGAAGAAATCGCTCGAAAACCGAAGCAAAAGTTGCTCCTTTGGCTCTGAAAATATACTAGATGGAACATCATCGAAGAAACAAGTGATCTAGGCTTTTGAATCACTCCCATAGGAGTCCGGATGAGAAAATGACGTCCGTTTTACAATCCGAGCTCAAACAAAAAAGCTGTTTGCCAATCCGCTCGTCCCGAGACTGAAGACGCTCGTCCCCTGAAGGAATCCACTCGTCCACCCCTTAAATCCGCTCGTCTTCCCCTGCTACAGTCCGAGCATCTTGCTCCAAATCCGCTCGTCTTCCCCTGCTACAATCCGAGCGTCCCGAGACCAATCCGCTCGGATTCCCTTACAACAACTTTCGTGTTCTTCTTGTTCTATGAAGGATGCGCATATTTTTCAAAGACCGGCGAAAAGGAGACCGGAGTCTCTCTTGAGACCGGCGATTCCCTACCAACAATTAGCATTGTTAATTTACTATTTTACCCTTGCTTAACCTAATGATGCTCTACTATATATACCCCACTTGTAATAATCAAACCATCAAGTTTCCTTAGATTAAATGAAGCTTTCTTAGATTAGATTAGGAGTAGATTAGAATAGATTAATCTCAATCTTTCCACAAAATTACACATTAATCTTTCCTTAATTATTGTTCTAGTTTATTATTATTGGGTAATTGAAGATTATTGGGTTATTATTGGAGGATTGACAACCCTTCATCAATCAATCAAGTTTCTTCTATTATTCTTTGCTTTATTATTTGGAATCATCTCAAGTTTGGTATAATTCTTGTACCATTTACTCTTTAGTGTTTATTTCCTCATTCTCTTATCATGTTTACACTTGTTGTTATGTTTGACACCATTAATGACATGTTCTCCATGATAATGAGTGAGTAGTTACTAAACTAGGATTAGTGGGTAATTAGGGGAAACAAACATGGGATTAGTCATGCTTAATCTAATATATTTTCATAATCAAATTTCTTGCTTGTTGTGATGTCAACCTATGCACATGTTATGTTTGATGAAATGCTAAGCCTATGAATCCTTGCATTTACAACCATCTCTTATCTATTCAACTTGACTTATAAGATATAAACCAACTCGAGTCTTGTTAGACCATGCATAAAAGTTGATTAGGAGGAAAGTAAGTCGACTTGTAGGTGTTGTACAATCTAATCGATTCGGCTCCGGAACCCAACTCTTCCTAAGAACCGTAAGATATAAACCAACTCGGTTCCTGCACAACACTATTTGCTATCTTATGATTGTAAACATGTTTGTATGATCAACACCATGAATCCCCTATGATCCCATGATATCCTAGCACTTTTAATCATTTGTTTACATCCTTCTTTTTATTGCTTGTTTTACTATATTATTTGCATTAGTCTAGACACAACTAAAAACCCAAACAAATTGTGACACTAGCATAAATTGAAATAGATAGACTTAGAACCCAAAGCACACCGTCTCATGGATCGACCTCGACTTACCGCTAACTAGTTGTATGTTGAGTATTATAAATGTGTTTTGATTGGGTGTACAACGACACGCCCACATCAACATATCAGCCGATCAAACTCAAAAAAGGAGCTGAAAGCTTGCATCTACCGAGCGAATACACAAGGAGGTCGTCTAGAAAACTACCTTCGAGCTCGCCTACCGAGAAGACTGCAGGACACTTCTCCTCCTGCCAAAGGTCTCTGTGGCGAGACAGCCTTAAGTCTGAGAGGAAGCCAATTCTGGAGAGCCCGACCCTCCCCCCGGAATAGAGGGGGTGGATCGGCCCTGACAGGGCTATCGTATACCTATCAAAAATAACTAACTAAACTAACTATATAGCTAGGGAAGTCGGGTCGATCTCCACAGGGAGGCAAGATAACTGTAAAAGATTCGTCTATTCGGTCACAAGTGGGGGTTTGTAAATTTGGTTTTCTAAACTAATTAGGCTGTAATGGAAGAGTAATAAATAAGAGCAATAACGGCAGAAAATAAGAATAAGGTGATCAATAAAGAGGGGACATGTCGAGATTTCGGTTCACTACGGCAGTCTAGCGACTCAACTGTAAATAGCTTAGATAAATTACTGTAAGACGGATATGGAAAGGTCCTTCCGGTTCACTTTCTATCCTAGATTTCCACTAAGTTAACTTTCGTCCTCGTCAGGGTAGTCTACTGTTCATAGCAGGTCTATTTAGTCCAATCTTCCGATCCAGGATTAAATTTAACCAGATTAAAGGGTAACTTAGAAGCGTGCACTCAACTAAGTCGGCGATACAGTTAAATTGCCATGGGGACAGAGTCTCGCAAATAATTCATCTAACCTATTCACTACATCGTCACAATTCTACCGTAGATCCCCTAATCCCAACATGAATTAAATTAGCTATTCATATTATTAATATTGTCAAGACTAATAATTATGAATGAACTAATGGCAAACATATTGAAATAATAATTAAATCGCATAAAAGAGATTAGGGCAGAAATTAAGATAACTAAACAAGAGAATCAAAGCAAACGAATAATAGATTAAGAATAAAGGAGAGTAAGAGATTACAATAGCGAGAATTCCGGCATAAAGAATACAAGATCCAAGAAAAATAACCCCGGAAGCAAAAGTTACAGTGAAGGGAGAAAAACAGCGTTCAAGAGTAGTGTAAAAATGATAGATGAAAGATAGATCCTAATGACCTAATTATTATGCGTTTAAATAGAAATTAGCGAAGTCCATAAACTAAAATAGGTAACATGGACTAATTAAGGCCCGTCAGATACCAAACCACTCGATCGAACAGTTTGAATCAGGTCGATCGAGTACTTCTTCAAGCAATCCACTCGATCGAGTAGAAATAATGCTCGGTCGAGTAACCTCTATTTCCAGCATAGTTGATCGAGTAAAATAGACTGCTCAATCGACCACCTCAGCCAATAAAACCACTCGATCGATCAATAAAAGGGCTCGATTAAGTATTTTTCCTCTAAAACAGCTCTAACTCGTAGTCGACTGCTTCATAGACCGTTCCTTCACGCATCCCAATGCAATATCTCACTCTGAAAATCCCCTCACCTCAAAATGCATGCAAAACAGGACGAAAATGGTACGATTCTACTACTTTCACGTTCATTCCTACAAGATAGACAAAATGAACCAAAGTTGCCAATTCGGGGCAAAATACAATATAAACAGTACAAAAGTATATGGAAATACGTGCAAAAATAGACTAAAAAGAGTATCTAAAATGCATGTATCAAATCTCCCCAAACCGAACCTTTACTCTTCCTCGAGTAAACTAAATGCAAACTAATGGAACGGAAATTAAAACTCAGAGCTAGCTTAACTTGTCTACTTGAACCAATTTAATGCAACATAAACTAACAGTTATAGCTAAGCAGTCAATACGCAAACGAGTTATGAGTTGTTCAGAAATAAAGCCGACCTATCGACCTTGCAAGACCAACAAAATCGGACTCTCACGTGGTCACTCTTCTCTCATGAAACAAAGGGTGAATTATTTGTGAAAGAGAGAAAGAGAAACAGTCACTCACCTAAACTGCGACCTACATAGCATGCATGCAACAAAAATGAAAGAGGATTCAAGTACTAATGCACACAATCCAACCAATAATGTCCGTCACAGCCGAGGGCTTACAAATGATATGGGAATAGTGAGGTTCAGGTGAGAAAAGGCAAAACAATTTAAGGAAATGTGGAGGTAAAAGCGCCAAGCTAGTTCCTAAACAGGACCACATAAGACCGTCCGAATCTCAACTGACTAAGAAATAAACACAAGTGCCCTTCATTTGGCACACAACTCACCTTCCATATACACTATCTCCTCAAAAATATATGATTAAGAACGGAGGACTAAGACGGTCACAAACTTCCCTTTTTTAATACCGTCTAAATGAATAGAATAAAACAAATTAATAACTTTTTCAATCTTTTTTTTTCTTCTTTTTCTGGTTTTCACACGTCTGACTCTTTCTTTTTTTTTTTTTTTCTTTTTTTTTTTCTCTTTTTCTTCACGTTTTTCTCTTTTTTTTCAATTCTTTTTTTTTCATTCTCATATTCCTTTCCTTCATCCTCCACCAACTCCAATAATATACACACAGGCCAAAACGCAGACGGAAAATCATACCGCAAAAGACATACTAAACTAGCTTGACTAGGCAGGCTCAGTTTTGGATGTAGCTAATGGGTCAAAAAGGCAAGATTTGGCTTAAATGGAGCTAAATGGGTGAAAAATGAGAGAAAAGGGAAAAATTTGCAAGCACCTCCCTGCATGTGACACAGACCACAAACCCGAATGTATGGATTTGACAAGAAATCGAATGTCATAAAAGTGCAAAAATGATGAACATGCTATGCAAGGAGTACTACTCTCAATTCCTATATAAACCGGTCATGAATGTCACCAGTTATAAAGCTCTAAAACTCAGAAATTGTAAAGTAGGTTGCCAATTTATCAGGTCAAGTCTAAACAGTCAGCTATATTTGAACAAAAACTCGTAGTTTATGCGTAAGACTCGGCTAATAACCGTCAATAAAAGTGCAAGGCTAAAGTGAAATGACAAGTTAAAGTGCAATATCGTCACGGAAATCAACCGTTCCAACTCAACCTATATGCAAAAATAAACGTGAATATTTTATTAATTTTTGAAATTTTTTGGTTTTTTTTTTAATTTTAATGGAATAAATAAATATAAATGCAAAGCTGAAAAATAAACGTGAATGCAAAACAAATGCAAATGCAGACTCAAAAGAATGCATTACCCTCCCCAAACCAAAATGGACAACGCCCTCGTTGTCCTCCAGCATACACCAGCAGATATATACAGGGGAACGGGAATATACAACCAAGAATTGAATAATAATAAAATAAGAAGGAGACAAAAGAAATAAAAGAGCGAGAATAAACATACAAAACACGAACTTCCCCAAACCAGCCTGAAAACTGGGGAAGTGAGTAGACCAGCAGCTACTCGTCAGCCTCCTCTGTCACATCCTCCACCGTCACAGTGTAGTCCGGGTCCGCCTCCTGCTCTCTCCTCCTCCTCTGCTCCTCCTGAGCTCTCGCTGCGGCCGCCACTGGGTCCTCGTCCTCCTCCTCACTAGCAGACTCCGAGTACCCCTCGACTGGGTACCGGTAGAAGAAAGGGTGTGGCCAACCCTCTGGGATCGGACGATGTCTCCTCATGTGATACTCATACAGAGGGAACAAAGTGAGAGCTATGTCCCTCTCCATACAAGCCTGTCTCTCTGCCATCTCAAGCAACAAACTGTCACAGCGCCCTTGGTCCATGACCGCAGACGCCTCAAAGGGTGGAGGACAAACAAAATTAGCCGGAAGAACCGGCTGTGCCTGGTCGGGCGCAGGAGTAGGAGTATGAGTAGGGATCGGGGTAGGTGTGGCCGTGGAAGTCTGGCCACCCGTAGGAGGTGTGGATCCCTCTCCGGTCTCAGGTCTACACCGCTTCCTAGAAGCGGCTAAAGTAGGAGGTGGTAGAATCAATAGGTGGTACTCGGGTAAAGGTGGTCGTCGGACGCCCTGTGCAACAGTGGGCAAAGGGGCGAGACGAGGTAAGGTGCTACAAGGAAGGTCTACGGACAAGGAACTATCTATCTTCCAAGTCCGGTAATCTGAAGTCAGCCAGGTCTGAGAGTGCATAGATGCTAATTTTAAGTACCTATCTCCATCTATATACTGTAGGTCATGAGGAAAGGCAGGGAAGAGAGAATGGGCAAGAAAGGTGGCTATGCCACCGCAGATGATGGTGCCCGTGGTCTTCACTCCCTGAGTCTGGAAGTACTGGGCGGTCAAATAGGCAATGTTGAAGGCAAAGGGGCCTTCGCTGTCGATGTACAGGTAACCGCCCAAAATGGAAAGCTCGGTGTTAGTGATGTTGTTTGGCTCCTTTCGGCCAAAAATTGTACTTCCCATCAAACGGAGGAAGTAACGAGCGGGGGGAAGATGGACCTGAGCGAGCTTTCACTCGGGAAAGGTGGTCTGGGCCAAGGTCCGCCAAAGCTGATGGAGGACCTTCCTAGGAGCGGTAGTGACACCCCTGAAGGAAAGGCCGAGTCTAGTGCCAAACTCCTCCAATGTGATAGAAAAAGTCCGGTTAAACAACCGAAAGGACACAGAAAGACTAGTAAGGGCAGCATCGTGTGCCCCGGAGGAGAAGGTGAAGGAGCTGAAGAACTCAAGACTCAGGTTCCTAAAGGTATGGCCACTCATAATAATAAGTCCGTGAGGGGTAATATCCGTATAAGACCCTTTAAATTTACGAATTTAAGGATTATAACGTAAATTTAACATGTGAAATATGGTCATAAACGAAATACAATAGAAAAACGATAAAGATTAAGAATCAACCTCGGGTCCTTTGATGCACGGCGTAAAGAACAGAAATCAACAGAGATTTCCTCCTAATTGTTGCACCCAAGACCGTCTGAGACTATGCCCTTGTGCTAGAAATGCTTTCTAATTGACTTGCAATATTGAGAAAGCTATTGTGAGTTTTGTCGATGTGAGATCTAGGAATTTCAGAGAAAATTGCACTGAAACCCTAATTGTTTTTCACTAATGATGATTAGGTTAACAAGAAGGAGAAGGCTCTCCTTTTGTTCTTCTAATTCGGCCAAACCGAGAGCCCTAATGGGGAAGTGGGCTTCCACTTCCTCTTAATTTTAGCTCGTGGTCTGGTTCGTCGGATGCTAAAATGTATATGACGGGTTTTTATTATAAACTGTCATCGGTTATCGGTTATTAATACATCGACTAATAACACGGATTAGTTGAAGTATTAATGCATGTCCGACAAAGACAATATTGTATAATTAATTTATTCAATATACATTAATCGAATATAATTCGTTTATATTCAATTTACGAATTAACTGTTTAATTCGCCTTAGCCCGTTTTATTTAATCCGTATTAAATATAATATCTCAACATCACATTTTGACTAATTACTAGTCAAATAAGTCGGACTAACTGGTTAGTCAAAATTTGGCATCAACATGACTGTATTTTCATACTGTCACATCTCTCAAACGTATCCTATAGGTGTGACTTTTAGGGACAGTTGATCACCGCCATCTTGTATGACAATAACGTCAAACTTATCTAGCAAGCCAACCGTTATTGATAAACGTGGATCAACTGATAATAATACCAAAAGTATGCCCTTTGATCCTTTTAGAGATTTATAAGTCCTTGCACTAACTGTTAAGGACACCAACCCCAACAAGCTCCCACTTGTCCGTACAAGTGTATGTGCAATGACGTTATCCGCACTAACTGGAGGACACAACTCCAACAAACTCCCACTTGTCCGTACAAGTGTATGTGCGATAACCGATTCTCATATTCATTTAAAAATTTCTCCCACTCAATGTAAAACAATTTGCAGATCCGGATCCGCATAGGTCGTATTTTACAATCGATCTGTATCAAGAGTGGTTTCCCCGACTAGAGAGTAACTTAACTGATAAAACGAATCCGTATCCGAGCATGGCCATGCATTTCGATTCTGACTCCTCGAGTGGCCCTGAGAAATATCGAGTACCCGATAAAGGCTGAATATTTCCTTCAACTCGACTCCTTCCGATCTAAGCACGAATGAAATGACTCGAAAAAATCTACTTGGCCCCTTATTACGGATGACCGTGAGAAAGAAACCAAAGTCACCCAAAATCTGCCTTAGTCTCAAGAGACAGTCGATAGTCAAAAGAATCGACTCTTAGGATCACCATGGAGGTCCTATCCACGACCGGGCACCGAATGTTGTAAAACATTTAGGACTCCACGTCGATGTAACAATTGTGTCCTACGATATATCCGTATAAATCGCCTCTGTGATTGGTCAGTCAACCTGTTGACTTATGGCTCGTTGAACCCACCATCAACCATCGTCATAAAATAATTACCTTGAGTTATCAGCTCACGTGGGTAATTAAGGACCAAAAATATAATGCTTGTTCAGTTCACTTTGTGGTGTTCAAAATTTGTCGTACAAATCCACATGAAAAACAAAATATATATATAAAATATCAAAACGATGATGTCGTATAGAGTACAAAAGAGGATGAATCTAATCCATAAAAGAGTACTACAACTTAGGAACACGTTTAATTCCCATGGAATTAACGTGCCCTTCATGCTTATCTTGTCGTAATGGTTTAGTGAGAGGATCTGCTATGTTGTCATCTGTAACAATCTTTTCTATCACCACTTCCTTTTGCTCCACGTAATCCCGGATTAGATAAGCTTTCCGTTGTACATTTCTAGACTTGTTGCTAGACTTTGGCTCCTTAGCTTGGAAGATGGCACCACTATTGTCGCAATAGATGGTGATCGGGTCATTCGAACTAGGCACTACAGATAGTCCATGTAAGAATTGACGCATCCATATCGCTTCCTTTGTAGCTTCGACGCGCGGCATAGTACTCGGACTCGGTCGTAGAATCTGTATGTAACGCTTTGTTTCGAACTCTTCCACCGATCGCAGCGCCATTAAGAGTAAAAACGAATCCGGATCGAGATTTCGAGTCATCACGATCCGTTTGGAAGCTAGCATCTGCATAACCGGTTGCGCATAGCTTTTGTTCGCCTCCATAAGTCAATGCCCAATCTTTAGTCCTCCTGAGGTACTTAAGAATGTTCTTGACTGACTAACCAATGTGATTCACCGGATGCTTTTTGGAATCGACTTGTCATACTCAATGCATATGCCACGTCCGGACGTGTGCATATCATGGCATACATGATTGATCCTATAGCCGAGGCATAAGGAATCCGTGTCATGCGCTCTTTCTCTTCCGGTGTCTCTGGTGCCTGAGACTTGCTCAAATGCACCCCTGGAGCCATAGGAAGAAACCCCTTCTTGGAGTTAGTCATGCTGAATCTCTCTAGGATTTTGTCTATGTAAGACTCCTGACTGAGAGATAACATCCGACGTGATCTATCTCGATAGATACGGATGCCTAGAATTCTTTGTGCCTCACCCAGATCTTTCATCTGGAAATGGTTTTTCAACCATACTTTCACCGAAGTTAAGAGAGGTATGTCATTCCCAATCAGGAGTATGTCATCGACATACAATATTAGGAAGACAATCTTGCTCCCACTCGACTTGAGGGGTCATCCCCGTGCCCCTCAAAAGCTCACACACCGGCTCAAAAAAACCAAGCCTCTCAAGTGACGTACGGCATACGAAACGAGTAGGGAGAAACTCACAGTCAACTAAATGGAAAAATCTGGTGCGATGAACACCGTTAACGAAAATTACCTGGGGGTAGTCGGGGTACGAATCGAGGGAGTCATCCCCTCGGATGGTAACACGGCTAGCAGCAGGTGTAGCTCGTGCACGACCCCGACCTCTAGAACCTGAAGTAGAAGCCCGTCCTCCGACGGGACGAGGAACTAGAGCCGTCCGGTAAGTAGCTGTGACTGCGGGTGACCACGCAGCAGGGGTGGTCACCGTACCTGAAGTACTAGCTGAGGCTGCTACAGAAGAAGCAGTAAAGACCGCCATAGAGGAAGAAGGGCTAGCAGCAGTGCTAGCGGCTGTTGCTGAAGTGTTGGCTGAAACGGGGTTAGCAGCAGTACTAGCAGCAGCAAAGACAGTACCAGCAGCACTAACAAGGAAAACAGGAGTAGAGGCCGTGGTACTAGCAGGTGCGGAGACGGTGGTGGCAGCAGGGACCACCGTCTCAGACAAGGACGGACTGACAGTCGAACTGGTAGAAGGCATAGAGCTAGAATCCATTCGAGTCAAATAGGGTAGGGGAAACGATAATTAAATTTTAACGAAACAGCAGAAAATTCCCCAAAGACAGACGAAAATTTCGACGAAACAGCCCATAATTCCCAATTTTCCTCAAAAATTCGAATAAAACAGATGATCAGTGATAGGGTAAGGGGGATAAGCATCAATTGAAGCAAATTAAGCATAAACAGCCTGAAAAACCCAATTTCAGTCGAAAAATTCGACTGGTAAGAACCCTAATCACAAATTTCCTCATAAAATTCGAAATAAACATGTAAATGGCGATGAGTTAAGAGAATCAATCATCAAGTTAGGCAAGTTAGGCATAAAATCACAAAAATAGTCGAAAAATTCGACCAAAATTGACTACCCGAAACCCTAATTCCCAATGTACTTCAAAAAGGCAAAATTAATGCAATAAAAAGATAATGGAGTAAGGGAATACTTACTTGATGATGAGAAACCTACAAATTAAGCAAATAATCGACAATCAACGAAGCAAATTAGGCGATTTTTTGACTAAAAATCGCGAACCCTAACTCCTCTAATTGACGGTGCAAACAAGCAAGAATCAAAGGGTAAGTAGAGGGCAAATGTCGAGTAATTAGCAAGGAATAAATTGTAAGTGTTGGATTTGGTAATGCGCAAGATTAATGGAGATGTTTTGGAGGGTTTTATCGCAAATAATGACAGGCAAGTGAAAAATGAAAAAGGAAATGAAATAATGAAAGAAAGGAGTGAGTTTAAGAGACTTCATGCGTGTCATTTGCAAATTCACTCGATCGAGTGATTTTAAACAACTCGATCGAGTCATTTTAAACAACTTGATCGAGAGCTCTTGTATGCAACTCACTCGATCGATTAGAAATATACTTGATCGAGTACTCCCTTATTTGGCCATTTTCGATCGAGCACTCTGGAACCATTCGATCGAGCATAATTCACTCAATCGAGTACAAAAAGTACTCGATCGAGTTCTTTCCTCGTGTCAGCCCTTGAAATTGCGTATAATCTCCCCAAACCTGCATAAAAACACTCGCAAACATATCCCAATATACCAAATATAAAAAGTAACAGTCTATAGTCCTCTAAACTATGCTAAAAATGTCTAAATTCTAATTGTCCTAATAAAAGCAATAAAACAAATTCAACAGAAATTAAAATTAGTTTTTACAAATTTTTACACGGGGCATTCCCCGCTAACTTCTCAAAACAATTCACTAGCCCCGCGGAGGGCCTCTGACTGGAGGACGTCACTTCAGCAACATTAACCGTCCTCTTCATTTTCCACGACCTTGTACTTGAATCAGTAGGAGGAGAATAGTTGACGTCCACATACGCGCGAACTTTTCTCGTCCTTATTCCTTTCTCACCAGCTTTAACGTTATCATCTCCACTTTAACTGATATTAATTGCACAATGACCATTGACAATTCCTGCATTATTTTCATCTGTACCTGCAGCAAAGAAAACAGACGAATTCTCCTCCTTTTCGCTCTCAATCTGAGGCGGAGGGGTCACAATAGCAGCACAAGATTCCAAATTTCCATCTGGAGTGTCAATATGGGAGTTAGTAGAGGTAAGGGAATTACAGGGTTGAGCTTGCATGGGAGCCCTTCGGGACTTTGACTGATTCAATATCAATTCCTCGTCCCCAACCTGAAAAGTCAATGTCTTGCCCCCGACGTCAATCACTGCGCGAGCAGTGAATAAAAATGGTCTCCCTAATATGGTAGGGGTGTGAGTATCCTCGGGGATGTCAAGTACAACGAAATCAAAGGGAATAAAGAACCTCCCGATCTTAACAGGTATATCCTCAATGACACCTAACGGCCGTGATATACTACGGTCGGCCATTTGTACGGTCATGTTTGTACAATTAAACTTAGTCAAACCAAGTCTCTTAGCCAGAGATATGGGTAAGACACTCACACTAGCGCCAAGATCGCATAACGCGTTATCAATCAAGTGGGTACCTATATGACACGGAATCGAGAAACTACCCGGGTCTGACTGTTTGGGAGGTAACTTATTTTGAACTAGGGCAGTCCCTACTTCGGTCAAAGCTACTGTCTCATGATCATTAATGTACCTCTTACGCGATAAAATTTCTTTCATAAATTTAAGGTAAGAGGGTACCTGTGTCAGCAATTCGGCGAACGGAACGGTGACTTGCAAGCTTTTCAGGAGTTCGGCAAATTTACCGAACTGTTGATTAGCCTTTGTGTTCTATAGTCGCCTCGGGAAGGGCACCGTGATAGGTATTTCGAGCCCCTTGTTCCTTTCTTCCAACGTGTCGGCTGGATCAAGCTCTATATCCTTCGATCGAGACTTCTTACCCCTCGATCGAGGTCATTTAGGAGAGATTTCACTCGATCGAGCACTAGCAGGCTCTCGATCAAGGTCTTCTTTATCAGCCATTCGATCGAGCAAAAATATCATTCGATCAAGCAGAATCATCAACTAAATCACTCTATCGAGCTGTTTGGGCTTCTCGATCGAGCTGTTCTTTTTCCAGTTCACTCGATCGACCCCTAGAAACTAGTCGATCGAGCACTTTCTTCGTTGTCAGCTCGTTTTTATCAACAGTAACCTGTTCATCAGCAGTATTAGCCTTCCTCGGGTCTGATTTTAATAGCTCAGGTCCCTCGTATGAACGACCGCTTCTCCGATTTATTAAATTCACCGTCTCATGTGGATTCTTATCGGCTTGTGACGACAAATGACCCTACTTCCTCGTGGACTGGTTCGCGGCTAATTGGACAACTTGAGTTTCAAGTGACTTGATGGACGCATCTTTTTGTTGGTCACTTAGCTGCCACTGCTTTGTCAAAGACTGCAACATCTTCTTCAACTCATATAGCTCACTTACCCCACCAGAAGATGATGCACCTTGATTGGGAGGAGGGAAGGAAAGAGGCTTTTGAAAGCCTCCTTAAGCCTTATGAGGAGGGACATATGGCTACTGATGTTGCGGTAGAGGAGTGGGATTGAGCACATTTTAACTTGTCCACCTCAGGTTGGGGTGGACTTCCCCTTGGTTATTATAATAGGAACCCCCTCCTTGCCTGTATTGTTGAAAAGCAAGGACATGTTCCTTCTCTGTAAGACAGTCAATGGGAGTATGACCGTCGTTGCTCCCACACCTCTCACATGTGACGGTGTCCTGTCTAGTAAGCAAATGAACCGTCTGAGATTCCCCAGCAGATTGCAGCTCCAATCTATCAAAATGGGCATTCATGGCTTCCAGCTGAGCCATGACTGCCTTATCAACCGCGTGAACCGTTCGACTACCGTCCCGTGGGTTCCCATACTCAGCACAATGGGTCGCCATCTCCTCAATAATGGCCCATCCCTTATCATCATCAGTATTCTTTTGAAATCTTCCGTTGGATGATGCGTCAAGTATAGCTTTATGGTCATCGTACAGCCCATTGTAGAACTGATTGGACATAAACCACGGATCAAAACCATGGTGAGGAAGAGACCTCACCAACCTCTTGAACCGACACCAAGCTTCATAGAAAGTCTCATTAGGTGCCTGCTTGAAACTATTAATCTTTGCCCTCAGCTGATTGGTGCGCTGCGGAGGGAAATCTCTCTTATAAAAAGCAAGAGCAAGGGTCTCCTAGTCTGTGATCCCTGCGGCCATACGGTCCAAGTCAGTCAACCACTCCCTGGCTGAGTCAGTCAAAGAAAAAGGAAACAACACCTCCTTAATCTTGTCTTGAGTTACCCCCTTTGTGGCGGGGATAGTAGAACAGTAGTCCGTAAAGACCTCTATGTTTCCTCGGGTCTTCACCTACCACACCTCTAAAGAGATTTCTCTCCACCAGATTGATATAAGACGGACGGATGTCAAAAGTATTCCCATCCTCAGTCTGGAGATTGACACCCTTGGTAATAGATGATGCTTTAGGCTCCGAATGACTTGCAATATTCGGCATCTTTACTGGTTGGTTTACAGAACTGAGATTATCTTCTACTAAAGACGGGTCTTCTGTAAATAGGAAATGCTGAAGCTCGGGTTCGAAAGTACTCAAGTCTTCCTTTCGTGATTCTCTTTGCAGACGGAGTCTATGCCTGAACAGTCTCTCTGGCTCAGAATCAGCTGAAACTAATTCCAACCTGTTTGATCTGGGCATACACAACACTGAAAGAAAATAAATAAGAACTGTCTCAAGGAATAAGAATTCCCTGAGACGGATAAAATAAACGAAACAAAAACGGATAGGGCAATTGCCTCCCCGGCAACAGCGCCAAAATTTGATAGGGTTGTAGTATACCTATCAAAAATAACTAACTAAACTAACTATATAGCTAGGGAAGTCAGGTCGATCTCCACAGGGAGGCAAGATATCTGTAAAAGGTTCGTCTATTCGGTCACAAGTGGGGATTTATAAATTTGGTTTTCTAAACTAATTAGGCTTTAAGGGAAGAGTAATAAATAAGAGCAATAAAGGCAGAAAATAAGAATAAGGTGATCAATAAAGAGGGGACATGTCGAGATTTCGGTTCACTACGGCAGTCTAGCGACTCAACTGTAAATAGCTTAGATAAATTACTGTGAGACGGATATGGAAAGGTCCTTCCGGTCCACTTTCTATCCTAGATTTCTACTAACTTAACTTCCGTCCTCGTCAGGGTAGTCTACTGTTCATAGCAGGTCTATTTAGTCCAATCTTCCGATCAAGAATTAAATTTAACCAGATTAAAAGGTAACTTAGAAGCGTGCACTCAACTAAGTCGGTGTACAGTTAAATTGGCATGGGGACAGAGTCTCACAAATAATTCATCTAACCTATTCACTACATCGTCACAATTCTACCGTATATCCCCTAATCCCAACATGAATTAAATTAGCTACTCATATTATTAATATTTTCAAGACTAATAATTATGAATGAACTAATGGCAAACATATTGAAATTATAATTAAATCGCATAAAAGAGATTAGGGCAGAAATTAAGATAACTAAACAAGAGAATCAAAGCAAACGAATAATAGATTAAGAATAAAGGAGAGTAAGAGATTACAATCGCGAGAATTTCGGCGTAAATAACACAAGATCCAAGCAAAATAACCCTGGAAGCAAAAGTTACAGTGAAGGGAGAAAAACAACGTTCAAGAGTAGTGTAAAAATGATAAATGAAAGATAGATCCTAATGACCTAATTATTATGCGTTTAAATAGAAATTAGCGAAGTCCATAAACTAAAATAGGTAACACGGACTAATTAAGGCCCGTCAGATACCAAACCACTCGATCGAACAGTTTGAAACATCTCGATCGAGTACTTCTTCAAGCAATCCACTCGATCGAGTAGAAATACTACTCGATCGAGTAACCTCTATTTCCAGCATTGTTGATCGAGTAAAATAGACTGCTCGATCGACCACCTCAGCCAATAAAACCACTCGATCGATCAATAAAAGGGCTCGATCGAGTATTCTTCCTCTGAAACAGCTCTAACTCGTAGCCGACTGCTTCGTAGACCGTTTCTTCACGTATCCCAATGCAATATCTCACTCTGAAAATCCCGTCACCTCAAAATGCATGCAAAACAGGACGAAAATGGTACGATTCTACTACTTTCACATTCATTCCTACAAGATAGACAAAACGAACAAAGTAGCCAATTCGGGGCAAAATGCAATATAAACAGTACAAAAGTATATGGAAATACATGCAAAAATAGACTAAAAAGACTATATAAAATGCACATATCAGGCCCAACGAGTCTTGGCCGGCCCTATGCTTCAGACACCCCTTTAACTTCGCCTAATATTTCCGAACCAACTTAACAGCCATGCTACAACAGTTAACAGAAGTCCTGATCGAAGTCACTGTTGGATGTCCCAGGGGCAAACTAACCCTTAGACGACAAAGCATGTACTGTCTTTGAATCCGTAGCTATTTTTTCGCTTCTTTGTACATGTGTCGCCCTCCGATTCCTCAAGGGATTTGGTAGGGGTTGGCTGCATTTATTCCATCTTTGGCTTTTCCTATAAATAGGAATGGCGTTGCCAAGGCTTTTTCCATAACATGTTGCGCACTTCAGCGGAAATGGGTGTAAGAGCGTGATTCTTTCCCTTCTTTTTCTTTCGATGTAGGCCTCCTTCATTGATCTTCGCTCCTGCGGAGATCGGGGGTTCTACTTTACTAAGAAAATTCATCTCATAGAAAACATAAATGGCCATCACGGCCCTTGTAATTCTTCCTTATGGATTTCCTCTCTCCATTAATCCTCTGGTTCTAGATGGGAATTCTGTGTAACATCTGACCCGTGTTGCAACGTTGTCGTCGGATGATCTACCATCCTGTTGCACATCTCTCAATGGGAAGTGCGGGCTGGTGGCCGAATGGCGTCTGTTGCTCCACTGATCCTGATGGTGCCTTGACAAGTGCCGTTATTCGGGATGCGTACCTTGTCGGCAGAATTCTTCGCGGAGAGCGGGCCGGAGGTTTCTTGACGGACTCTCGTTGGCCCTTGCGTAGGTTAGTTTGGGCGGCTACTTCCGGGTGGCTAGCTTTTTGGCGAGGATTTGACGTGTAATACCCGCCCTTTTAGGAACTCGTTGACCAACCTTGACCGACTTTGGGAGCAGGTGATATCCCTTAGTGAAGCGTGCCAAAGTTACCATCTGCCGTGTTTGCCTTTATATGTGGGTGGTAATTGATAGAGTAGAGGCTACTCGATCGAGTAGTTTGGGTACTCGATGGAGTAGCGTCTTTTCAGCGGGGTTTTATAGTCGTGTTTCGTCAAAACCGCAAATCATTTCCGCCTCTTTTCTGTAAACCTAGATGTCGTCCCTTCCTCTTCCTTTCACCAAGTACCTTCCATGGGAGCCTTTGAGGGTGCTTGTGCCATAGGAGTGCATAGCTTGAGTCGAGTAGCACTTCCTTTGCCAGATTTCCACATGTAGGTATGTCATCATCATCATCCATGTCTTTGTGTTTTCAGTTAGGGTTAGAAGGGTAATGATAGAGGATTGTATTGTGTGTATAGGTATTGCTTGTTTTTTGGGTGTCGCGTGTGTGGATACGGAATCGTTGCAGTCGCTTAAAGGTAGGTTCGCCTACTCAGTTTCTGTTGATTGTCTAGTGTGTCGGTTGCTGCGTTGTTGTTGTGTTGCTGTCGTGACCTGTGGTTGAGTACCCATGGCAATCGGTTGGTGTATGTTGTTTTGTTGGTTGTGGTTGTATTACAGCTGTCTATGATTATTGTCGTTGGTTCTCGAGGTGCGTCCTCGGCTGAGTGGAGTGGCTTCACACCCTAGTTTCGCCCTCCGTGGAACCCGCCATGGGAGGGGATGTGCACATTAATGGGACAGGGTTATCGCTCGATATGATGAGCTGGGCTTAGGTGGGAACGGTTGCGGTCCCCCACTGGCAGGGCTGGTCCAGTGGACAGTTAGTGACGGAGATTGGTTGGGGTGGTTGTGACTATGTGTGTGTTTGGTTGTGTTTGTTATAGGTTGGTTATGTTTGTTGTGTCTTGTCTCAGTTACTGACCTTGTTTGGTTTGTCTTGTTTGTTTTGTTTTGTCTATTGTGATCCCTTATGGTGAGCATTCAGTCTTAGCAGGTGTTGTCTTGGATGGTTCTTGGAGTCCGGGCAGGGATGAGTCCTCACGAGTTACGATAGGATATAGTATATAGTGATGAGTTGTATCTTTCTTTTAGCAGTTTGGTTGTAACACTTGTAAACAGTTTAAATGTTCTTTTATTGACCTTTGATGATTACTTTCCTCGGGCAACCGAGATGGTGATGTCCTTATATGCTAGGGAAGGTCTTAGTAAGGCTCCTTGGTATATGGGGGTGTTACAGGACGTCTCTTGGATGTTCATATCCTCACTCGAGTCGCCTAGCAATCCTCCTTCCTGATGGTTGTCCTTCAGGAGAGGTCCTTTCCTACTCGGTTGGGGCTCCAGGACCTATCCGTTCTTCCAGCGTTGGTGCTTTTCCTTCTGGCATGTCCTTACTTTAAGGTCGGTCCATGTCTTCGGGTTTGCGCCGATCTGGAGACCTCCCTCCCCAAGGCTTTCAGCTTCTTGGCGCCCGAAGGAAGATTTACGTCCTCCATCCGGGGGTGAGCTTCGGGTGAGCAAGGGGGGTTAGGTCAAAGGTTCGCTCACTGTTCCATTCGGGCCGCTACTTCTCTTGTTTCTCACGGTTTTTGAGCCAGTGGTGGCTTGCTCTGTAGGATTCGGGTGCAGCGTCCAGTGTACTTTGTTACTTTGTCGAAGATTTACTACTTGAAGATCTTCTGCGGGTCTTCGTAACTTTAGCTTTTTCATTTCCTGTCTTGCCTTGTACAGTCGGTGTTTGTAACTTTAATAATGCTCGGAATTGTATTGAATAAAATAAAGATTTGTGTTATTCTATTTCTTTTCTGTCTTTGGATCTTTTATTTTTTGGGCCCTTATTCAATCATTTGAACAGGTTTCGTTGGGTCTCCTCCTCTTTATTACTCTGGGTAATTGGAGGGGACCGCATTGATTGCCCCTTTTTTACCATTTATGGACAGTCCGGTGATTGTCTCAGTATAAATTGAGATCTTTCACCTCGAGGCTTGATCTTGTCATCCCCTCTTTTCCCAATCATTTATTCCTTCTCCCGTCTTTATCTTAAGCCTCGTTTCTTTTTCGGGCTTTTGCTTTGACTTTGGAGGAAGAGGATTAGGGCTGCTTTATCTCGGAAGGAGAGGCGTAGGCGAGCTCGGGTCCGTTTATTGGCCATGTTGTATCGGTTTGCCATTTTTGACGTGGATAAGGCGAGGACCGAGGCGGCTTTTCATGCCAGGGCTCAAACTCTTAATCCCTTGTCTTCTGCCCCCGGCTCTAGTGACGAGGGGGGTGGCTCTCCGGTTCCTTACTTAGACTTGTCGTTTTTTGCAGGATTCTTTTGATAGGAAGTCTCCATATTTTCGGTCAGATAGTTCCTTTGGCGGGTCTCCTCTGGGAGACTTTTCGGCTTAGATAAAGTGTTCGCTCAGCGTCTCTTTGTCAGCTTGAGCTCTTTTATCTTTGCGTCGAATGTAATCTATAATTACTTGTATAATTTTGTAATGGTGAAATTTCAATAAGATCTTGGCTCGTCGTCTCTTTGTCGGCTCGAGCTCCTTTATTTTTGCTTCCTTTTCTTACACGTTTCGCAGTTATCGATTTTCAAAATTCGAACTGGGGGCGGTTATATTTTCCGTTCTTGCAACCGTTCTGCTTCTTTCCTTGTGGATGTTTGACGCGTGTCTAATTAAGGATGGACTTCCCTTGAATCCGCGCGTCGTATATCCGCATAATCTGGGGCTTTGTGTTCACCCTATAAATTGCTCCCTCCTCATCATCTTCGCACTTTTCAAAAATCCGCTCAGAAAATTTTCAGAGATTAGATTCTTTCCCTCTCTACTCGATCTTCCGTTGTCCACCATCATTCGCGTTTCTAGGACGGTTGTTTTGTCCCTTACTTCGCTTTTCTCGTGATGGACTTTGGAGTTGCCGGTGAGATGGATTCATCTGGCGTTAATCGGGGGAACTCGTCTGGCGTTTTCGGCTTTTCGGGTGACGCTCCATTGGGTCAACCCATTGCCCATCTTGGTGGCCCCAACCAGTTTGCTGAGTTTGGTGCTCGTGATGGGGGGGAGGGGGGTCGGCGTCCGATATCGAGAATTCAGATGAGGAAGTCCTTAACATCGAAGCGATCAACGTGTCGGGGCCCGCTCACATCAGGGGCCTCGTCGTACCCTAGATAAGGTTAAGTACGATCTTGCCTTTCGTTCATATCCTGATTATGCTTTTGCGATTTGGAGTCGACTTTAGTCCGTGCAGGAGCTTGTTTATCGTAATTTCGATATTCCTCATGAGTATGATATTAAATTTCCGATCCAAACTGACATAGTGTGTGATCCTCCCGTTGGTTACACGGCGGTCTACTTGCATCATCTGGAGTTCGGTCTTTGTTTTCCTTTGGACCCTTTCGTCGAGGAGTTCTTCTTTAGGGCGAATATGGCCTTTGTCAGGTGACTCCTCAGTCCGTTCGGAATTTCGTCGCCTTGCTTGGCGATGCCTCTTTGCTGGGTTGACACCTTCTTGTAGACACCTCAAAAATGTCTACTAGCCTTACGGATACCCGATGATGAGGCTAAAACTAAGTAACTAAGTGAAAATTGATAATGTCATAATTAACGGCTCTTCACGCTTATCTTCCGAGAAAACCAGTAAAATCACATATAAAACTTCCTTAAAGAACGACATTTTATTACTACCCATTTCAATAACCAGTTATATTTTTTCGTCAAATTACTAGAATTATACCGTTCACATGAGTTCTGTTGGCCCAAAACCAATACGGAAAATAAAATAGCCCAGCAATATGGTCCGTGTTTGTCTTGGACTACAAGATATGGGAGACAAGAAAATATCAAAATCAATCAAAAGAAATAAATACGGGTAAGTAAAGTCGGGTGTTTGTATTCTAAGGGAATTGCACTAGGTGATAGTTAGGGGTGTTAATGAGACGAGACAGCTCGCAAGCTACTCGAGATCGGCTCGGTCAAAGCTCGGTCAAAGCTCGGCTCATGCGAGCTCGGCTCGGGCTCGGGCTCGGCTCGAGAGCTTAACGAGTCAAGCCGAGCAAAGGCTGGCTCGACTCGAAAAGCTCGCGAGCGGCTCGAACTTGTGTGATTACATAAGATATTGCTCATATTTTATAAAAATATTTTATCATGATTATATTTTTCTATCACACATATCAAATGACTCGCCGATTTACCAAATATTATTACATATAAATTTCGAACCTTGTTATTGAAATTATCGAAAGAAATAAGATAGAAAAATAAACAGTTTTATATAGGCTCGATTTCGGCTCGAGTTTGGCTCGAGCTCGCGTTAAAGCTCGCAAGCTCTGTAACGAGCACATTTTTTTCAAGTTCGGGTAAGCTCGAGATCGACTCGAGCTCGGGTTTTGGTTCTTGAGCACAAGCCGAGCAAGGGCAAGCTCGGGCTCGACTCGGCTCGTTAGCACCCCTAGGTGATACAAGATTAAAATATAGTAACTACAGTCCTACGAGATGGATCTATGAAGTAATAGATAGAGTTGGACGATTGTTGCAGCTTTTAAGGCATATGAAACACTAACCATACAAGTTAGTATAAATACTTGACTCCGTCTCACAAATTGAGGGGGCGACAAGGGAAAATTATTATTGTGAGACGGACAACAATATTTTAAAGAGCACGAGATTGATAGACACAAATAGCTCACATATCAAAAACCCAGATCCATAATTCTATACTCCCAGTTTCAATATCAAACCACACATTCACATTAATTTATCTCAGTTCCATATAAGCGCATAAGAGCCAATAATTTACGATAAAGTCGAAATTCATTAATAGTCAAATCTAAATAGGCCTGAGGGTACCAATATAAAATAAGTTTATCTTTACTCTTTCTTTTCATTTAATTCTTTTATTGCATCTTTTATTTATTTTCTCTATTTATTGTATTGACTAACCTATTAAACTTGTCCTTGTAAATAATTCCTTTTCATTGAATTCTTTTATTGCATCTTTTATTTATTTTCTCTATTTATTGTATTGACTGATAAAATAGAGAGAGTTGTGGAAAAGATTTCATAATATTAAGAATTGCATACATACAAAGATTATCAAAGAGCTATATATAGTGAGTATACAAAAACTTGTATTCTAACCTAAAATTAGCACTAGCCGTAAATTACCTAAGCTAGAAGATTACAAAGTGTGAATGTGATAACTAAAATATATGACTAATATTTACATAATCATAAGATATTATTCTAAGAGAGAATATAGGAACAATATTCCTAACACACCCCCGCAAGATGGACGGCCATTGGGAAAGTCCAATCTTGACAAGTAGGAGTGGTAGGTTGTCAGAGATACATCTAGCCACGGTCGATCGATTTTGCATTTTTTTTTGGGTAGAACGTGGGGTATAGTTATGAAGAACATGGTTTGTTAATAGCGATGACGAGATTTGACTGTGTGACAAGAAGCAGAGAAGGGCAAACATGGTGTCGAGCCACCAGGTGGGCAGAATTTGTAGAAGAATCGTATGGGTGGGCAGCCATGGTGAAGTGATATGAGGATTTACGGATTGAAAGGTGATTTTAGTTTGACCTTACTGAGTTGGGTTTCACGAAACAGTCAACTATTTTTTTTTTTTTTTTTTTTGTGGAAATAAGAAATTTGGTGAAAATTCTTAGAAAAACTCCATGGTTAAGTTGCCATGAAAGTAAACTATTTTTTTTTTTCTGTGAGTTGGTACGAGAATTTGGTGGATTTTTTTTTTGTTATTGTTTTTTTTGAGAAAAAGGGAAAAAGAGAACGAGATTTGAGTGTTTGACCGAGCGAGTTGTGGTCAAATTTTTAGGAGTGTCTAGGACAACGATAAAGTTAAAAAGGGTAGTCGTGTGAATGACCAAGTTTGTAAAAGGATGGTCACGTGGATGACCAAAATTGTAAGGGTGGTCATGGGTGACCAAGTAAGGGGTGGCGAATATTTGACCGGATTTGTAAGAGCGTTGTGAGCCATGATCAAGCTGATAAAGGGGTGGCCACAAGGGCACAAAGTTTAAGAGGGGTGGCCACAAGGGCACAAAGTTTAAGAGGGTTGCCACAAGGGCACAAAGTTTGAGAGGGGTGGTCACAAGGACGCCAATGTTTATGAGGGGAGGAGGGCGTGGCAGAGGTATCAGAGGAGGGCTGTGTAGCAGGGTTTGGCGAGGAGGGCGAGGTGGGATGGGTACTGGCAGAAGGTGAGGAATGATCAGAGTGAGCAGGAGAGGGGGTGGATGTAGGCGTAGGTGTCGAGGGTTGGGTAGATACAGACGAGGCAGGGGTGGCTGAGGTAGGTAGGAAACTGACTGGTGGAGTAAACCAGTCAGTCGAGTCAGGTGAAGAAGAGGATATAGGAACAATATTCCTAACATTGACTAACCTAATAAACTTGTCCTTGTAAGTAATTGTATAAAGTTTATTTCTAATTTTATTTTCTTTGTCTTAATTTCGTCAAATATATAATATTATAAATAAATAGTAGATGCCGTCAGTTTGATGGGAGATTCGGGTGCCTAACCCTGAGCGTACCTTTACCCCCGAATCCGCAATCTTTGGTTTAGACCGGAGTGACGGATCAGTCCCCATACCAGGAATTAAAAGGGACCTTATCTGTTAACTATATTTTTGTATGTTTTTTTATAAAACCTACTAGTGACTCCTCCTTAATTATCTATTTTTTTTTAAAAAAAAAAAGAGATTTTTTCAGGGATTTCACAAGGGCAACTCCGCTGAAAATATCAAGAGGATAAGACTTAAAATTTATTTGTAATATTTATTTCTGGACGAAATTGTTTGGCTTGTGTTGGAGGCGCGAGTAGCCCTTTTACAAATTGCATCTGTAGGCTAACCAAACATAAATCATCATGTACGTCTTTCTCTGCCTATCGTTTTATACGATGTTATTCTGTTTGTTGTTGTCCTTGACCGTATCGATGACTCTCGCTAATTAATTAATAGATTGTATGCGGTATGGACTTGATACGCGTTGATTGTATCGGCATAATGTTTGTTTTCTATTCTCTTACTTGTTTGTCATATATGTGAAAATCTCATATTGTACGTCAATTGTTTTATGGTAATATAGTTTGACAAAAGAGGTGTAGGCTCCTGTAAGCCAATATTACGTCATTTAAGTCACCTTAATTTATCCTCGGTAAAATGTCCATTCGATTGACTAGGCCTTACACGTATTTTCCACCTCATGATGTCGTGTTTTGACAATTCGCTTGGTCCATTCGACTGGGTGAGCACAAAAGTGAGAGATGCCCTTATGGTGTTTTAATGTCATGAGTACCATGTTGTCAAAAAAAAAAAATGTCATGAGTACCCAATTTCTAACCCGTAAACCTGACCATAGATCCCGTAGATCCTTTGCGTAGGTCATATCATGATGTCTATTTTTTTTTTTTTTTTTTTTGATGAAATGTAAGAATTTCATTAAGCACAAACGAGCTATTACAAGCTATTCCAGTTTTTACCACATCACCAATTCTAAACCCCATAAAAGGGTTTTACAATGACAAGCTAACTAAATTCAACCAAGATACATCATTGATAGTCAGGCCCTGAATTGATTTAGTAGCCAACTTCATCTTCACCTCCTTTTAATCATTGTATAACATACTCGTGTCTCAACAAACAAGCATCAACCCACACTTTGTTCCTTTGCATCCGAGATATGATAGAAGGCGGCCAAGACAATACACATGATAACATTCCTCTCAAGAGCATATCCTCGCCACACTCCAATCCAGTTGATCGATTGGAACTAGGCCTACTAAACATGGCGATTCCACCATTTCAAAAGGATCCTCGACTATATCTACACTGAGAAACAAATGAAGATGACTCTCCTCTCGCTTCCCCACATAATGCATAATTTGCATCGACACAATGCCTAATGACATCAATTTATCCTTCATTGAAGGCGTTCACGAGCTATCAACCACCCAATGAACTCGGTGTTTGGGAATACACCACTATTCCACGAGCCTTATGCCATACCACCGTGCCTCAAATCTTTCTCTTAGCAGTTCATAGCCAGCTGCGATTGAGTATCCTTTAGGATCCAGAGTCCACTGATGGTTTGTGTATCCATGAGCAAGTTTAGTTTTTGTTCGCAAATGACCTTCCAAATTTCAGCTAACATCTCCAGTGGGGATATAGTCATTCCAATCAGCTCCTTTTAAGTACACTTGGTGAACCCATTTGACCCACAATCTATCGGGGACAAGTATATATCCACCAAACAAGTTTCCCTATTGTCAATATTCCGACAGGCTATCCCTAATGCCTAGTCCACCTTCTTCCTTAGGAGAACACACTTTATCCCACCCACGAGGAACCCCGATATAATCAACACTCCCATCCCAAAGATAGTGTCTACAAATAGAATTAATCTTGTTCAACACTCCTTTAGGAATAAGGAAGATATTGATCCAAAGAATTATATAGAGCAAGAAGGACTCGAGTTTACTAACACCAATCTTCCAGAATAAGAGAGCTTTTTGGTCCCAAATCCTCTAATCTTGGTGATAATCTTTTCAACAAGTATTTGACATGATCTGTTTAGACAATTTCCCACAGGTAATTGGTATTCCCAAATATCTGAAAGGTAACTTACCCTCAATAAATCCAGAGACTTGCAACACATCAGCTTTGATATCTTTAGAGACCCCTTGAAATAAGCATTAGTTTTAGTAGCATTCATCTCCAACCCCGATGCTTGAGAGAAAGTACTGAAAGATCTCAATAAGACCATAATAGAGGCAATATCACCCTTACTAAAAAGAAGAAGGTCACAAGAAACATAAGATGTGATAACCTCGCTTTCCCACACATTGGATGAAATTTGAAAGGCATAGTATCAGTTGTGAAGGCCATAATTCTGCTAAAATACTCCATGGCCACAGTAAATAACAAAGGAGAAAGGGGGTCTCCTTGCCTCAATCCCTTTGCCCCTTTGAAATGCCCAAAAGTATCTCCATTTAAGACCAAGGAATAAGTAGCAGTAGACACACACTCCATAATCAGGTGAATCATATGAGTAGGGAATTCCAAACTGTGCAACATCTGTTCAAGAAAAGCCCAACTTACGAATCATAGGCTTTCTGAAGTCCACTTTAAGCATAAATCTAGGTGAAGCAAACTTCTCTTCTATTATAACACCTGACTATATCTTGACAAATTAAGATGTTTTCAACAATACTCCTCCCTTGAATAAATCCACTTTGGTTTTCACTAATAAGGCCAGTAGTACAAAGAAGCAAGCCTATTGCAGATCACTTAGAAATACACTTATAGATCACATTACAAAGATGAAATTGGTCTAAACTGAGTAACACTATGAGGCAAATCACATTTGGGGATGAGGGTTACTAAAGTATGGTTAATTTGTTTTAACAGTTTCCCTTCATGAAAGAAATCCTTAATGGCATCACAAACATCCCTCCCCACAATGTCCCATGAATCTTTAAAAAAGGCACTAGAATAGCCATCGTGCCCAGCAGCCTTATGGCTAGGAATAGAAAACATAACCTTTTTGATCTCAAAGATCGGTGACAGGGGAAAGAAGTATGTTATGATGATCCTCGCACAAAGTCGCCCCTCTCGCACCACAAACACACACTTGCCTAGTCTCAACGAAGTACCCAAATGGGAAGTGTAGAATCTGCAGAAAGCACCCTGAATGCTGCTAGTGTCCTCACACAAAACCCCCGAGTATTAGTGATATTCAAGACTTTGTTCCCGGCCCGCCTACACTTGATTACTTGATGGAAATACTTGGTATTGCTATCTCCTTTCTCCATCCAGTAATGATTTCGCACTAAAAAATCATGGCTAGCAGTAGCCAGAAATCTCACACTATTAGATGCATCTCTCTCCATCTCAATAAGTCGAAAGTTATGAGGATCTCTCCTTAGCCTATCCTGGATATCCTCCGGATGCATTTGAGCTCTATAGAAATTGTTTTCAATATCAAGAAAATTCTCCTTATTCAGCTTCCTAAGATGGCACTTCAAATTCTTGAGCTGTCTAGTCAAAATATACATCTTTGTGCCAAACCAATTACCTTTCCAATTAGCCTGAACACAAAGCTTAAAATTCTCAGCTTGACTCCACATATTGTAATATTTAAAACATCTTCTTTTCTTATCTTTGTCATCAAAGGCTTGCAAGACACAAGGGGAATGATCAAAGATGCCCTCACAATAGAAATGAGCATAGACAGAGGGGTGATCAAAGAAGCCATTGTTGATTGACCAAAACTCTATCAAGTCTACTATAAACCCTAGTAGTTGGATCATGTTTATTACACCAAGTAAAGAAAGACCCACTAGCAGGGCTATCGCCTACCTCACATTCATCAACACAGCCTTAAAGTCTTCCATTTCCTCCACGAACTATTGCCCCCAATCTCTCGGCAGGCACCAAAGATCGTGTTAAAGTCGCCACGATGACCCATGCTCCCCGAATGCTTCTTTTAAACATACACAACCCGTCCCACGTTCCTTTCTCTCCTGAGTCCCATTATATGCATAAACCATAGTTAACCAAAAACTATAACCAGTCCCCAAATCAGTAATACTCATATGAATGAACTGTGGGTTATACTCAAGGAATTGAACATTAAACATATGAGGCTTCCACAAAATCCAAATTCTGCCCCCTTTGTGTAGATGAGTATTAGTAGAGATGCACCACTGACTACACAAATTATTCCTTACACGATTTTGAGACAAAGGCTTTACCTTTGTCTCAAGGAGGCCAAATAAACCTATCTGATGCTGATGCATAAACCATTTAATATTATTTTGTTTAGATAGGCTATTCAACCCCCTAATGTTCCAAAATCCCCAATTATACATTACCCCCCTGAGGAGGTAATGCACTACCATTTGTACCTACTCCAACTTTAGGGGTAGCATTATAAAGAGATTCCATAAATGTGTGCTGCCCAAATTTGATAGAACTCCTTCCACCTCCGAAATTTCCTGCCTGCTAAGCCTAATGATATTCCTAGCAGGGGTATTGTCCATGTGGTATTTCCCATCTCTACCCCATGACACTTGAAACTGATTAGGCTTCTCAACAGGAGTCCTGACAATAGTCTCTGGAGCAGATACATTAGCAACAACAGGAGGGGTGGTTGTTATAACCACAGAGGGAGCTGCAGATGGCTTAGCCTTCTGTTTAGGTCTCCACTGTTGTTTCCCTTTCTGCTGTGGTGCCACTTTCTGAGCTCCATTGTCCTTTGGTTTCTTACACTTTTCAGACTCATGTCCTATTCCTTTACACTTCAAACAGAGCAAAGGTTTCCATTCAAACTCAACCTTAATCTGAACAAGACATCCATCTTCATCCAAAAATTTGATAGACTCAGGGATAGGGGCACCAAATTTAACATCAATCATTACCCTAGCAAATCCCAATCTAGTCTTATCAGTCGTAGCAGCATCACTTCTAACAAAGGTACCCAATAAACCAGCAAGTTTAGGCAAACTCTTACCCCAAAATTTAAGAGGGAGGTTATGCAGTCTTACCCAAACTGGCACATCCTTCACTTCAGACTTCTCTAGCAGTACATCCTCACTCCACGGACGAACAATGAGGGGCTTGTTGTCAAAGAGGAAGTGACCTGCTGAAGAACCAGGTCCCTTGCAAAGAATCGTCTTGAACCTCACCAAAAACACACCATTCGGGCGGAAGGAGACTCACACCCAATCGGAAATTTCGCCCATAGTCGCCCGAGGAAACCCTCCACCACATCAACAGTGGATTTGCACCCGAAACAAAACCATAGACAGCAGTCTTCCAAAACTCAAGTTCCTCCTCGACATCCTCCTCGGTGAGGCTTAATAGTGGCTCTTCACTATGGCACCCGGTCGTTCCTTCCCCTTGCTACGGCCTTGAACAACCCACTCGGGCCGTTGTCTCAGAACCGTATCAATCACCGTTTGATTCTCAGGGACCAAAGCTTCCAAGTCATACGGGGCAATTCCAACCACCGTATTAATATTAATCGTTTTCCCAATATCCCCACTCCCAGGGCCGCCTAGGACCGCCGTTGAAGTAGTAGGAACATCAGCAACCTTCGGGGTAGAGTTTAGAGGAGGGAATTGTTGTGGATCCATACAGTTAATCGACACTTTTTTTGGATTTTTCGATGATAGGGTTTAACGATTTTTAGGGTTTATGTTATCCAGGAAACTATTTTTTAGGCTTTTTCTCTCTCTATCTCTACACTCATTTTTTTGTACCAATTAAGTTTATTCCATGATGTCTATTTTAGTATATTACGTATGTTGTGTGTGCGATTTTGTTTTTAAATGTTCTAATGTGTCCGAGTCTATGAAATTCGTCTCGTCTAATAACATTTGGACACTCAACCAACTCAGGTACTGTTAAACTTAAGCATTGTTCGTAATTCGTCCTAATAATTAGTCCCACATTTTTTTTTCAGTCTTAAAACATGTGTCGTCTAGATACTTCCATAGGGTGTTCATATTCATCTTGTAATTTTGTTTAGCACTGACCATGTCAAATTTCATCTCACGTGTGCATATTTTGTCTTCGGTAGCACATTAGTCATCACCATCATATACGTGAGATGATTGTTTAGAAAAAAGGGTTATTTAATGAGAATACTCTCAACTATGAGACTGCTTCTCAAAATACTACAACCTCTATTTTAACTACCAATAAAACCAACAAATACACCCCTCCTCTCAATTTAGAATTGGTGGACCAGTAACCTGCTAAGCAGGTGAATTTCTTTTTCTCCCCTCTTTCTCTTCTCCATTAACCCCTCTTTTAGCCCCTTCTCTTACCTCTTCTCTTAATTGCCATTAATACCCTCTCCCTCTCTTCTCCAATACCCTTAAACACCATTAATGTTCATCACTACAAACATACCTTATTGATCTTTTCTTAATTTCATCTCTTCCTACTTGCGTTCAATCTGCTAATCTGCTAATTGAACCTTTTACTATCTTTCTCAAATTTAAATTTATGGGTAAAATGGAAACTTATGTGATTCAGCTTACACAATCTAATAATGGTATAAATGATTTTTGCACAAACGTAAGTAAAAAGGCGAAAAGTAAAACAATGGATAGGAGTGTCATTATGTAAAAACGTAAAATTGTTGGTCACTGCCTATAAAGCTTTGTCATGTTCTTTGTGTGTAAACCCACTGATATCTTTGAGAACACATTCTCATTTAAGATACTTCTAATTTGTCAATTAAGCATCCGTATTTCTTTGCCGTCATCAAAACTGTACCCAGATTATGTTTGCAAACACCCACTGCTAATTTTCGATCCACATAAATTTGATGAAAATGAGCTCTTCATTTGAAGAAGAATGGAGGAAAAATTAAAAATCCAAATTTAAAAGGTAGGAGAGATAAATTATTATTGAAATGGGAGAGAGTGATTAAAAAAATAATAATAAAGTAAAGTAGAAGGGAGAATGAGTTTAAGGAAGAAGATGAAGATTGATAAAAGGGGAAAAAATGGGTTGCGCTAAAATTTACCTGTTACAACAAGTTAAAAACACTCCAATTCTATTCATAGCTAATGGGTGTACTTGTTCGTTTTATTGGTAGTTAAAATAAAGTTGGTAGTATTTTGAGAAGCATTTTTATAGTTCAGAGTATTCCTATTAAATAACCCTAGAAAAAAAATAGTTATTTACATTTAAGTCTCATATAAATCATTTAGTTTAAATAAGCACTAGTTTTAAACCCGTGCAAAATTGCACGGGTATGTATTTGGGCCAGAATTAATGTTTTTTTATGTATATTTGTTTTTGCATTTCTATTGTACCTATCATTGTCACCTACCAATTTCGGTGTGTGCGGCTGATAGTTCAGATGCCGAGTTTTATATTCCAAATACATATGCCGTTATTATTGTTTTTTGAAAAAAAAAATTTGTACCCTGTACTTTTAAAAAATTATGTTATGATTTTGTCGTACAATAATATTAACAAAAATACATGTAATTCATTTTTTTAATTCATTTCCGTTGTATGTTCGATCCCGTATATAATTGTAATTCCTTCCTGAAATTATGTAATTTTATTGTGTAATTTTGTTTTAAAAATTATATAATTTAATCACATTTACTCGCATTTGTAATTAATTCTGCAAATGTTATGCATTTTCTTTACACGGAATGTATAAAATTTTATCATAATATTAATTCGAAGAAGTATTCCATAAGATGATTTTATATAATTTGTTGTGAGACGGAATTTATCGCATGTTTGAAAAGACGGATATCTTAATAATTAAATACGTTCTTGACATTCACGGGTCTACTATAACCCTGGATTTTCCAAAAAAAAAAAAATGCGTTTATGACGTGCGCGACTTTCAATAGATTGTCTTTCCAATTTATATAGATAAGATTAGATACATAACTACATTCATCTTAATCAGTCATCACTTGCATTAGTCATATGCATATTGTTTGCAAAAAATATTTTCTTCTTGTAAAAAAAAGGGTCGTATTTTATTTTATTTTTTCAATTTATTTTTAAAAGAACTGGAAAAAAAAAACAAATTTGACAATTTTTCAATTTCCATTTTTTAACCCATTTTTGATCCGTTATGAGTCTTAGTATACATTGAGTCCATCCATCAAATTTTAAACAATTCCCAGACTTTTATCTATCATGTAACCACACTCTGGCAAAAATTTCCACAAATTTGGCGTCTTTAAATGAGTTAAAAATAAAAGGTCAAATGAGACCTAGCAAACAAGCACCGAGACTTAGCTCTAGAGATTAAAGTTGGGATCAACTACATTCAAAAAGCCAGTCAACATCACTGTCCTCCTATGTAAGACTTGGTGGTGTACGTATCATCATATTCATAGATATCTTGTCTGATCATTTATAAAAATTTAAATAGGACCATTTTAGTTCTTTTTGAGTCAAATAAAAGAAAAAACGAGCATTTGTCTTTTTATTAGTCACTTGTTCAACGTTTTACCCTTAACTTGTAAAATAGACTTGAAATACTTAAGGGTGTATCTCTTTAGTGTAGATCAATCGACCTCTTAGATTCAGCATAAACGAGGGCGTGCATTGTTTGACCATCTTTTCGAACTCTGTGGTGTGATAATTCCTTGGTCGCCGTGTCTCTAGCTAGGTGACTTCTAGGTTTGGAGATTCTATCTTTTTACCCGATTTGTCAAATTCTTCATATTTCATATGACTACCAATTTAAATGAGCACAGCTCTCTATCTACCCGATATGTCAATTTCCCATGTTTCAAATGATTACCAAATGAGCACAAATTGCTTTCTACCAAATTTGTCAATTTTTCATATTTTAAATGACTACCAGATGAGCACAAACTCATATGATCGACCATTTTGGCAAATATCGTTATCCATTCCATTGGTGCTAGAAAACTAGCTCAAAAATATTCAAACCAGTTTCTTAGTACACTCGTGTCCAAACTTACCAAATAAGATACGAGAGCGCACACTCTATGCCCTTAAAACAAGGGAGGTGACCACTAATCCCTTAGAATGAACTTAAGATGTGAGTCTAAGTACCTATACAAGCTCAAAACAGTTACAAATCCAGTTTCAAGAGTCTCAAAAATTCACAAGACCAAATAAGATGATCTCAAATATATCCAAATACAGTGTCAAAAGTCTCAAAACGTCAAAGACGAAAAAAAAAAGTATGCTATCTAATAGATACAACTCCATTGACAAAAGTCTCAAAATTTCATAGGACAAAAAAAATCCAGCCAAAGTTTTAATCGAATCCAATGTCAAAAGTCTCAAAATTTCATAAGAAAAAAAAATCCAGCCAAAGTTGCAATCGAATCCAATGTCAAAAGTCTCACAAATTCACAAGGCAAAAAAATCCAGTCAAATTGCAAATTACTCATTTTTCATTCCTTAGACGAGTCAATTCACAGTATCATTATCTCCATTCCTCTTGGGACGATCCTTTCATTCATTTAGGTGAGTGATAGAGGCACACAGATCTCCAGTGTCTTCTAACGCCATATAACCTTCTACTCCACTCCATTTATCACCCTCGTTCAGCATCTAAGAATACAGGGGATGTACAGTAAATCTATACGGTCATAAAAGTATTTTGTTTCTATGATATTAGTTTTGCTAATTGGCAGAGCTTGTTATTGTAAAAAGGGCAAAACTCATCAAAATATAACTCAAATTAATAGGTCAAGTAAAAATGATGCAAAATCTCCACACCAGAGATACTTACAGAGTAAAAATAATCAGTCAGTGTTCAGTCTTTCTACTTAGATCAAATTTGGGTCAGACCCCATCTTTTTCAAAATCTTTTCAAAAGAGAATTTCAATTCAAATGTTTAAAAAAAAAACTCCCGATTTGCATTCATCATACATACATTATATCTAGGACAAGCATTTGCATTTTAGGTGTCGTCATATATTTGTCACTAACCACCCTCAGTCGACTACTTTGTCATTCATCTTCCAGATTCATCCAAAGTGGGAACTTTCTCATAAAGTCTCATTTTTTTCGTAAAATAAAATTATACATATTTCAATATCAATAAATGTCAAAAATATTCAATCTTAGCTATTTCCGAAATAAAATTTTGCAATTCTCTAGCCAGTTTTGTAAAATAAAATTTTGCGATTTCAAATACAGCCAGTTTTCGAAATAAAATTTTGAAATTGAACTTGGTCGGTAGGCCCTGCATGCAGTTGAGTTATTAAAATAAAATTTTCTGAATTTGGCTTTTTGCGAAATAAAATCTTGCATTTTCAAATCAATTGGTCGGCAGGCCCTGACATACATTTAGAGTTCTTAAAATAAAATTTTCTGAACTTGCCTTTTTGCGAAATAAAATTTTGCAATTTTCAAATCATTTGGTCGGCAGACCCTGACATGCATTTCAGTTCTTAAAATAAAATTTTCTGAACTTACCTTTTTTCGAAATAAAATTTTGCATCCTAGTTTGTAAAATCAAATTTTACATTCTAATCCCTTTTCAAAAAAATTTTTGAATTCCTCGGTCGGTGGGCCCTAACACGCATTCGAGCTTGTGAAATCAGATTTTTGCAGGTTCACCCTTAAGCGAAACAAAGTTTTGCTTTTACAGATCCAGACCAGTGAAACAAAGTTTCACTATACCAGTTGTTAGATACCAGATTCCAGACCAGCTAAACAAATTTGGCTAATCCAGATTCCAGACAAGCAAAACAAAGTTTTGCTGTACCAGATTCCAGACCGGCGAAACAAAGTTTTGCCATGCCAGTTGCCAGAATGGTGAAACAAAGTTTTACCAGCTTTATCCCGGATTAGTTAAACAAAGTTTTGCTAAGCCAGTTCCAGTTTCCAACTAATCCAGACAGGTAATATAAGAAGCCCAGGTATATTTCTTATCCTTTATCTGTCCCGACCGGACTACTTTGACCTTCATCTTACTCAGACTCGGTCAAAGTGGGGGCTTTAGTAGACACCTCAAAATTGTCTACTAGCCTTACGGATACCCGATGATGAGGCTAAAACTAAGTGACTAAGTGAAAATTGATAATGTCATAATTAACGGCTCTTTACGCTTATCTTCCGAGAAACCAGTAAAATCACATAAAAAACTTCCATAAAGAGCGACATTCTATTACTACCCATTTCAATAAACAGTTATATTTTTTCGTCAAATTACTTGAATTATACCGTTCACATGAGTTATGTTGGCCCAAAACCAATACGGAAAAAAAATAGTCCAGCAATATGGTCTGTGTTTGTCTTGGACTACAAGTAGAGCTGGCAAAAGCTGACCCGACCCGAGTAACCCGACCCGAACTGCCCGAAAACCGACCCGATAACACCCGAAAAAACAATGAACCGAAACCGACCCGACCCGACCCGTAGGTCAACTGTTAACCGATATAACCCGAAATGGAATGAACCGAACCGACTTGTGACCCAACCCGACCCGACTTGTAACCCGAGTTAGTGTACAACCCGTTTTGACCCGACCCGACCCAACCCGACCCGTGATTTGATTTACAACCCGATATGACCCGAACCGACTCGATCCGAACCGACTCGACTTCAACCCGACCCAAATTGGTGTAACCAATATTCTGATTGTATTTAAAAAAAAAAATTAAGAATTGCAAGTTATTACTCGACAATATTGCTTAGCCATAAAACCTCAAAACTCACTTAACATACTTAACATTTCAAAGTGTATATCAACATATCGTTTGTAAGAATTATTGTTCAACACAAATATATTATTATCTAATTGAAGAAAAATTATCATCTTCCGTTTATTGAAGACTAAAAATTCATGTCCTATAAACTAGAAATGCGTGTCCATAAGACTAAAAATCCACGTCCATTTGACTCATTGTAAAGATCAAAAACTTGTCATCCTCAAATCATCATTCATTAAACACAAACTAATATTAATATTGTTGGTTACACAACTACTTGCTCCAGGGCTACATGCCTACATTGCTACGATAAGCACAAAATTAATCACAAAGCATCTGAGAAGCAAATGCAAAACAATAGCAATTAGCTATCCTGGTAATACTGTCAAAGTGTCAATACATTTACCATCACAAAAATGGCCAGCCTATACATTTTCCAACACTAAAAAACGGTAGCCAGTAAAAGTTTAACAATCTCCGGTAAGCTTTATAGCAAAAGAGCAGCCCATAACAATCAATCAAAAGAGCCTGGAGGTGTAATCTACCATACTTCATGCTTGCCATGTGCCCATACCCATGCTAATGTCACTGAAAAAGGGCAAGCAAGAGTAAAAACCATACATAATATGCACATTACAAAACAATTAGGCATTTAGTTTTATGGCTATATGAATAGTAGTATGAAGAGATTTACTTACTGTGTAACTTAAATTTATGCTATCTCCTCATCATCTGAGTTAGTGTCATCAACAACCACTCCAATTTCATCCAATTCTACATAACCAATTAAAAAAATAAGTGTAATAAAGTTAAGCAACTAAACATTACATAAACTAGATAAATAAATTATTTACAAAGGTTAAAAATTTACCTTCATAGCCAAACAACCAGTTGCGAGTGGTCACCAGAGCTTCCACATTTTTGGATAAGAGGGAACTCCTCCACTTATTTAAGATCCTCCCACCCATACTAAAACTAGACTCGGATGCTACACTAGTTATGGGTATAGCTAATATGTCCCTTGCCATAGAAGAGAGAACAGGAAACATGTTCACTTTTCTACTCCAATAACCTAATACATCCAACTTCTCTTTTCGCGGCACTTTATCATCTCGAAAATAATACTCAAATTCAGTCTCATCATCCCTACCCGCAGCACCATAGCTTGCATCAAAGGCATCTAAAGTGGAGCGTCTTGGTCTAGAGGTAGGGTACGACTCGCTAAAAGTAGAAGTACTGGCTGAACCTTGATTGGGAGGGAATTTACTCTTATAATGCTTAAATAACTCCACAAATTTCACATAAATCTCATTGGCAATTCTTATGCCTATATCATCACCGTACAAGTTTTTCAAAGCAAAGCGCACAAAATCAAACTTATATCGCGGGTCAAGTATAACACCAAAAGACATAACCATAGAATACTCACGCCAATACTTGTCAAACTTTTCATACATTTGACTTGCCATTTTAGAAATATGAGGATCAACATCAACTTTCGATGAGAGAAGAATACACTCAATATCCCAAACATTGTAAAAATATAAGTTTGAAGTAGGATAATCCGAACTTAAAAAAAAGGGTAGTAATTTCATAAAATGGTTCCAATAACTCACAAATTTTTTCTACTTTCAACCATTCAAGGGATGAGAGACAATGTTGAAAAGCAGTCTCTTGAGACCCATAAAGATCCAACCCTCTCCTATAATATAAAGCTTTCTGAAGCATCAAGAAGGTTGAGTTCCATCTTGTCGCAACATCTAACCACAACTTGGTATTACAAGCAAGACCACATTGATGAGCACAAGCATAAAATTTAATAAGCCTACCTTCAGAAGCATCAATATATCTCACTGTATCACGAACTTTTTTTACACATACTTCAATGACATCTAGACCTTCCTGAACAACAAGATTCAAAATATGGGCAGCACAACGAACATGGAAAAACTTCCCATCACAGGGCAAGTTCTGCAGCAAAGAGGCTTTCAAATGACCTATCATGTTATCCATGTTAGATGCATTGTCACAAGTCATTGTTAAAACTTTATCAGCCAAGCCCCACTCCTTAATCTTCTCATACAACGTATTATATATCTGAAGACCGGTATGTGGAGGTGCAAAATGGAAAAAATTCAGCACTTTAGAACGTAAAGTCCAACCAACATCGACATAATGTGTCGTAAGAGTAAGATAAGAACGTGACGTGCAAGCAGTCCATATGTCACATGTAAGACACACTTTCCCAGGTAACGTAGAAAACAAATCCTTAAGCATCTCTTTAAACTCAATGTGTTTTGAAATACACACTTTTTTAATGGTATTCCTGGACACCGTTTGCACATTCTCATTAAGGACTTTAAAAACTTTCCTCATGCCTTTATGCTCAACAATCGAAAATGGATAACCATGCATCACCTCAGCCAAAGTTTCACAAAATAGTTTATGATCATACTCTGTTGTCCTAGTATTAGAGGGAGAAACATGATTCTTTTTAAAATTGTCACAACCATCAATATGTCTCTTGGCATTAGAAGTGCCATACTTAGATTCTGCCCTATAAGCAACATCACGACAGTGAGCACACACAGCATACAAGTTACCTTGAACGTCTTTGTAAAAAAGATATTCTTTCCAAATATCAGCACCTCTTTTTCGCTTACCAAAATTTTCCTCGAAAACAACCGGATATAGTCTCTCTTTGGTGACTGGATGAAACATAGGTTGGTCAGGCTCTTGGAGAGGAACTCCCTGATCAGGTGTAATAGGATCAGGAACGAGGTAGTTAGGCAGAATAGGCGGTGGAATGAAAGGCGTAGAAGGTTGCGGTTCATTCTCTGTGGGATTAGACAAAGTAATACAAATCTGCGATGACGTGGCTGCATTTAAGATAATTAAAAAGATAATTAATTGAGGAATTTGCTTTACACAAAAACAACTTAAAGAACAACATAAAAATTAAACAACGAGATATGATTATAGTTACATTAGTACCTCTTTGTTGAGCAAGAGCAATCTCATAGAGATCCATCGACTATCACTGAAAAGGGTTCAAGGAGACAAATAAGTTAACTTAACATGGTTATATGAAGAAGATAAGAATATAAGTATTGAACAAATCTGAGCATTTAAGTGAAGGATCAGAGGACGAGTTAGCTTTAAATGGACAATAGACATAGAAATGGAGATTGGAGACATAATATTGCAGCACCTAGACATTATACAAGAATGCTAAAATTGCAGCACCTGATTGTAATGTAGTTTGTAAATTCTAAAATCTGTGGGGAACAACTAGTACTAGGCAGCAAGAATCTGACTTCAATTCCCAAATAAACACCATGAAAACATTAAATCACCTGGGTACATGAGTACATGAGTGATTGTTTAACATACAGAAAATTAACGAACTGATTGTTTAACATACAAGCAAACGTAAGCACATAATCTGATCATCTCAAAGTCAACAGAATTCGTAAAATCTGAACACTGTATTATTCTATACTTATGTATGTTATGGCCTTAAGTATATTATGGGCCAAAAACCTCAGTAACCTCAGTAGAAGGTATCTCAGTAGCAGGGGTAGGCGTGTTAGTAGGCACGGAAGTGGGGATCTCAGTAACTGTGTTATTCTATACTTATGTATCTCACTGAAATTCTAGTAAATGTAGAGATGAAACGGTTCAAAGATCGTTGCAGACAAATTCATCAAATCTGAACCAAAACTAAGCATCAAATTATCACTTAAAGCACAACTGAGAAACTACAACTTAACATAACCAAATAATAGGTAAAACGATATGTATAACAAAATGAGCAAGACAACAACGAGACCGATCTCGATTTTCATGGTTAACTTAAACTCCATCAAAAAAGAGAGTGATAATCAAGACAACAACAAAATTAAAAAGTAAGATGGAGAATTAGAAGGTACCTTAGGTTGAGATCGCATGAAGGAACTAGGAAGAGAAGAAGATAATTGCGGGCGTGCGGCGTGCGGCGTGCTAAGTTGTGTTTGATGAAATTAGGTTTGTGTTTGATGAAATTAGGTTGTGTTTGTGGCAACTTTCCCTTTTCAATTTTCCATTCCGTTTTCAATTTTCATTTTCATTTTTTCAATTTTCATTTTCATTTTTTCAATTTTTCAATTTTTCAAATTTCCATTTTTCGTTTTTCGTATTCAATTTACAATTTGCGCTAAAATGAGATATTGAAATATATGTACTTCAAACTTTTCGTTTTCAATTTTCATTTTCAATTTCGCTTTCAACTTTTACTTATGTAAGCCGTTATTAGTTATTACACAAAAAATTATTTAAATTTGATTAATAATAACATTTTTAACGTTATACTCGTCAGTGACTCTAACAGTGATACTGGGTCACTGGGGAAAAGTAAGAAAGTGCTATATTTAGATCTGTTTTATACTATATTAGTGTAAAGTCAGTAAGCCACATTACAAAACACCAACTAAAGAATAAGTAATGAAGTTCTTAATTTACGTTTTTATAAATGTGTGTATATATGAAATATATAAACACGATTACGTTAATGGAGTTAACATATTTATAGTAATGTTTGGTTGTTTACTCGTTAATGACTTGATACGTTTGCTTGATTGTGTTATCATGTACATTAATACCGTTAAAAATGTTAATATCAAATGTAATATGTATAGAAAAAACATAAGATTTATCTAATAATATAATTGAACAGTTATGACTATTGTAGTTACGATATCTCATCATATTAATACACGAGGGTTGGCTAAATCATGACTAGTTTTGAAAATCTCGATCCTATAAATCGCTCATTGTTTCATTTTAGTTAAACCTTTCTTAAAGGCTAGTGACGTTATATTATCACTATACAAGATTTGTCAAAATTGCTGAGATTTGTCAAGATTACAATTTACAAGTACTCGGGAAAAGTAATGAAGTGTTATATTTGGATCTGTTTTACACTATATTAATGTAAAGTTACCCAATAGGAGACCAACTTAAGAATCAATAGTAAAGTTATTAATTTACTTTTATAAATGTGTGTATAAATGAAATAAATTAAACACGGCCACGTTAATGGCTCATTACGTTTGCTTGATTGTGTTATCCATATTATCACTATACAGGATTTGTCAAAATCGCTCACCTTAAGTCAAATAATTAGCTTTTGTATAAATTTAAGTCTTAAAAGACTAACACACCGGCCTACCTCTCAAAGTCAAAAGTCATACCGCAAATGATCAGGTGTTTTGACTCGACTTAATAATTTACCTGACACGGCGACACACGACCAACCCGAATTAAGCCGAACTCGACCCGATTAAACTTTTTTACCTAACCCACAAAAAAACCGAAATGAACCGAACTCAACCCGATTAAATACTTTGACCCGACATGACCCGACCCACCAAAACCCGAACCGAACTGATCTCGACCCGATTAAATACTTTGACCCAACATGACCCGACCCATATATTGACCCGACATAGCTCGAACCGACCCGAACCGAACCAAGCTTACTGTTGACCCGACCCGATAGCGACCCGACCCAAACCGAACCGAACTGAAGAACAAATTGACCCGACACAACCCGAACCCGATATGACCCGACCCGCTTTGACCCGACCCATAACCGACCCGAGTGACCCGATTGCCAGCTCTAACTACAAGATATGGAAGACAAGAAAATATCAAAATCAATCAAAGGAAATAAATACGGGTAAGTAAAGTTGGGTGTTTGTATTCTAAGGGAATTGCATTAGGTGATTTTTTTTTTTTTATTAGGTAAGGAAACTAGGTTGATCCTCTAGGGTAGGACCAACCTATCTCATCCTTTCGAATGAGGGAGGTAAGTTGAAGCCACCGGCTATCAAACCACCTCGAAAGATTTGGACATGAATGTCCAATAGTAGCCATGATGTCAGCAACCTTGTTGGCTTCACGAAAGCAATGTTTAATTATCACTTCATCGAAAAAATGAAGGTCTAATTTCACATCCTTGATAATACTAGAAATTTCCCAAGGAATTTGCCAAGTACCTCGAATTGAGTTAATAACACATAAATTATCACCCTTCACAATTAACTTTGAGATTCCTAAGTATTTAGCTGCTAAAATACCTTCTTTTAAAGCGAGAGCTTCCGCAACAAGGATACTATTGGATCCGCACTTTTTTGCTCCCAACAAAACGACTTTACCATTGAGATCTCTTATAGAATATCGTAAAGAAGCTTTATTACCTTCTATTCTTGATCCGTCAAAATTTAGCTTTAGGAAACCGTTTCTAGGTTTTTCCCACCAAATTTCTTCCTTACTAGAGTTGTTTCTAGCTGACTCTTCTATCTCGGGATTATTGAGATCCTTAAATCTAGTCACATTCCAGGTCTTAATGCTATTATTACACAAAGTAATAAGTTTGTTGATACTTAAATTAACATTATTAAATATAATGTCATTTCTATGAAACCATGCATTCCACCAAATAAAAATAATCTTAATGAAATCATCTTTTGGAATTAAATCTTTGAGATGATTAAGTTTCTTTAGAAAACTTTGACTTGTAATATTATCATAATTTGACAAAAACTCGTTAAAACTAATAATGTTCAGGTTTTGGATGACAGATCCAATCAAGGGACATTCGTAAAAGAAATGATCTTTGTTTTTAATAGGATTGTTGCACAGAGCACAATGAGGTGGGACATCAATATGACTCTTGAGAAGTCTACTTTTCGTTGGAAGGCCGTCAACACAGGCTTTCCAAAGAAAAAATTTCAATTTTGGAGGAATATTCAATTTCCAAATCCAATGAAATTCACATTTGTCAAGAGCTTGATCGAACAAACCTTGCGCTGACCAAGTTGCTGTTTTGGTAGAGAAATTTCCATCTACGGACAACCCCCAAATGAGGGTATCTGGAATATCATTATGTGGCACTGGAATGTTAGTAATCTGATTAACAATATCGTTATTCACTAAAATGGATAATTTACAAATATCTCATTGCTTGTCTGAGGTTATGAAATCTTTAACCAAAAGATTAGGATCACGGTTACTATCATCATCAACCATACTGCTTGTAAGTGGGTGTGAAAAAACCCAATTATCAGACCAAAACTTAATGTTGCTACCATTACCTACCTGCCATCTCAATCCTTTTCTAAATAGAGTCCGAAGACTCATTAGTTTATGCCATTTCCAAGAAGAGGCTAAATTAGGCTTATGATCAAAGAGTGAACAATTTCTTAAGTATTTTTTAGATACCACTTTGACCCATATATTTTCTTTATCCATAAGAATTTTCTATAAAAGTTTCATTTGAAGAGCTTTATTAGCCGCTTCAGAAGATTTAATTCCTAAACCACCAACCGACTTTGGTAGACAAACTTTATGCCAACCAACCAAATTAGCAGAATGTTGGGAAGGATTCTTATTCCAAAGAAAGTCTCTATTAATTTTATCTAATCTATTATGGATCGATGAAGGGAGGAGGAAGCTTTGCATCTGAAAAGTTCCCTTCGCGGCTAAATTAGCATTAACAAGAACTAGTCTACCTGCTTGAGATAGAGAATTCGCTTTCCATTTCGATAATTGAGTGCAAGATGATTGAATAATGTTCTCGAAAGTATTTCTAGTCACTCTGCTATCAATTATAGGACGTCCTAAATAATTACCCAAATGAGCTTCCTCATTCATATGAAGAATGCCTCTAAAGGATTCACGAAGAGAACGCTCAATATTTCTAGTGCATTGAAAAGTGGATTTGTCAAAATTAACAAATTATCCGGAAATCGTGCAAAATTTATCTAAAATAGACTTAATAGTTCTACAACTCTGGTTAGAGGCTTTAGCGAAAATGATAGTGTCATCCGCAAAAGTGAGAAACGGAATTTTCTCCACCCCGGATCCAATTCTAATACCTATATCACTAGAGCTAACATCACTATTTTTTTGTAGAGATCTTGCTAAAATCTCGGCGCACATAATAAATATATATGGCGAAAGTGGGTCTCCTTGTCGAATACCTCGAGTGGGTCTAAAAACGTCTCCCGGTGTTCCATTTACTAACATTGAGTAAGAAACAGTGTTTATACATGCCATAATCCATGAAATCCACTTAGCATTAAAACCCATTTGCTTAAAAGTTTCCTCGATAAAATTCCATTCTAGTCTGTCGTATGCTTTCTCCATATCAAGTTTGATTGCAATCCAACCTCCTTTTCCCTTTTTACGTTTAAACGAGTTGAAAATCTCGTGTGCTAAAAGAATATTATCTTGAATGAGTCGATTAGGTGTAAAGGCACCTTGAAACGGGTGTATAATCTTATGCAAGACACTTCGAAGACGATTAGTCAAGATTTTTGCAATAATTTTATAAATTGTTGAACAAAGACTAATCGGTCGAAAATGGTTTGCCGTTTGAGGATTTTCAATTTTAGGAATCAATGCTATGAAAGTATGATTGATTTCTTTTAGTAATTTCTCAGAATGGAAAAATGCTAACACTGCATTAGTGACAGAATTTCCTACAATATCCCAGTATTTTTGAAAAAACTCTGCAGGAAATCCATCGGGACCTGGGCATTTATCTGCGGCTAAACTAAACACTGTTTGTTTAACCTCTTCCCTACTAATATTACCTGTAAGAAATCATTATCTTAAATGTAATTAATCCACAAATAGACTTAAAATCCTCATTCTTGTCGAAATTACAAAGATGATTTTCGCAAACCTAAGTTTAAACTCCTCGGATATTTCTTGCTTAATGAGGTTTTGATCAGTAATACAAGCACCATCCTTATTAATAAACTGTTTAATGCCATTTCTACTACGCCTAATTGTGGCATGAGTTTGAAAAAACTTGGTATTATCATCTCCAAAATTAGCTTTGTTTATACGAGCTTTTTGTTGCCAGTAAACACGTTTATAGTCAAGGAGTGCATCCCGCTTTTTCAACCATCTCAATTGCGCGACTTCTAAATTGGTAACAAGAGATGTGCCTAGTTGATTTTGAATATTTTCTAATTTTTTTTCAGCAATTGAAAGTTGTCTAAAAACATTTCTAAAAGTAGACTGGTTCCATTTCTTAGCCTTTTGTTTTAGCAATTTGCATTTTTGGGAGAGACAGAACATATAAGATCCCTGAAACTGATATTGCCAACAACTTTTGACCATTTTACTTAAATCATTCCGGAGGGTCCACATGAGTTCAAATCGAAAGGAAGAGGCTTTCTTATGAACTTGGTCATGGAACTTCACAGAGATAGGACAATGGTCGGAGCTAGTGAAAGCATGATGCACAAACTGCATGTTTGGATATCTACTAAGCCAATTAGGAGACGCTAAGGCTCTATCAAGTATTTCAAAAACATTTTCAGGGCCACTTTTATTTTTTCTCCAAGTAAAAATATTACCGGAGAAAGGGAGATCTATGCAATTTGTATTACTTAAAAAATTAGTTAATCTCATACAACGCGCATTCGTTACCGTTGCACCCCCTTCTTTTTCACTAGGACTCTTAATCTCGTTAAGATCGCCTAATAAAAAGAAAGGCAAATCAAGACCAAGTATAAAGTTTTGAAATTCATTCCAAAAGTCCGTTTTTTTAGCCGCTTGAGCAGGAGCATAAACAAAAATAAGGCAAAATACCACATTTTTCGTTAAGTCACACACTTCACAAGCAATGAATCTATTCGACTTAAAAGTGACATTTATCGAAAAGGACATTGAGATAGACTCTTTCCAAAATAACCAAATACCACCTGATAAGCCAGTACTAGGAATAAAATCACAATTATTAAACCCAAAACTCGCCATTAGATAAGGTTCGGGTTTAGAAGACGATTTAGTGTCACATATAGCTAAGATTTTAATTCCATTTGACGCGCTAAAGAAATTAAGTTCTTCCGCAAAATTCTTTCTTTTGGTACCCCTAACATTCCAAAAAGCAATATTCATAAGAGATAATTAAAAAATGTAACCAAATTGCTTAGACAAAGTTCAGTAAAACCTCCATGCCGCTGATAAAACCCGACACCATTGGTTATTGAAAAATTTGGGATAACCAAATTGTATTCAGACGAAGCCTTAGAAACTTCCCCACAGCACAAGTGCAAGTGAAAGATGAACTGGTGCATAAGTGACTTTATAATGTGACATAATGCTAAATTCATTAAAGAAAAGAGCAACTGTAACCAACAATGATTATGTGCAATGTTATAAATATGATGGATTGTAAACACATACATAAGAGCTCTGAAACTTTGTTTGGTTTTAACTGGGATAACAAGGCCCCAAACAAGCTTAAGAAAACCACAGAAACAAATTTCTACACTGCTTAAATTATCAAGACAAAATCTAAACAAATAAGCAGCACAAACTAGATGGTCACAAAATTCATTATAATTGATGACAAATGCTAAAATTTGCCAACAGTTAACCATAAGATTATCCAAGAGAGAAATCTCATCAATTCCAAAAATTAAAAAGATCTTTCCATTGGAACCTATAGCAAAGCGACAGGCTAAAAATCTGTCAAAAGAATGTGAGAACATGAATCCCATGGCTAAAAAAACCCCTCTCAAAATGACCCAATCAAGCTTACGAAAAACAAGGAATTGAAAGTCTACCCTCCTCAATTTATGAGGCCAGTATCTAAACCAAAACCGAGACCCAATTTGATGGTTAGAGGACTCATCAAAACAGGTAAAGAATGCTAATAAAGGCCAACAAAAAAGACAATCAAGGCGATAAATATCACTTAGAGATCTATTACCCAACCATCTTGAAACATAATCGAAAAGAGAAGTATAGAAATCATCAAAGATGACACTAAATCCTACAAAGGGAAAAAAAAGCACATTTGAGTGTCAAACATGTCACCAACAACACTCAAAAAGATGTTGTCAAAACATATAACATCAAAGCAACAAAGGATGAGTTTAGTAGAAGAATTGGACAAAGGTACTCCTTGATCAACAAAAAACCATCTTGACAAGATGGTTAAGCAAGCAGAAAACATAAGCTTATTGCAACAATAATTTGCTAGATAAAAGTTGGCTTTGGGAGGACCTATGTCCAAAGTCTCTTTAATGTAGACAATAGACTGGATACTGCTCTCCTGTTCTAGATTGGAGAGCAAATCAATGTCCACAAATAAAGAAAACAATGGACTAGGCACAAAGGGAGGATTCAGTAAGAATACAAACCCAAAATCGGACAAGATAACGAAAAAAAGACAACTTACATCCGACAATGGAGACCTACAACAAGAGCTAAAACCCAAACTGTCCTCCTCAAAAGAAACCTCCAAGAAGCACAAAAACAGGGTTCTTTTCTCGAAAGGGTGTCTCAAATTTACTGTTATAAGTAACAATAAATGGAGGAGGCTTGGTTTCATCGGGTCTTCAACCGTCAACGGAATCGGAATGTTGACGTTTGCAGTTTCCTCCCAAATCGAGGAAACCAAAAAAATGTTTCCCTTCTCGGATTGAAAATCCTCCTTTTCTTCGAGTAGCCGCAGACCGAGTGCAAAGCAAGTAACCTCGCTACACCAGAAACGAGATAACCACTCGAAACCATGGTATAGCAATTTCGACTTCCAATTTAATTGAAAAGAGTGTACATTTCTGAGATTTTCCACTAGTAGAACCCTCCAAGAACATGATGAGAAATCAAAAGAGGGAATAGAACTAGAAAAAATGAAGATCTGAAAACCAAAATCCTCAAAATAGAGAAAATTGATGGATTTAAAAGAATGATGCACAAAAAAATCGAGATTTGTTTGTGATGATTGCAGAGAGATGATTACAGTACTTGGAGCACATGACGATTGAAATGGAGCATGAAGAGCTATATTTGATTTTTCTTTAAGCAGTTTTCTTTTTATTGATTTTCTTTTTTTAGGTTTTTTCATTATTTGAGAGAGTTTTCTCTCACTACTCTCTCACTTGCTTCTCGAATTGCATTAGGTGATACAAGCTTAAAATATAGTACCTACAGTCCTACGAGATGGATCTATGAAGTAATAGATAGAGTTGGACGATTGTTGCAGCTTTAAGGCATGTGAAACACTAACAATACAAGTTAGTCCTCCCTTCAATTCACTATGATCTTCTACATTACTTTTTAGGGAGTTTTTAAGAGGACGGAGATTTATGGTGGAAAATGGAGGAAAATGAAAATAAGAGAGAGAATGTGGGGTCACAAGTCATAAAAACCACAAATAATAGACTAATAAGGAAAGTGGAAGAACTTAGTGAATTTGCCATTTTCGGAATTGTGGAACATCTTAGTGAATAGGAGGGAGTATAAATACTTGACTCCGCCTCACAAATTAGGGGGCCGACAAGGGAAAATTATTTTAGTCAGACGGATAACAATATTTTAAAGAGCACGAGATTGATAGACACAAACAACGTCACATATCAAAACCCAGATCCATAATTCTATACTCCCAGTTTCAATATCAAACCACACATTCACATTAATTTGTTCCAGTTCCATATAAGCGCATAAGAGCCAATAATTTACGGCAAAGTCGAAATTCATTAATAGTCAAATCCAAATAGGCCTGAGGGTACCAATATCAAATAAGTTTTTCTTTACTCTTTCTTTTCATTTAATTCTTTTATTGCGTCTTTTATTTATTTTCTCTATTTATTGTATTGACTAACCTAATAAACTTGTCCTTGTAAATAATTGTATAAAGTTTATTTCAAATTTTATTTTCTTTGTCTTAATTTCGTCAAATATATAATATTATAAATAAATAGTAGAGGCCGTCGGTTTGATGGGTGGTCCGTGTGCCTAACACCTTCCCTGACCGTACCTTTACTCCCGAATCCACAATCTTTGGTTTAGACCGGAGTGACGGATTAATCCCCTTACCAGGGATCAAAAGGGACCTTATCCGTTAACTGTATTTTTGTATGTTTTTTTATAAAACCTACTAGCGACTCCTCCATATTTATCTATTTCAAAAAAGAAGATTTTTTCAGGGATCTCACACTTATTTGGAGGTCTTCAAGAGGTGTGTTGTCCGGAAGGTGACTTCTACCCTGACCAGATCCTGTTGTACTATGGTGAAGGGTCTTGACTATCTCACCGTGTTTTCGGCATTGGACGGTGTGAAGGATTGCAAATCTCGCTTCTTCTACATCAGATGTCCACCGGGTTGGAGGATTCCCCGGGTCGGTATGGATTACAAGAAGGCTGGTGCTTCTTCTCCTTTGGCTGCCCTCTCCGAGGAGGACAAGGTGATGTTGTCCCTGTTCGAGCAGAGCCCTAATTCTAAGGCTCCTAAGCCAAAAGAATGGCTGCCTTCTGCCGTTGTGATTATGAGAGATGACTTCCTTTTCGGGTGGGACTGGTTCCGACCTTTCACTCTGGTACGGGAGGGCTGTTAAGTGATCCTCTTTCTTTTAATTTTCTAACCATTGCGCTTTCCCTCTTTCCTTTTGCCTTCCTGATGCATGTATTCTGCCTTGCTGAGCCTTGCGCCATGGAGTTCACGGTTGATGAACTCAGGATGATCGGGCTTTTGCCGAATCGAGATGTCCTTGAGCGGGTTCCTCTGATCTGGCAAGATCTTAGGAAAATTAGCCTTGACAAGTCGATATGGCGTGCTGGCTGGGATAGGGAAGCGGCTTTGAATATGTAGTCAGGGCGGGCATCCGGTGCGTGTGACTCATTCGTTGGCTCAGGCAGTGCCTCGATCTTTGGATGATGATCATGGCGAGCCCTCGTCCGGGGTTCGACCTGTGACCTGATCTCGTCGGGCGACTGAGCAAGTTGTCGGTCTGGTACCTGCACCTCTACTCTCTACCTCGGATATCCTGGAACAAACATCTCATGTGGGCCGACATGCTTCGCCCCTCGCTCGTCGGAAGGGGGAGTCATCGCCGACCTCTTTCAGGGAGTTTATCGCTTGTGTCTCTGGGCGGAGTAGCCCGGTTGTTGAAATTAGATCTAGCCCCAAATATGGCAAGCGTAATGCAAGTTCTGAGCCCAGAGAGCACCTAGCTAAGAGGGTGAAAAATGCGTGATCGCATTGCTTGGGTTAATCCAAACTTCCACTGGAACCAATATGACCTTTTAGTTGCTGCCGACAACGAGAAAGTTTGTTGTTGGCGAGGTCTTGGCCCTTGAACCAGAGTGGGTGTAGTTTCCCCTGTTGTCGAGGCCGTGAATCAAGATTTTGGGGAAGATGGAGCTCTTCATGCCCAAAATGATGCTGAATCGGCGCCAGAGGGCTCATCCACTAAATAGGGATTCGAGATGTCATCCTGATGTTCGTGCTCCATGCAGGGACAACCTGATCCCAGTCTTCAAGACATGGCTGGGTCGTCCTCTATGGGGCATGATTGTTCTTTTCTTGCCTAACTTTTATCTGCTTTTTTGCTTACTTTGGTTTTCAGCATAGCGTAGGTGGAGTTGGGTCCTTTTTGGGCAGATGACCGCCGATTTAGGATTTGACTTGCTATAGTTGCTCGAACTTCATTCGGCCCAGTTGGTTTGTAACATTTCTTAACATTTTTTTAGTTGAATGTTATGCTCTGGTCTCTTCCTTGGTTTACATGTGCGTTCTTGCCTAAGCCTGGGCATCCCTTCTCGAGTGTCCCTGCTTATTTTGTTTTGCCAGGGTCGTCACTTTACGTGCGTACCTGACTACTCCGGAATTTTCGGTCAAGGTTCTATTTTGGCTGCCCTTGCCTACTTCCATTGTTTCGGTCTAGGGATCCATCAAGGGATGTCGACGCCTACTCCGACCATTTTCGGTCAGAGTATCCCTCTAGGGGTGTCTCCGCCTAATCTTCATTTCAGTCCAAACGTCCCTGCCTACTCCGATATTTCGGTCTGGGTGTCCCTTAACGGGTGTCCCTGCCTACTTCTCCGTTTCGGTCCGGGCGTCCCTCTAGATGAGTCCCTTCCTACTCCGGGGTCTTCATCTGTCTTTTCGGTCTTGGGTGTCCATCTATGGGTGTCCCTGCCTACTTTGACGTCTTCGCACGTCAGTTCGGTCTTGGGTGTCCCTTTACGGGTGTCTCCGCCTACTTGGACGTCTTCACTCATCGATTCAGTTTTGGGTGTCCCTTTACGGGTGTCCCTGCCTACTTTGATGTCTTCATGGCCATTGCTCCACTTATGTGGCAGCTTCCCTACCCCCTGCTTGTTACCAACGACTGTATATTGTGCCGATAGGTAATAACCGAACATTTTATTCCGATTGCTTCAAAGGGTCAGTTTACAATTTTGCACGACCCCTACCCCCTGTTTGATCGTTCTTCGGGTCGCTCGTGTCAATGGCACAAGGCTTCCTTAGGCTGTGTTTGCCTAGGCTGGAGTTTTTTGCTGTCCCTCTTCTAGAAGTAATGTTTCTTGATGGTGTCGGCGTTCCAGTGTGCCCCCAATTGAGCTTTGTCCAAGTCGGCCAAGGTGTTTGTACCAGGCCTTAGGATCTTTGTGATTTCATAAGGGCCTTCCCAGTTTGCAGATAGCTTGACATGTAGATTGCCCGATCCGACCGCTGCACTTTTGATGTGTCCATTTTATAGATAGTTTAACTCCCTACTTTAGCTCGGTTTTATTTTACTATTGCACTTCTATAAGTGTATTTGTGAGCTAATTCCGTGTTCTAAGTGTTTTTTCTCGTATTTATTGCATTTTATAGGAAATGAACTCTTTGGTAGTTTTTTGCCGTCAAATTAGCATTCACCCAAGTTTAGAAATTGGCCCAAGTAAAGAACTTGGAAATCCCGAGCATGAAGAAACCAACTTTGGTTGGTGAACAAGTAAAGAAGTTAAGTACAATTAAAAGCCCAAGTTAAGAGCATGCATTGGATACCATATGATCCCTAAGATGCCTTAGACAGACTCATGAATATGCAAGCATTGGATTCTGCATCGCCATAAAGCAAGAAGTTAAGACGGAATTAAGACGAAAATGAGAAAACACACGACCCCGATCGAGGTGGGGTGTCTCCGATCGGGGTGACCTCTCCTTAGATTGTTTACGTTACACCCTTTATTCCTATATAAGGGGTGTTATGTCCGACCACTTGTACACACTTCCGTACATGTTCTATACACTTCATTTCAGTTCTTAGTATAGTTTAGATTTCCTTTAAGCATTCCCTTATTGTTTGTTATAAACAATTTCCTTTAGGCATTTCAAGTTATTAATTCAAGCTTTCCATTTGTTATCTTGTTCTTCATTTCCAAGTTCTATTTCCATTGTCAAGGTAATCTCATTTTTAATATTATTTTTGTTACTCATTTGTCATTTCTATTACTAGTTAGTATGTTCATATTTACTACCTCATTTGTCATTAGTTTAGTTTTCATTATGCAAGAGCCTAAGTGTCATTCCAATTGAAAATTTAGTGACTCATTTGAAGAAAATGACCTTGTAGTAAATGACACACTCACCATGGATGATATTGGGCCCATTTGTAATGAAAAGGATGAGGTTTTGCCCGAGTCATTTGAAACCTTCGAGAATCCTTTCGTGGAGGATGTATTTGACCCTTTTGCAGTTTATGGAGGACTTAGTGATGCACACATAGAAGTTAAGTGAGGTGAACCCCCCCCCCCCCCCCTATTTTTGATGAGTCCCACCTCCTTGAGCTTTCATACCACCAATTTGAGACCTTTGAGAATGATAATTTATGCACTATTGGTTTATTTCATGGTCTTAAGCTTGTTGCTCCATCTCCGGCGGTGTGGGTTACCTGTTGCGATGGGTAACCAGTGATTTGTGGTTGTTGGAAGTGGTGGTTGACTGATTGTTTTATTATAGCTGTTTCCGCTGCGTACATTGTTGATTATACAGTTGACTAACCCCAGTTTATGTTTTCAAAACTGTGGTGATCCATTCGGGGATAGTGAGCAGTTGGTTTAGCAGGTGATGATTGTTGATGGTTGACGGGATAGCTTGCGGGGCGTAGACGGGCGATGTCATCACTAGTCATCATATGCTTTAGCAGACATTAGTACTTTGAGAATTTATTTCTGTTGTACTTTTCTTTTGGAGTTGTTTGAGAAGTGTAAACTTTATTACTCTTTTATTAAATTATTTCTTTATTGTTAATATGATGCGTACTACCTCGGGCAACCGAGATGGTAGCAACCTTATATGCTGAGGTGGTCCTTGATAAGGCACTTTGGTATATGAGGGTGTTACAATGACTCCCTTTCGGCGACTGTTCCTGGGGTCGCCCTGTAGCCATATTCTTGTTGCCTTTCTCGGTCATACGAGAGAATACTGACTTAGTTTCCTCATCCTGCCTGCTTCTCTTGGATATGCTCCTGGGGGAGTGTGATCGTCATATGATGATGTGGTCGACTCCTGCACCGTATGGGTGCGCGTCTCCTTGCGACGTTTGCCAATCCCCACCTCCGTTGGAGTCTTTTAATCAAACAACTTTCTAAGGGTGATAGGGGTTACACTGTGTTCACCATTCTCCTTTCGTGGAGAGGTTGATATTACACCCTGAGCTTGTTGTAAAGCTTTGATCACCGTTAGTAACTCGTTTGGGCTTAGAGTTATGTGTTGGTCAGCTCTGGTCTCGGGTTGTGCCGACGTATTATCGGGGACCGCTATTCCCTTGAGGCGGGCATTAGCGTCACCAACAACATTGGTACCAGGTGTCACCGCTTGGACTAGTGGCTGCGTGGCAGATCGGGTTGACGGAGATCTTGACGGTTCTAGGTTACAGGCGTACCTCGCACGCTGGGAATGTCCTTTTCTGGCATTTTCCGATAGATGCATCTTAGGGTGATTCTTGTAGGACTTTTATGTGAAGTTCCCACAGCCGACGCCAAATTTTTTCGGGTTGAAAACAATCAAGTCAGCGTTGCCCGGTCTGGAGTCAGGTCAACGCACTTCTTTCGGATATTTGATGGATGTCCCTCTGCCTCTACCTTTGAACTGTCCTTGCACACGTAACACACAGGGCCTCGATGGTGTCCCAAGGGGGCCCCCTCCAATGCTTAAGTCAGTTAGGTAACCACAGATATTATCCGAGACCTTTGGCTTGAGGCTCGGTCTCGGTCTCTCTCTTAGTTGCTTAAAGTATTCTTATTTCCAGAGAGAGAAAGTAGTTGTTGTTTTATGGTTGTTGATGGAATGATTCTTCTTGTTTCCTTACAAGGAACTTAGTCCCTATGTAAATGTCTTCCCTTGGAAGAAATCCAAGGAAGATATTTTATGTAGGAGGATGTGTACCTTACTTTTTAACTTGGCTACCATTTGGACCCGTTTGACCTGCCGATTGGCATACGGGTCGGGTCGACTCGACGTGCCCATCACTAACACATAAATTACTAATCCCCTTCTAATCATACTAGATCCCCATTCACCCTAAAATAACAAATTAGCTACTCATACTTTTGCGATTAACAACAATGCAATTGAAAGAAAATATAATTAAGAACATAAGAAAGATGAACAAAGAAGCAGTTGCAAAATTAAGAACTAGAATAACTAATTAATGAAGAAAGATTAATAAAGTACTGTAGTTTTGCAAAGTAGATCTGAAAAGCAGTAAAGTAATCGACTACCTAGAATTTTTAGGAGTTCTAATGATAATAAAAGCGTAACTTAATAATAACCTACGAGTTTTTTATTTATATTACAAGTTTAACGACTTTAGGAAATATCCGGAAAAAGTCTTCAGCGAGTAAGTCACTCGATCGGGTACAGGACCACTTGATCAAGTGCACACTCGATCGAGTACAGGGCAACTCGATCGATTTTCATCTTTCAACACGATCACATGGCCATTCTCAATGCTGCTGCTAATGGCCGATTTCATGAAAATGTTGATGATAATAAAGGTTGGAACATAGTTGAAGAGATGGCCACACATACAACGGAGTATGGGAATCCAAGGGGAAGTGTGCGCGCAATAGTGGTGGTGAAAATAGTGTCGTTGCTGCACAATTGGAAGCCATGAATGCCAGGTTTGATAGACTTTAGATGGGTCAAGCTTCAGGAGGCCAAGAGACAGTTGTTTGGGCTAAAAATAGCATAATGGAGGAGGCCCACTTAATAAGGTAAAGGCTATGGATGGAGTGATAAGGAGGAAGGGAGCCCGCGGAGAAGGGAGTGGAGAAACGGGCTTAAGGAAGATTAGGAGCCCATCATAGAAGGCGCCCGCGTTAAGGAAGGAAGTGTCAGGGAGAAGTCAGGGAGATCAAGGAGAAATTGGCAAGGGAGTCCGGGTTTGGAAAGAGTCCTTATGGAAATTATATTCCCTTTCCATATTCAAGGTAGGACATATCTAGGGTTCGTACCCTATAAATAGCCAAGGGAGTGAATCAAGAATTCATTCATTCAACACCGGCATTCATTCATCAAACATTCAAGATCACATCTCTGCAAATAATATACGTTCATTCTAGATCTTGCAGGCCTGACACCTAGGGTCAGCAGGATTAAGCTTCGTACCATAATTGTAATCATCCTCTTATTCATATAGTGCAACACTTGGCACGGTACCGTCCCTCCCGCGGTTGTTCCCACATTGGGTTTTCCACGTCACCAAATCTCTCGTGTCAATTTACATTACGCACTTTATTTTCCTATTTACTTATTGACATACGAACTATTACACAATCGACCAACGAATATAGACAACATTGACCCTAATCAATCGACTTGGGTAAAAATACCTAAACAGTTTGGCGCCCACCGTGGGGCATTGTGGTCGTCAATCGTTGATATTCTAGATATACAATGGAAAAGCAAGCATCTGAAGCCGTGTCAGGGAGCAGGCAACCATCGCCACCACCACTATCTACCCAAATTCCAACATCAACGGTGGCCACGCAGGCTCCCGGACATACCTCAAGAATCATACCGACAACAAAAGCTTCTCTACCTCCTAAGACTCCTGCTGTCACAACTCACCCCAGATCAGACAAGGGAATAGCAAGTTCAGGCACCACTCCGCCACCTAGTCCCACACAAATCTTACTCACTGGCGTGGAAAATCTTCAGAAAGCTATGGAAAACATGAGAGAAGACCAAAGGAGAGCAGATCTCTGAGGCAATAAGAAGGGACAGAGCTGCGGGCACGATTGATATCCTGAAACAAATCGATGCGCGCGCGGCCGGTGGGACAGGTGAAGGAAGATCTCCATTAATAGATTTGACACGGGGAGTATCGGGCAGCAGGCAGATACCAGCCGAGCTAATAACAAGATTAGATTTGGCTACAGTACCGTCAGATGGAAGAATAACCCCACGAGGGTTAGGATACCTCACACCAGATAGCTGGCAGTCAGCTAACTGCATAGGGACGCAAACAAGTGGCCTCTCCGTCGCGGCCCGCAAAGAATCGGACAGACACCCGCAAAGGATCCGAGTCGGACCAAAGAAGTGAACGCGGCGGGGAACCATCGTTACCACAACCCCCCTAACTGCCGGAGCTTATCAGAATCTTCAAGAACCCGGATCAGGAGGAAATACGCAGATAGCTGACAGACGGACCCCAGATTTGGCCAGTATAACTAATCAGCAGTACTTGGAACTAAAAGAGATGTTGAGCAGGGTCCCATGGCTATCACCCCCACTCGAGAAAGCAGCTCTAGAAAGTTATGCCGACTCACCATTCGTAGACACCATATCCATCACAGCCATGCCAAAGGGATTCACGAATCCAAATATGCCTCTCTTCGACGACACAGTAGACCCCTTTGATCATATCAGCCAGTATAAGCAGAAAATGATGACGGTAACAGCTATAGGGCAGGTTAAGGAAGCCTGCATGTGTAAAGGGTTCGGGTCCACCCTAACAGGACCGGCACTTCGATGGTTTGTGAGCCTGCCCAATAGGTCGATATCTACATTTGCTGAATTGGTGAACACATTTACCCAACAGTTCGCAAGTAGCAGAAAGCCACAGAAGCACGCAGGAGACCTGTACAGAATCTTCCAGGGGGCAGGAGAGAGCATTGGAGAATACAATACTAGGTTCAACAATGAGAAGGTAGCAGTACGAGAGTGTGATGTCTCAACAGTAGTAGAAGCCTTCAGAAGAGGCCTCCACCACGACTCCGACCTATACAAGCAGTTAACCATGCATCCATGCCATAGTTTCGCGGCAGTACAGGAGAAGGCATCTGCCGCAATCAGGTTGGAGGAAGATGTCTTAGCCAGAGCCAGCTTGCTGAGCACACCTAGTATCTCCGATTACCTCGGTAGAGAAAATCGGAAGAAAGCAAACAACCAGCAAGAAGGACGAGAGATACAGACCATACGGGAGGGGAGTCAACAGAATCGAAGAAAATCAGTTACTCCCCACTCTGGCAGAATACGGATTCACCACAGGAATCGGAGGAATCTTCAAGGCACTCAGAGATATGGGAGACGGAGTCAGGTGGCCTAACCCACCGGTAGGAGAGCAGGCATGGAGGAAGGATAGCAAGAAGAAGTGTGAGTTCCACCGGGATATTGGGCACAACACTGAGGATTGCTATACATTACGAAGAGAGATCAAGCGCCTGTACGAACAAGGAAAACTGAGCCACCTATTACCACGTGGGGGAAGCAAGCGACGAAGATAAGGTAGGCTCATGCCAAACCGTGACCCACCTACATGCACCAAAATTATAAACGTGATAACAGGCGGCTCAGACTTGAGCGGACTGACATATTCAGCAGCTAAGAGACACGCTACAGAGACCAAAGGAGATAGGCCAGCCAATTCGTGCAGAATTTCTCACAGTGACCTGCCAGCAGTTAGCTTTGATGAAGGAGATGCATATGATGAGCGAGAACATCACGACGCACTTATTATCACGTTATCAATGGCCAATTGCACAGTTAGAAAGGTCTTGGTAGATACAGGAAGCTCGGTCAACTTGATCATGCTGAAAACTATAAAAAATATGGGATTCAGCGAGAAGGATTTACAGAAGAAGACTATTCCGCTAGTAGGCTTCAGTGGAGAAACAGCCAGCTCACTAGGTGAGATAGTCATCCCCACCTATGTGGAGAGAGTCAATAAGCAAGTCAGATACCTGGTCATAGATGGCCCCTCTACTTACAACGTCATCTTAGGAAGACCATGGTTGCACCAGATGAAAGCAGTCCCCTCAACATACCACCAGTGCATAAAATTTCCCACCCCATGGGGAGTAGAAACGATAAGAGGAGATCAGGAGGAAGCTAGAGGTTGCTATAAGAAGGCACTCAAGTGCACTTTGCCCCCCATGCATAGCAATTACGAAGCGACCTATCCAGGACCAATACATCGAATCCGCCAGAAGAGCCGGATCAAATCAACCTGGATAAGCCGCACCTGGAACGAACGTGCTCATTAGAGCGGGATGTACGAGAAGCTTAAGACAAGAGATTAGTCAAGTTCTTACAAGATAACATGGATTGTTTTGCATGGTCACACGATGACATGACAGGAATAGATCCGTACATCATAACACATAAGCTTAGTATAGACCCAAAGTGCAAGCCCATCCAACAGAGAAGAAGGAAGTTTGCGGCGGAGAGAAATAAGGTAATCAACCAGGAAGTAGACATTTCCTGGGCAAAGAAAAAAATAAGAGAAGTAAAATATCCGAATGGTGTCCAACGTAGTGGTGGTGCCTAAGAAGAATGGGAAATGGAGAGTATGTGTGGACTTCACCGATCTCAACAAAGCATGCCCTAAAGATCCATTCCCGCTGCCTCATATTGATGCAATGGTGGACGCGACAGCTGGACATGAGATGTTAACATTCCTGGACGCATGGAGTGGATACAATCGGATCAAGATGGATCCTGCGATCAAGAGAAGACATCATTTATGTTCGAAAGAGGAATATATTGCTACAACGTCATGCCATTCGGCCTAAAAACGCAGCACCACATATCGGAGGTCAAGTTAACCGCATGTTTAAAGAGCAGATAGGAAGAACAATGGAGGTGTATATTGATGACATGGTGGTGAAATCAGAAAAAGCCATAGATCACATGCAACATCTGGCAGAAACGTTCAGCACCCTCAGGGAATACAAGATGAAGCTAAATCCATCTAAATGCACCTTCGGAGTATCTTCTGGTAAATTCCTGGGCTATATCGTAACTCAAAGAGGAATAGAGGCCAAATCGAGCGATTAAAGCCATCTTACACCGGAGTCACCCGAGAAGCCTAAGGATGTTCAAAGACTAGCCCGCGGGAAGGTAGCGACCACAACAAGTTCATCTCAAGATCTTCGATAAATGCGGGCTATTTTACGACGTACTAAGGAAAAGCCGGAAGTTTGAATGGACCTCGAACACGAGCAAGCCTTGAGAAAAGTCAAAGCACTACCTCGGCCCCGCCGTTCTTTGTCGAAACCCGTGAGCCAAGAGAACCACTATTCCTATATCTAGCCGTCACAGAGGTAGCAGTGAGTGCAGTCCTGGTCAGAGAGCAGGAAAGAGAGCAGAAACCAGTATACTACGTGAGCAAATCCCTGCTGCCGGCAGAGACCAGGTACACATCCCTTGAAAAGTTAGTACTAGCATTGGTAGTGGCATCTTGCAAACTGCACCCCTATTTTGAGTCACACATTGTACATGTCGTGACCAATTACCCGCTAAAAGCTATCATGAGGAAGCCTGAACTATCAGGCAGAATGTCGAAATGGTTTGTACACCTCAGTGGGTACGACATCCAATATGACCCCAGAACAGCAATCAAATCACAAGCATTGGCCGACTTCGTGTCAGACTTCAGTCCTGCCATCCAGAATCTGGCAGATAAAGAGATCCTCACTCTAGGAGGAAGCAAGGAGGCAGAAATCTGGTAGATGCACATTGACGGAGCCTCCAACCAAAGGGGGGCAGGCGTATGATTAATTCTACGGTCACCACAGGGAGACCTGATAGCGCAAGCAGTAAGATGCGAATTCAAGGCAACCAACAATGAGACAGAATACGAGGCCTTGATATTGGGAATGAAGCTAGCTTTGGAGTTGGGAGTCAGGCACCTGCTCATATCTAGTGACTCTCTGTTAATAGTCAACCACGTGAATGATGAGTTTATAGCCAGAGATTCGAAAATGATTGCATACCTAAAAGTAGTAAATGAGTTAAAACAAAAATTCGAAACTTGCAAGCTTAAACAGATCCCCAGAGATCAGAACGTGGAAGCAGATGCCCTAGCAACCCTGGAGGTAACATTTAAACCAACAGAGCTATCCAGCATCCCAATAGCACATATGCTGGAACCTTCCATTCAGAAAGCAGACGAAATAGACAGGGGTGAACTGGAGGATCCACAGAGCGAGAAAGAAATCCGAGCAGTTACAGAGGAAGGTGAGAGCTCCCAGCCAAACAGGCAGCCAGGCCAAATAGCCAACCAGGCAGACGACTGGCGCACACCTTACCTAGACTGGCTGCGCTATAACAAGCTACTAGATGACAAGAAGGAAATAAGAGCTTTCAGAGTGAAGGCCTCCAGATTCATACTCATTGATGATACATTATACAGAAAATCACTAGCAGGCCCCTACTTACGGTGCCTGGACAAAGAAGAAGCACAGACTGTGTTGCATGCTCTCCATAGTGGCGAATGTGGATACCATGCATGGGGCAGGAGTCTGGCAAATAAAGCCCTCAGACAGGGATACTATTGGCCTACAATAAAGGCAAATGCAGCAGAGTATACACGAAAATGTGACGCTTTGCCGGCGCTCGGCGCCATGATCCATCAACCAACAGAGCCCCCGCACCCTATCATTTCTCCCTAACCATTCATGGCATGGGGCATGGACATAGTAGGCCCTCTACCACGGGCCACGGAAAATGAACGGATGTTAGCAATGACAGACATTACTTCTCCAAGTGGATAGAGCGGGAAGCATTCACGGAGGTAAAAGACAAACAGGTCATCTCATTCATAAAACGAAACATTATTTGCAGATTTGGTATCCCATCAGAAATCATATGTGACAATGGCTCACAATTCATTTCCAATGACGCCGAGGGATACTGTGCCGGTGGAGCATCACCTTAAAAAAGTCGGCATCTAGGACTCCAAAGTCCAACGGACAAGTCAATCCAAAGAACAAAATCATTATGGACAATCCGAGAAGGAGGTTACAGGAGTTAGAAGGAAAGTGGGCGGATGAATTGCCACTAGTATTATGGTCGACGAACGACACCAAAGATAGCAACAGTCAAACACCCTTCACCGGTGTTTGGCGCGAAGCGATCATTCCGACAGAGGTTCCGGTTCCCACTCACAGGGTATGGAAATATTACGAGGGAACTGAACAAGTCAGAGATGACCGAAGCCTGGACACACTTGACGAGCTGCGAGCAAGCGCAAAAATCCGTCCTCGCCCTACAAACAATATCGGTGGCCGGAGTTATAACAAGAATGTAAAAGTCAGGCTCCTGGAGGTAGGGGACCTGGTTCTCCGAGAGGTGTTCCAGAACACCAAGAATCGAAAAGCAGGCAAATTCGCCTACAAATGGGAATGACCATACCAGGTAGAAGGAGTTGTTGGCCATGGTGCATACAGACTGATGACTATGGATGGTCAAATCATACAACGCCCATGGAACATACTTCACCTGAAGAGATATTACTTTTAATAATAAGTATTTAGCTTTCAGAATAATGTACTGTGAGAAGCCAAATCATTTTTAAAACATAAAATAAAAATCCGGTAGTAGGCATACTGCCAATTTCACTCTTATTTCTGGTGTCTTTAGTTATTTTTAAGACTTTAAACTACTATTGGATGGTGTGGTCTGGCAGCGTCCTGGGACCACAATTGCTCTGGTACCCCATGAGATGGCGACAGGTACTTTGCATCATTCTAATAGATTTTCTTATTTTCAGCATTCTCTAAGTACATCACTTTGAATCCTAGCGTCTATGGTACTTTGAAAGGATGTCTAGCAGGACTGTCAACTGCCAACGCGGGGTGACAAGGCACACGTCACTCCAACATGCCTAACCTATTTTCTCCACAAGGAGCACCCTCAGTAGGCGGACTGTGGAACATACGAAAGGGAGCCTGGTTGACAGCTGAAAACGCTTATCCAGCTACCCCTGGTACCACCCCCTGGACGTAGCTCGCACTAATCGCAATTAATCAGGGCCCCAGCATGCATGCAGAAACGAACATGGAACGTAGGGATATCTGCGCTACCAGAATCCTGCAGCGTCTCCATCTGGTCCTAGATTGACGATAAACTTGCCTCAATGACACCCCTGTTGGCTTAAAACAAGATGAACACACCTTGCGTCATGAACAAGGTTAAGTAGTCCGAAACTGCGGCATACGCCTAAATCAGCCATTCGGCTGACACGGCAGCTAGCTTAGTCTGGATCAGTCTTTTCAGGTTGACCAGGCTGGTCTAAATCAGCCTCCTGGGTTGACACGGCCACTCCTCCTCACATTGCGGCATACGCCTAAATCGTCAGTCAGTGACACGTGCTTAGCCGAGTCGAACGTTAGCCTTTTCAGGGTGACAGACTAGCCTAAATCAAACAAACAGTGACACGGCAAAAAATTCCTAAAAACAGGGAAGATAAACAACAAACACACGATATGTAAGCTAAAACCTTGCCAAACTATGACAAGGGGCATTTCAAAATATGGCAAAAAGTATGGCCCAAAGTTTAACCGCCACCTTGGCGGGGCAACCACAAAAAAAAAACAAGTTTAAAACTTACAAAGTCTGCCACCTCTGGGCCAGACTACCAAAAAAGTTCATCAAAACATAAAAACTTAATTATCGGTCACATTAATGACCTCCACCTCACCTGCACCTCCTCCGCTGCTGACCGCTCATTTCGTGTCTCGCACCAACTTGCATATCCTCGGCCAGCCATAGCTCCCCGAGCTCCGTCGGCGACATCCCGGGACATTCCAAAGATCACCCCCAAAGCCTGCTCGGCCAACGCAGAAGAATTCACCTCACCAACCTCGGGCATCGGATACTCGGATCAAGTTGCGCGGGGTAGAGCATCTCCACCGCTTCTCCTCTTCCTCTATGGCTTCTTTGGGTGGGAGCCTCCTCGAGGGCGAAAGACGCATCCCGCCGATCTTTCCCCGCCAGGTAGCATAGGCAACAACATTGGTGGCCGGGGAAATCACTCACCGATTTTCTCATCGAGCGCTTGAGGGAGTCGAGAAAAGTATTGCACACCGCCCGAGTACGCGCGCCCGATCGCTCCCTCTTTCGGCTTCTTCTTGGTGATAGCAAGCTCGGTCTTCGACTCCACCACACGCTCCTTCGGATCGATCCGCTCTTGTGCCAAATCGCAACAGATCTCCTTCAAACACTGGTTCTTGGCACCGGGTAGCACGGCTGGTCGTCCGCACTATGTTGATCATCTTCCTGTTGTAGAGTGCGACGGAGGGTGCAGGGCGAGCAAATCAAGAGTCGGCAAGGAAGTCGGGAGGCGGAATCCAAGTAAACAGACAGACGGGCGGGTAGAAAGTGTAGGATATTTACCATGAAGGCGTTGTGCACGTCATTTTCACCATCTCCTCCGGGTGAACTCCGAAAACGTTTCCTCAACGGGAGGAAAGAGCGGTGATCAATCTCCGGCCAGTAGGGCACCTTGTCCACGTTCCCAAAGCCCTCTGGGAAGTGAGCAATAATGCCTCCGCTAGATGAAGCCCGAGGACTGGCAGGAGGAGTAGGCGGATGGCAAGATAACGGGTTAACCTCCAGGGGCTCACGTGAAGCGAATCGAAATCGTGGGAGGAGTCGAAAAGAGGCGCAGGAGCACTCCTCTTGGAGGCAGAGGCCACATCAGGGCTGGCAAAAGGTCTCTTTCTTTTAGCGCTTTGGTGGATGAGTTCCAATTGATCAACTTTTGAACCTGCAAGCAGACATAGCCTTAGGCGACAGAATACTTAAAACGTCAGCAAAAACAACATGCAAACGAAAGTGGTTACAGAAACCTTACCAGAATACATACTGCGGGCTGATTGAGGAAGAAGCAGGTGAAAAACCAGGAAGTAGGTCTGGGAACTTTCTCTCAGATTCGGAAATGTTGAACAACTTGCTACATGCAGGGATCTTGGCGCCGATACGGGTAAGGTCACAGGGGCCTGCACGAAGACGATGAAGTAAGCTAGTAAGCAGCAAGATGAAATAAATCGGGTGACAAGAAGGCTACTTACTCGAAGTCAGAACCCATTTCTCGAAAATATAATCGGCAGGAGGCTGGATGGAGCCCTTCCTCACGTAGAAGAAGTCATCAAACCATTTCTCATCGCGAGATTTCGACACGTGTTTGAAAAGAGCCTCTCCACGGCCCCGGAATGAGAATTGACCACTGCCCAGGGATCTGATGTTGTACATATGGGCCAGATCGCCCAGAGTGACAGATTTGCCAGTACTCTGACCAACGGCCAGAGAATAGAGAAGAACTCTCCAAATGGCAGCAGAAATTTGTGCCATGGCGAAATTGTTGGTGAAGATAAAATCTTGAACGAGTTTAGGGAAAGGAAAACGGAGGCCATATCTAAACGGGTACAAGTAGAAACTAACCTAGCCTGGACGAAGGGCGTCAGCCTTTTGTCCCGATTCAGGGATGGCGATATCCACCCCGTCACCAAGACCAAGCAGATTCTTGATCGTAGGGATGTCGGCCGGCGTTAGAGCAGAGTCACAGTCGTGGGGGTGCTTAAAAAGCCCCCGAGAAGGGAAAATGGGGTCGAGATTACGATCAGAAGGTGTGGAGGATTGACGAGTTTTGCCCATGGTGGAGAGAGAAAATAAAGATTAAAAGAAGAAGAAAAGATGGATTACCTGATGATGAAGACGGGGGGAACAAAGAAACCTGCAAGGAGTGAAAGAGGAGGAAGGTTGAGGGTTTAAGAGAGAAGAATTTTTGAAATAATTTGAAGTGATTAATGAGAGTGGAGGAGGAACGTTGGAGTTATAAAGAGGAGAGAGGGAGTTGTGTGCGAAGAAAGAGGAGTAGGGCGGCTGGAAATGATGGCTTGCATGGGAAGGAGTAAAAGACGGCGTATGGTTTTTTAACATTTGGTTACGTAAAATTCCTTGCTCGATACTTGAAAGCGTACTTCACAAGAAATTTGGGGCAAACTGTTTGAGCTAAAAATAGCATAATGGAGGAGGCCCACTTAATAAGGTAAAGGCTATGGATGGAGTGATAAGGAGGAAGGGAGCCCGCGGACAAGGGAGTGGAGAAACGGGCTTAAGGAAGATTAGGAGCCCATCATAGAAGGCGCCCGCGTTAAGGAAGGAAGTGTCAGGGAGAAGTCAGGGAGATCAAGGAGAAATTGGCAAGGGAGTCCGGGTTTGGAAAGAGTCCTTATGGAAATTATATTCCCTTTCCATATTCAAGGTAGGACATATCTAGGGTTCTTACCCTATAAATAGCCAAGGGAGCGGATCAAGAATTCATTCATTCAACACCGGCAATCATTCATCAAACATTTAAGATCACATCTCTGCAAATAATATACGTTCATTCTAGATCTTGCAGGCCTGACACCTAGGGTCAGTAGGATTAAGCTTCGTACCATAATTGTAATCATCCTCCTATTCATATAGTGCAACACTTGGCACGGTACCGTCCCTCCCGCGGTTGTTCCCACACTGGGTTTTCCGCGTCACCAAATCTCTCGTGTCAATTTACATTACGCACTTTATTTTCCTATTTACTTATTGACATACGAACTATTACACAATCGACCAACGAATATAGACTACATTGACCCTAATCAATCGACTTGGGTAAAAATACCTAAACAACAGTTAATGCTACGGTGCAACTGGAATTTTTCTGTGAGAGATCACTACGCCAATTCAGTACTCTAACAACGGATAAATATGGTCAATACCGTTTTAAATAAAAAAAGAGGACCCGTTATAAAACCTACCGTTGTTAAATATCGACAACGAATTTTAAAACACAGAACTGTTGTCAAACTTTGACAATGGTTGAAAAAACCGTAGTAAATATGCAATAGAACGGTTGAAATCCGTTGTCAATTATTACGCTGACAACGGTTTTATAGTAAGAAAACCGTTGTTAAAATTTAACAATGGTTCCATAACAGTTTCTTAACCTGATATTGAAAACGGTTCTAATGTAGTAAGATCGTTGTTAATTTTCATATTTAACAATGGTTTTTATTCTTCTTTCTCTAATATTCATCATATCATCATGATCATATAAGGAATCTTGTACAGTTAAAATATTTCTCACAAACATAATAAAAGTATAAACAAATTGTTGAGTCGGTAAGAGTACAATAACTAGATTGACAATGTACTTACATGAGATTGGAAATGTTGATTAAGGTCAATGGAGAAGAGGTAGTGAAAAAAGTCATCAAGGGTGAAAGAATGTGCATTATACTTGGTGTTCTTAGCAATGTGAGATCTCCTCTTTAACACTCCTACTACCTTCTAGACCTCGGCCTTAACATTCTCGGTTTAAACCCCTTGTACCTCCACTAGGAACCGGCTAAGCTGGGGTTGTGTCATAATGTTAGATTTTTCATAATTAAATTAAATTAATATTATTAAATAATATTATTCAGGTTATGAAAAATCCTAAAGTTATGGCCCATTATTTGGCAGTCAACCCATGGACTAAAACTGCCCCTTATTTCTCTCCCCATTAACAGTAACTACTCCCACTTTTATCTCACGTTTAAAACCTCTTTGATGGCAAGAGTTGTATATAAGAAAATAACCTTCATTTGATAAAGGTCACCAAATCTACTCCCCCTTAAGAAAAAATACACCATCTAAACTAGTGAGAAAGAGGGTTTGGAACCGAAATCAGAGTAAAAACAAGAGTCAGACGTGCATACACAGACGAGTTATCGGAAAGTCGGAAACGGGTTTAACAATCAGATTATTGGGTAAAGCTGTTCAGGAATTCCAATAAGCAATGGCTGGAGGTTTAACTCTCGATCTTTATTTTATCGCTTCCACTATTTAATTATTATATGTTTATTCATTAATTAAACATGCATATTAAGATGGAGAACTTATATTTGGTATCACAGCAAGTAATCGCCTCTGTCTTGCTTGTTAAATTTCTGACTTCAGCTTTTCCGTCGTTTGACATAATGAATCGGTTGCTTTCGTTTTTTCGTCGGAATCTGGGACTTCTATTGTATAGTCGGTTTATTGGGTTGTTTTAGCATGATTCCGTTGTTCTATTATTGATTATAAATATGGAAATAAGTGTTTGATTTTTTTTTGTGAACCGATTTTGTGTTTTCTGGATTTGTGTTTGGGATGTCGAGAGGTTGAAGAAGAGTGTTCCGGGTGTGATTCCGGAGCAGGATTTGTGACCACGTAAGCTTGTAGAATGATGTCTTTGCTTGTCTCTTCCTTTCGCCCTTTCCTGTTTAAGATGAACAAACTGAGGGCTCGGCTTGGCACCGAGCGTACTCACTCCGACGCTCAAGTCAGTAAACTTAAAGAGATTAAGTTGTGTGTTACTCGGCAAAGTATATTGTAGAGAGATAAGGGAGATTATACCAGATTAATAGTGAGTTTTTAGGATGAATTGTGGATCGTTTTCTCAATGAGGATTGAAGAGTATTTATAGACTTTCACCTTTTGTCACGTAGTGGCCAAGTGGCTAGCAGGTGGAAAGACTGTTCTACCCTCGGCCGAGGGACCCATGGCAGGCCGGCTGGCCTGGTTGACTCCATGCCGAGGGGACTTGGATGTGAGTACGCGGATATGCCTCCCGGCTGGCTAGTTGCCTAGCCGAGACCTAAGTGACAGGCCGACAGGCTGCGTCGGTTAGGCTGTCTAAGATGTTGACTTGCTGTCTTTTGGCTTTGACCTTGCTCAATATGTCGACTCGGTCAGCGGGTGCAGAATATGCCCCATCAATTTGCCCCCAGCATAGTCTATGCCGTGGTATGGACCTTCGATGAGTGTTGAGCGTATTCTGCGCAAGTTGAACTTCTTCCCCGGCTTCTTCTTCCTCGGCTTGGTTCTGTTCAGGCCGTACCATATCCCCCCTCCGCATGGATGTGTAATGGACATCCTATGTGGAAAAGAAAATGGCGCTGGCCGAGACGAAGGCTGAGAGTGCCGTTTGTACTTGTGATTGCCCCGGCCGTCTTGTTTTGCTTTGTTGATCACCGGCCGTTAGCAGCAGATACCAAGGAGCGTGTCGAAGAAGTTTGGTAACTGTATGTCGATTGACATTCCGTGGCTGCATGCTTGACACGTGGCTTGGCATTGATTGGTGGACGTTTTATGGGCTTTGCCCTGATTGGTCCGCTTCATGGGCTTTGCTCTATAAATAGAGCAGTGTGCCCCGTTTTTTGGCCATCAACCTTCATTTTCTCAAAAAAATTTCCCCTCTCTTAGTTTTTCGAAGGAATTTCTCTCTAGTCTTCAAAGCGTTACTCGGCGTAACACTTTTTTCCAAGGTAAACAAACAAATTTTTCCAACTTTTTAATTGTTAAGTTTTTGTTGTCACTATGTCTTCTGCGGATGCTCAACCCAAGATTTCTGGGGGCGAACCGTCGCGTCCTGATGAAGAGGAGCCACTGGTTGTCACCCCGATAGGGTTTGGGGGTCCCAAGCCGCTTTCTCCTGAAATTGATGAGCAATTTTTGGAGGGTTTTGATGATGATGATGATGAGGCGACCCATTCTGTCGTAAAGAGGCCGCATTTCTCGTGGCACGACGACGCCTGTTCGATCAGTCCTGATCGTGCCTGGACGAACAAGTTCGCTAGTTGCTCCGGTTCTGATCTTTTTGAAGACCATTATTCCTTCGGCAGGGGGTATAAAATTGTTATCCCTGAGGAGGGTCAGGCCGTCTGTTGCCCTCCCGAGGGTTGTATCGGCGTATACATCAGACACCTGGAGTATGGGCTCCGGTTTCCTCTGAATGAATACGTTGCTGCCATAATTAAAGCCATGAATGTCGCCGTGGCCCAACTGCATCCGTTGGCCATCAGGACGATTATTGGCTTTGTATGGTTGTGTCTTTTTAAAGGGGAGGCCCCAACGGTAAACCTATTCCGCCGGCTCCACCATCTTCGGCAGACTACCCTAGGTGGCACGGGGTGGTATAGCATACAGACCGAGGCGGGTTATGTCACCGTTTCTAAGTTGACATCTTGCAAGGACTGGAAGGGGCGGTGGGTATACGTTGAGGTTCCGGAGGACTACTCGCCGCCCCGGTCCTTTCAGAGCCGCGTCAATTTGCGGTGTGAGAATCAAGGGGAGCATGACAAATATGTCTCCCGGAGCAAGCTTAAGATGGACGCCAGCAGGGTCTATCTTAATGAGGACGAAACGCGGGCAATGAGGCTGTTTGAGGGTGAGAAGGATGGCACGCCGAAGGATGGATGCCCCCGACGCAGATCGTTCTTCGGATGAGTCTGCTCACGCACGTCGACCTCATCCGGCTCTCGGCCAGGGTGAGTGGGGTCGGTATGAGGCCCATCTTTGCTTTTTATGTTTCGTATTTGAACCTTGGTTTATTTCTTTTGCTTAACTCCCCCGTTTCTTTTTTGCGGACCGATTTGGCCGGAATCGCTGTCTCTGTCCTCAAGAGGTTGGGACTTGACGAGAACGGGAGAGTTGTTGAGCTGCATCCTAAGGCCGGGCCACGTGATCGCAGACCGGCCCCTCACGAACTTATGGAGCAGCAGTTGAAGGCATTGGATGTGGCGGTGGCTCAAGCGCAGATTACTGGTAACGTGCCACGCCGGAGACCAAAGACAACGTCTACGGCGGCAATGGCGTCAACTCCAGCTCAATCTGCAATCCCCGTGGTCCAAAAGGAGCAGGTGGTCGTTGATGTCGAAGAGGAGGTCACCGTTGTGGAGGGTCCTCCTCCTTCAAATAAGAGAAAAGAGGCCGAGCCTGCCGCTGCTGCTGTTACCGAGGCCGGGAAAGGAAAGGGACCAGCCAGCCCTCTGCCCAAGAAGGCTATGACTGGTACGGATCTAACCCATGGCTCGGATTTAGCAGGTTCATTGGGCATTCCTGATGACAGACTTTCTGACATGTCAATGAATGTTGACATGGATGCTTTGTCAGGGTTTTTTGTAGATCAGCCGCCGTCAGCTGTCGTTCTCACTGAACGGCAATTGAAGAAGCAGCCTGTGCAGACGGGCGGTAAAAACGTCACCGTTGACTCCTCATCCCAGAAGGTTTCCCCTGCTCAGCTTGTGGCGGAAGGCAGAAGGTTGTCCAAGAGGCTGGGGAGGTGGACTGAACTAGCCGCCAATCATATTATCGAGCAAGAAGAGGTTATGGCTCGAGCTGGCAACACGCTTGAACGGCTTAGTCTTGATCTTGCCACCGCTAAGAAGGAGGCCGAGAGGTCGAAGGAGGACTTTCAGGCCGCCAAAAATGATTTCCTCGCTGAGAGAAAGCTTAGGGAGGACGCTGAGAAGGCGGTCCTAGCCGAGAGGGCCAAGGTTGAGGCTGCATTGGCTGATGCCGCTAAGCTGCGGGAGGAGCGGGACAAATTTGAGGGCGGCTATAATGCCGTGGTTGGGCAGAAGGAGAGATGGAAGACTCTGCATTCGGCTGAGCCGAAGGAGCATAAGAACACCAAGGCCATCCTTGTTCAGAGGGAAAAGAACATTGAGACGCTAAAAAATGTCATCATCCCTGACATGTGTGCCCAGTACCGGGACCAGGCCGAAGATGCTACCAGGGATGTAATTAAAGAGCTCCTTCCTGAAAGCTCCTTCCCGTGGAAAGATTTTGACCGGCTTCTTGATGAGAAGGCGGCTGCTGCGGAGGCAAAGGCGGCGGAGAAGGCAAAGGCGGCGAAGGCCGTTGAGGAGGCTGCGGAGAAGGCGGCCCGGGATGCTAAGGTGAAGGCGGCCAGGGAGGAAGCTGAGAGGGCAAAGGCAGGTGAAGCTGCCAAATCGGCTTCTGGGCCTCCCACTGATGGTGATGCTGCTAGTGCTGCCGGTGGCGAGCAGAAACAAGCATAGGGAGACGGGCGGTCGTCACCAGATTCACCCGCCCCCTTCGGACAGCCTGCTGTTCGGGGCCAACTATTGAGCCTTTCCTCCCTGCCATCCTTTTGGCGCTTTCAAGTCTTATGTCTGTAACCTTTTGTTGTACCTTTTGTTTTTGTTAAACTTTGGTAGGTTGTGTTTAGGCTATCCCTATGGGGACGGCCGTCGACTTTGTTTTGCCTCACCTGTAAACATTTTTCAAATAAAGTTTGTTTATTTTGCCTCCATTAAGTTGTCTTCTTACGTTTCAACATATTGAGTGCTTTTTCGTTTTTACTTTCGGCTTGGCCGAGGCAGTTAGAAGGCGCATCTCAATTGTACTTAAACGTTTTTAAACATGTTGGCATGTCGGTCGCTTCCTCCTCCACTCCCGGTCTTAGCCGGAGCGGTCAGATTTGCGCTTCCCAACCGCCGTTGTGAACATGTTAGCGTATCGGTCGTTGTGTCCCCGTCACTCCCGGCTTTGGCCGAGGCAATCGAGGTTATGGCTCGACAGCGTTCGTATCTGTAGACATATTGATCGCTTCCTCTGCCACTCCCGGATTGGCCGAGGTGGTCAGATTTGCGTTTCTCAACTGTACTTATACGTTCCTAAGCATGTTGGTCGCTTTCGCGAGTATCAACTGCATTGGTAGTGACTTCCCGGTTGGCGTCTACTAAGCATGTTGGTCGCTTTCGCGAGTATCAACTGCCATTGTAGTGACTGCCCGGCCTTGGTACGACTACGGAGGGGACAAGCATTTCAATGGAAAACTCGGATCACTCTTCATAAGGTATAATCAAGCGTTGGGGTGACCACAATGGTCTCGGACACCTCCGCCGCTATACGAAGTATTTCCTTAGGTTGTCTGTGTTCCAATGGCTCATTAGAGGAACACCCTCCATGTTTGTCAGCGGTATGTCCCCGGCCTCATTTCTTCAACCACCTTGTAGGGTCCTTCCCAGTTGGCCGTCATTTTACCATGGATGTTTCCTTTGTTGGTTGCGGTCGACTTTCTTAGGACTCGATCTCCTACTCTTAAGTCCCTTTTGTGGACCCTACGGTTGTATGCTCTTCTCATCCGGTTTTGATATACTGCCAAGTTTAGCTGTGCCGTGTCTCGACTTTCTTTGACCAGGTCTAGGGAGGCTCTCAGGCCTTCCTCATTTTCGACTGGGTCAAAGGTTTGCGTTCTAAATGTCGGCACCGCTGCTTTGATTGGCAGGACGGCCTCAGACCCATAGACAAGGTGGAATGGACTGTACCCCGTTGCTTCTTTTTCCGTGGTTCAAAGTGACCACAGGACGCCGGGTAGTTCATCAGCCCACCTTCCCTTTAGATCTTCAACCTTCTTTTTTAGCCCGTTCAATATTGTTTTATTAGCCGCCTCCGCCCGTCCGTTGCTCTGAGGGTGGCAGACGGAGGAGTATGCGAATTTGATACCGAACTCCTCCAACCAATTCATTACCATGTCGCTCCAAAACTCTCGGCCGTGGTCAAATACCATGACTTGGGGCAACCCAAATCGAGTTATGACGTTCTCCCAAATCACCTTTCTTACGGCCGCCGTGGTCTTGGCAGGTACCGCGACAGCCTCGACCCATTTGGTGAAGTAGTCAACGGCGAGGATTAGGTACTTCCTTCTTCCGGAGGCCGTCGGAAATGGCCCTAATAAATCCATCCCCCACTGTGCAAATGGTAGGGGGCTAAGTACTGGTTGCACGTCTCGAGAAGGTGCGTGTATCACCGGAGCATGCATCTGACAATTCTTGCACTTCTTGGTCTTAGCTCTGGAATCCTCAAGCATGGTAGACCAGAAGTAGCCGGCTCGGAGAGCTTTGTGGGCTAGCGTTCTTGCCCCCATGTGATGTCCACAGATGCCTTCGTGAATCTCTGTCAGTATGAGCTCCGCGTCGGCTGGGCCGACACATTTCAAAAGTGGTCTTATCACGGACCTTCTGTATAGTTCTCCTTCGAACACCAAGTACCTTGCGGCGATCCTCTTTATCTTCTGAGAGAGACTGTGGTCTTCCGGTAACTCTTTTGTTAGTTTGTATTTCATTATCGGAGTCATCCACGTCGTCTCGGCTTCGATGTCGCCCACCATGCCGACGGTCTCGGTGATGCTTTTAGCATTCCCGATATCCACCAAAGACGGTTCGACGACATTCTTGATGCTTGAACTAGCAAGTTTTGAGAGAGCGTCGGCTCGGTTGTTCTCGGACACTGGGACACATTGTATTTGGAAAGATTTCAATTTTGCAGTGTCGGCTTTTACCCTTTCCAGGTATCTCACCATCCCGTCGTCTCGAGCCTCATACTCTCCTCTGATTTGATTGGTCACTAGGAGTGAATCTGTCTTCAAAACAATATGCTCCGCCCCGGCAGCTCTAGCTAACTCGACTCCAGTTATCACCGCCTCATATTCGAATTCGTTGTTTGAGGCCGAGAAGGTAAACTTCAAGGCGTACTCAAACTCGTCCCCGTTAGGGGCGGGTGATAAGGATGCCGCTCCCGAGCCGTTTGCCGTGGAGGACCCGTCGGTGTATACTTCCCACACACCGGGATGTGATTCTTCTTGGTATGTACACTCGGCCGAAGTCCGCAAGTGCTTACCCCTTTATCGAAGGCCTCGGCTTGTCCGAATGCCGGCGGGATAGCTCCACTGCCCATTTGTTAAGTCGGCCGGTTTTTTCGAATTTTTCTAAGGCTTTCTCCAATGGCTGGTCGGTTAAGACCGTCACGGGATGCGCGTCGAAGTAGGGTTTTAACTTCCTTGCGGCAACGACGACGGCGAAGGCCGCTTTTTCAATCAGCGGCTAATTTCTTTCGGCGGGCGTGTGTATGGTGATAAAGTAGATTGGGTGTTCTTTGCTTATTTTCTTCTCGACAATTACGGACGACCGTGGCCGAGGTAATCGCTAAGTAAAGATATAGCGTCTCCCCCAGCGTCGGCCTGGACAGGGTCGGGAGAGTTAGTAGGTGGGCTTTCAGTTGTTTGAAAGCCGTACTCTGTTCCTCCCCCCAGCAAAAGTCTTTATTCCCCTTCAACACTTTGAAGAATGGGGTCTCTTGTCGGCCGACCGAGAGATGAAGCGGGCGAGAGCCGCCATTCTCCCGGTTAGCATCATAAGCTCTTTTCGATTCCTCGGTTCCGGCAGGTCTAATATTGCTTTGATCTTCTCTGGATTGACATCAATTCCCCTGGCGCTGACAAGTACGCCGAGGAACTTGCCGGCCCGGACACCGAAGTTGCATTTCATTGGGTTAAGCTTCATCTTATATTTCCTTAGTGAACAGAATGTTTCGCTCAAGTCGGCCAAGTGCTCGCTGTCAGACTTGCTTTTTACAATAGCATCGTCGACGTAAGCCTCGATGTTTCGCCCTTTTTGATCTTGAAACACTTTGTCCACCAGCCTAGTGTAAGTTGCGCCAGCGTTTTTCAAACCGACCGGCATCATTTTATACATGTATGTGCCGTGTATGGTGATGAATGCGCACTTAGGCATGTCTTCCTCGGCCATGAATACCTGATGGTATCCTGAGAAGGCGTCTAGCAGGCTCAGCATAGTGTAGCCTGCCGTTGCGTCAATTAAACTATCTATTCGAGGCAAGGGATAACAATCTTTAGGGCATGCTTTATTAAGATTTGTAAAATCAACACACATCCTCCACCCCCCTGATGACTTCTTCACCATTACAACATTTGCTAGCCACTCAGGGTAAGTACAAGGCATGATAAAGCCCGCCTCTAATAGTTTGTCTACCTCGGTCTTGATGGCCTCATCCTTCTCGGCCGAGGAGTTTCTCATCTTCTGCTTGACATGGCGAGCGGTGGAGAGTACGTTCAGCTTGTGAACGATCACCTCCCGGCTCACGCCTGGCATCTCGGCGGCTGAGTACGCGAAGACGTCTTTGTTCTTCCTCAGCAGGTCTAGGAGATCGACTCTGAATTTTGGCTCCAGGCCGACACCGACAGTTACGGTGCGCCCTGGGTCAATTTTCACTTCCTCGGTCTCGGCTCCTTCGACCATGCCGACGTTAGTGTTCATCGGATCACCCTCCTGCTGCAAGGATGGGCTCTTACCTTTCTCTGATTTCTTCGCCACTTTGAGGGATTGCATGTTGCACCCCCTGGCAGATACTTGGACATTGACTATTTCGTCTCTTTCGTCCTTTGAGACGAGCTTTTGCGCTTCCCCCCGGTCCGAGACATACATCAATGTCAGGGCCCGGATGGACATCACTGCATCGGCCTCGCTCAAAGTGACTCGGCCTATGAGAACATTGTAGGCAGATGAACCATCAATGACCACGAACTCGGATAAAACATTCTTGGCCGCATCGGCTTGGCCAAACATCACCGGCAGTCTGATTGACCCCAGGGGTACCAGGCCGCCCGGAGAAGCTGTTTAGCGGGTTGGTGCAGGGGCTCAGGTCTTCAATCTTCAGACCGAGATTGAGAAAGCACTCCCTGAACATGATGTTTGTGTAGACGCCTGTGTCAATCAGGCACCTTTTGACCAAGTGGTTGGCTATGTCTAAGTGGACTACAAGCGGGTCGCTGTGCGGAGCGATGACTCCCTCGTAGTCCTTCTTCCCAATGGTTATATCGGGGACGGTGGCAGCGGGGATCGCTGTTTTGGGCACAAAGTTGATGGCTTGGTATAGCTCATTCAGGTGCCGTTTGTGCCCATTAGCTGACCCACCGTTCTCGTTTCCTCCGGTTACAACCAGGATCACTCCCATCCTCTGGAATACTGATTTTCTGTTCGCCCGCCCCGTCAGAGCTTGTTTCCGGGCCCCTAGCTACATACTTGCTGAGGGCCCCTTTTCGGATTAGCTCCTCGATGGCGTTCCTCAAATGTCGACAGTTGTCGGTCTTATGGCCGGTTTGGCCGTGGTAGTCACAAAATTGGTTAGTGTTGTCGTCCCCCCTCGCCTTGGGGGGCCTGGCCCACTTCTGCCCTTCATTCTTACTTAGGGCGAAGATCTCGGCCGGTGATTTGACCAGGGGGTTGAGACCGCTGTACCGCTTCTGGGTGTATGGTCCCGAACTCCCCCCGGTACCCGCCGAGTTCTGTTTCTTGTTAAATCTTTTAGGCCGTGACCTATTCATGTCACGGCGTCCTTCCTCTACGTTGTCCCGGCGGCTCCTCCTCTCTGGGTGCCCAGCTTCGCTGTGGCCTACCCAGGTCTTGTGATAGTCCTCCACCTTTACGGCTCGATCGGTCATCTTTTTGGCGGTGTCGAGGTTGAGGTCCTCGCAGTTGATGAGCTCATTTTTGAACTCGCCTTTTGGCAGGCCTTTTATCAGTGCAAAGGCCTCCAGTTCGGTGTTCAGCTCACGAATCTGCTGAACCTTAGCATCGAACCTCTTCACATAGCTTCGGAGGGACTCGTCCTACCCCTGTCGTATAGTTAGGAGATCCGAGGTTTCCACGGCCCTTTTCTTGTTGCAGGCGTACTGTGCTATGAAGTTATCTCTCAGGTCGGCATAGCAGTATACCGAGCCATTTGGTAGCCCCTTGTACCAACTCTGAGCCATGCCGTGGAGGGTCGTTGGGAAGACTCGGCACCACACCTCGTCGGGTTGCTCCCACACCGACATGTACGAATCGAAAGCCTCAGCATGGTCGGTTGGGTCGCTATCCCCTTTGTATGATAGGGGCGGCAGCTTCAACTTGGTCGGCACCGGGACTTCGAGGACATAGGCACTAAGGGGCTGTCTGACCACGTGTCGAATGACACGCGGCGATCGGCTCCTCGCAACCTTAGTCCGGCTTCTCTCCCCGTGGCGGGAAGGGCTTCTTGTTGTCCGACTTTGGAGAGTCGGACTTCTTTCTTCAGTTCTTCGGGGGGTGGCCTCGTTGTTGCCGCGGCGACGCTGTCCTCCCGCGAGTGGGGAATGGACTTTGGTCTGCCACTGGCACCACGGGCTCCGCCGACGTCCTTGCGTGCCCAACTCCTTGTATTATTCCGGTCAAGTTGTTCGGAGTTACTTTGTGGGCCCTGGTCACCTGTGGAGGCGCTGCCGCCCCTGTCGCCGTGACAGGAGTATCCGGCGTACCACCCATCAGGTCCAGGAATAGCTTCAATTTGGCCGCATCGACCACATGTCCCATGACAGTGACTTGGCCGGTCGGCATCGGTGTTTCTGGCTCTCTTGGCATCCCGTACTTCACCGGCTCAATGACTCGGCCGGTGGGGGACTGCCCGATCTCAGAGTTAGGGAACGTGTCATCCTGGTAGTATGCGGTTTCGTCACTCACAATTACTTCTTGTTGTTTTGACATCTTCTTAGCTTTTTGAATGGTTTTTGGTTGTTTCTCTTTTTTTTGTTTGCTTTTTTTCTTTTTGTAAGGTAGGTGGTCAGCTTTTAGTATGGTTCCCCACAGACGGCGCCAATTGTTCCGTGTGTGATTCCGGAGCAGGATTTGTGACCACGTAAGCTTATAGAATGATGTCTTTGCTTGTCTCTTCCTTTCGCCCTTTCCTGTTTAAGATGAACAAACTGAGGGCTCGGCTTGGCACCGAGCGTACTCACTCCGACGCTCAAGTCAGTAAACTTAAAGAGATTAAGTTGTGTGTTACTTGGCAAAGTATATTGTAGAGAGATAAGGGAGCTTATACCAGATTAATAGTGAGTTTTTAGGATGAATTGTGGATCGTTTTCTCAATGAGGATTGAAGAGTATTTATAGACTTTCACCTTTTGTCACGTAGTGGCCAAGTGGCCAAGTGGCTAGCAGGTGGAAAGACTGTTCTACCCTCGGCCAAGGGACCCATGGCAGGCCGGCTGGCCTGGTTGACTCCATGCCGAGGGGACTTGGATATGAGTACGCGGATATGCCTCCCGGCAGCTAGTTGCCTCGCCGAGACCCAGTGACAGCCGACAGTCGCGTCTTGCTAGGGTCAGCTTCTAAGACGTTGACTTGATGTCTTTTGGCTTTGACCTTGCTCAATATGTTGACTCGGTCAGCGGGTGTAGAATATGCCCCATCAAAGAATATTCTAGATTTGCAGTGGCTTTATTTTTTAGGTTTATGGAATGTTTTTATCATATACTCCCTCCATTCAACTCCACACTACCACTTTCTTTTTTCACGTTTGCCAACGCGACTTTTACGCGCTAAATATCGTTAGCTACGTATTTGCAAAAAATATAAAAGTTAAATATTTTTAATGTACTCGTAACATCGAATAAAACAAGATCCCACATGAATATATTTTCACTTATGTAGTGGGAGAAAATTGAAATTGAATGCTCAACTATGAATAGTGTACAAAATAGATAATGGTAGCGTGGAGTTGAATGGAGGGTGTAAATTAAATACACTTCTTTTTAGGCCTACTTTATGAAACTTCTAATTTTGTTTGTACTGCATATCGTATTGACAATTTTGGTTCACTATTTTGGTAGTTGTCTGTTTCGTCTTTTAATGACTCATATAATGCATATAAAGTATTGTGGTAGGACCATATGATAATGTTCAATTAGGATCCTCTCCATTTCCTTTCTCTCCATTTCCTCTCACAAACCCATTTAATAATATTATCCTCTCCATACTCTATTACTCCTTTATTTCTATGCATAAATCGTGAACCGTTCGATGTCGATAGAATTTAATCTCGTCCGTTGATAGGAAATGGACTCTCCATTTCTTTTTAGGAAATGGAGAGGATTTTTACTCGATAATGTTCGCTTTGTTATTTGCTTTTTGCAAGTTGCAAGTGTGGTTTTGCAGTATAATTACTACCTTTGTCACTTTATGGTGGTACATATTTATATATCTGAAGAATATTTCTACTGTTTCTATTACTGACATTTATGAGTTTTTGTACGTTCACTCTTTGGCGTGTATTATGTACTCCATTCAATTCCACTCTACCACTTTCCCTTTTCACGTTTGCCAACGCGTGTTTTTCGCGCTAAATATCATTAGCTACGTATTTGCAAAAAATATAAAAGTTAGATATTTTTAATGTACTCGTAAAGACGAATCAAACAAGATCCCACATGAATATATTTTCACTTACGTATCGAGAGAAAATTGAAATTGAATACTCACTCGTGAATAGTGTTAAAAAATGAAATAGGTAGAGTGGAGTTGAATGGAGGTAGTAAATAAAGAGAGTGTCAAGTGATTTAGAATTTATTAATTAGAGAGTAGCCACAGCATCTTTAATTGATTAAATTTTATTCGAAGTTACATGTGGAAACTAGACATTTATTGTTGGTTCGATATTATTTTATGCTCGTCGTTAAAGCTATCAACCAAAACAATATTTCTAACTCTACAAACTACTCTTTAGTGGAGTGGTAAGTAAAGGTCGGATCCCAAGGGACGGGTATTGATTTAGGATTTAAATTGCAAGTAGTTTATTTCTTAGGGTGTCACAAATTTGGGTTGAGATGAGATGTAATCTAAACTAATCAACAAGATGAATGTAAATTAAGAAGACAAAGTAAAGCAATTAAAGGGGTTTTGTAAACAACTGATTGAGGGCACTAGGGTGTCATTGGTCTATAAAGGAATCATGGAAAAAGATCATACAAACATGTTCTCAAATAGATGCAAGCAACTTATTGTTGTGATGGGACCGAGTTACTGTATATCTTACAATTCCTAGGAAGATTTAGGTCCCGGAACCGAGTCGATCAAGACTTTACAACACCTATCAAGACTTTACAACACCTACAAGTCGACTTAGTCTCTTCGTATTCAACTCTATGCATGGTCTAACAAGGCTTGAGTTGGCTTATATCTTACAGGTCTCATTGAAAAGATAAGAGATGGGTACAAAATGCAAGGTTTCATAGTTTAACATTTCATCAAACATAATATGTTCATAGGTTGAAATCACAACAAGCAAGCATTCAATTATGAAAGCATATTAATTTAAGCATAGATTTAATCCCATGATTGATTCCCCTAATTCCCCATTAACCCTAGCTTAAGAGACTACTCACTCATGATCAAGTTCAACATGCTAATAAGGTTTTCAATCACACTAACAAAGCAAAACATGATTAACAAGTGATGTAATTAACAATAATTAAACAAAGGTAAAAGGGATTATACCTACTTGAGATGATACAAATAATAAAGCAAATAATAATAGAAGTAAACTTGATGATTGATGGAAGGTTGTCAATCCTCCAATAAACCCCAAATAATCTTCAAATTACCCAACTAAAACTAAGAACAATTGAGAGATTAAGGAAAGATTAAGATGTGATTAATATTAAAATATGTATTACAACTTGGATTAAGACTAAATTAAGAGAGATTAATACTTGATTAAGAGATGATTATTAGCTGATTACAAGATGCCTCTAATCTAGGTAGTACAATAGGGTATTTATACTAAAATTAAGAACAGGGATTAGGGTTACTAAGGGCTTAAATGATGATTAAGACCCTAAGAGAAGTTGACGATTTGCAAGTCCCATAAGGACACGAGCGAGCTGGGTTACAAGACCCTCAGGGACACGCGCGTCCTGGCTTGATGAATGCTCGGGTTTGTGAGAAGATCCACTCGAGCCGAGCCTTGGGACGCCCGAATCCTGGCTTGAGACGCTCGGGACGCCCGGATTCTGGGACAGGGTTCCTTCTCCTTTTCTTGACTTCCTAAAAATCGGTGGGGACTGTCTTGGGGTAGTGGGGATCTTTCATCATTGCCCAATTCACTTGTTTTATTTGCTTAGGCCTTTAGTCTTGGTTTCCTCTTCGATGCTTGGTCATTAGATGCGATCCATTTAGCTCCATAAATGCAAGACTAGCCATCCTCTCCTACCAAGGACACAAAACCTCAAATAATATACAAAATGGGGAACTAAAGATAAGAAGTGACCCTAATAATCGCTGGAAAGCATGGGAACGAGGTTAATTCGGGGACTAAATGTGCACAAATATGAGTCACATCAAACATCCCCAAAGCGAACCTTTGCTCGTCCCGAGTAAAGCGGTGACCAAAACTATGACCTTTATTTAAACTAGTCTACTAATATAGCCGATGTGAGACAATTAGCGGGTCTCACTCCGCCTCTTCAACTCACAACAAGACATCCATGAGGTAAGATACTTTCTTGCAAGGGAAGGTGGGGCTTGCCAAAATGGCGATATATCCAAGCATTAAGCACACAAAAACAAGTAATGGATGCATCTACAAAAGAATAACCACTTTCCTCATCTAAGTGGCGGAAATTATCTAAGAGGGAAGCAATCAAAGGGTACACACTCCATTATAGATATGATTTTTTCAAGTTACTAAGCCTAGGAGGATACCAACAAATCACCTCCAAGTTGTATCAAGCTAGGGTACCTGTGTCCACTATTTCTAAATGCTTTTATCAATAGTAGACTCCCTGTGGTGTTAGAAATACTGTAGGATCGTGGAATTCCCCTTCTTACCTAGACAAGTAGAAGGATCGTCCCCTCTCCACCATGCACAAAAGTGGAATCAAATGGATAAAAGGGATCAATATGACTTTGAGTTTCATAATAGTAGTTTGCTTTTGATTTGTTATTCCCCCCAATTTCTTGTGGTTTTTGACTTTTAAGGACATTTCTTTGCCATTTCTTTGATGTTTGGCATTTTGATACTTGGCAAATTTTCAATTTTTGCATTAGTTGAACATTTTCTAAGTCACCCTAATTTGTAACGAGGGTGCTTTGATTGAAGCATAGGAGTTCTCATTTTTGTACTCCTCTTAACTTTTTGATTTTTGTTTTGATGCTTGAACTCAAATTGAAGATTTTTGTGCCCATTCCCTTTTTGTGTGACAAAACATGATGATAGAAGTGGAAGATGGTTGCATGGTTTCAAGGGCCGCCAAGGAATAAACGGTAGCCAAGGAGTCATCACGCCACAAGGTACTTTTGACTAGGCCTTAGTCCATAGGTCAAAGGATACTAGCATGACACATCCTAGGGTGTTTTGGAGGTATTCTAATGAGAAAAGTCTCAAGAAGAAAAATTATCTACAAGGGCTTTATATACACTTATCAAGCTTCCCAAATAGATGTTTTCACAAAATTTTCCTAAAATGCAACTACATGTCAAGATGCAACTAGCATATATACAACCTAATGTAAATGCTTCTATCAACTAGTATGCCATATAAACTAAATGCAAGCTCTTAACAACACATTGGTTTGTACCGCATCAACCAAAATAAAGCCACATTGTCATTAACATATAAAAGGAGGAAGGAGATTTGGATAGATCATATCATGCGGTCTTCTATTTCCTTCATGCCTCGAATGTGGCGTAGTTGATCCAATGTGATAAGAGTGACAAACAAACACAAATATATACAATATATACAATTCTAAACTACAAAGGAATGAACATGTTTTTGGATTTTTGAGAAATTTTTTAATTTTTATCATTTTTGATTTTTAAGTGTTAGAATTTCTCATCTCCACACTAGTTTGGGCATTGTCCTCAATGGCCAATACGATAGGAAATTATGCAATGCAATCTATATGAAAATGCATGATTTCTAAACTAGTATGCAAACTATATGACATATATACAACAAGTGATGCAATCTAATTTATCCTATATGATGCATGCTTTTGATTAGTCGGAGAGCCAATTTGAATTGTCTCGTATTCCTTGTGAGTGAACTTCCCCAAACCAAACAAAACACTATTTCCAGTGCTAAAAGGAGGGGGAGTTCATGCACAAGGGATGAATGCAATGCATGAATTCTAATTGTAATTTTGGATTTTGCAAATGGGAACAATATATTTATCATCACCTAGGTGTTGCTAAGGTGGAAAATAGTCCTTAATTTTTACAAGGACACCGGTAGAACAATTAATGATAAACTAAGTTAGAAAAGCATGTGAATTTTTGACATAAAAAAGTGAGAGGGAATTGAAGAGTTTCACCTAAGCCATGGTGGGTGCCTCTTGCCCGCTCCACCAAGCCAATGAACATCTTCACTAGTTGTCATCCTCTCCTCCGATATTGTCATCCCATTGTGCTCTTGGTTCATCGCTCTCATAGAAATCCATAAATTCATCACCATCGCTATTGACCTCCACCGTGTTGCCACCACTTGACCCCGTTCCTTCCCCGTCTCTATTGCCATGTGCTCCACCGTTCGCATTCTCCGAATTTGGGAAGAGAATTTCTATTTTAGCCCAAGAGGGGAGCATCCCCTCTTCGTTAATGTGCCCTAGATGAGCCATCTGGTGGAATTGAGGATAAAGAGCATAATAGTTGTCCACTCTATCGTCATATAGTTGGCGGTGTAAGGCTTGGAGTAGATCCGTTGCAAAATCATCTTGAGGAAAGGTGAATGGGTTAGGATGGTTGTAAGGCTGATATGGAAAGGGGTATGGTGGGATAACAATATTTTCTTGACTATTCACTCGAGGTTCATTTTGTTGTTGATGAGTGGGAGGTGGGGCTTGGTTTGCTTGTCTTGAATTAGTGGGTACAAGGTAGGATGGTACCTGATAAAGGGGACCCCGTCTAGGTGAGACCCTTGATAGACCTTCCATTGGAAGAGAAAGAGGGGTAATTCCCTTGGTGAGCCACTTGATTCTTCGTTCATAACCCTCTTAGGTAATCTAATGGTGATGTTGGAAGAGTTGCATTTCACCGATCTTAGTAGAACCGGAAGAGGTACATACGTGTTGTTGTCGTTGAAATTTGGGTTAAAGAACTTGGCAAGTCTAGTTACTAACCCACCATTGATAATATGAATCATTCCACTATCATCTCCATTTCGAAATTGCACCCACATTTCAAGGAGTATCAATGGGGCATTGAAATGATAACCACTCCTTACTTGTATCTTCAAGTAGGATTCCATGAAGGTGAGGTCAAGCTCATTTACGGTTTAGAGGCCGCGGCGCACAAGTAGAGTGCTTGCTATAAACCGATAAGTAAGCCGGATGATAGGATTTTGTATAAAAGAGGCCGAACAATCTTTGAATTTGCGCAAATCACGACCCGTCAATGCTCGCCAAAGCGGTGCTACACTATAGTTCCGGGGTTTTGAGGAACGAGTAGGAGATACATCAAGTCTGAATACATCCGCAAATTCTACAAGGGTCATCATTCTTGTTGTGTTCTCAAGTCGGAATTCAACATAAATTGTCTTGTTTAGGGTGGAGATTTATAAGAAACTTAGGAATTCAAGAACTAATGGTCGATACGTAAGCTCATGTATGTGGATAGTGTAGAAAGACCAAAAAGTTTGAAGAGTGCTTCGGTTTGGTGATATATCCCGAATTTCCTTAATGTCTTATGGCAAATAAATTTTGTTAGGAGAATATTCTTACCTAGGAGACGGTGTAAGACGATTATCTGAGCATTATTAACAAATTCGATGTTTGAGAACGCATTTAACCTTGAAAGATCGATGATTTCTTCGTTTTCCCTTCTCAATGTGTTGAGATGAGAGGTTGAAGAGCTCCCTATAACCCTTCTTCTTCTCTTTTCCTTTGGTAAGGATCCCCTTGTCTTCATCTTGAATGTAGATCAAAAGTTTTGCTTGTCTAAGATGGAAGATTAATCTTTGTATTGTAGATCCTTTTGAAACCCTAGGTTTTGGGTATTTTTATTTGAAGATGCAATTAAGTGTTTTGAGTGTTTTGGGAGAGAATTCTTTGTTTTATTGAGGAGGAAAGGACGAGGTGTCTTAATGTGTGTGGTGGAAAGAAGGGTTTGTTTTTGAAAATAGAAGAGTGGCACGAGAGGGAGACACGCGGACTCGGTGTCGGGATGGGCGGATCTCTCTTGGTAGAAAATTTATACGAGCAGGTAGAGACGCCCGGGTTGGAGTCGGCTCGCCCATCTTGGATCTTAAGATGCCCGTCCCATGAGTTAGGACGCCCAGATTTTGAGACAGCAAAAAAGTCATCATCTGAATGGTGGCTGGGACCTGGATCCTTTTGTGAGTCCGCACAGATGTTCTTCCAGGGAAAAAATTATTTGGCAAAGCGGTCAGGGACGCCCGGATTGGTACCAGTACGCTCGTCTTAACATCTGAGACGCTCGTCCCAGCAGTAGGACGCCCGGATTTTAGAACAGGATAGAATTCTTGATCCAGTTTCTTCTCAGCTCCCACGAGCCAAGCTTAGCCCGTGGGGATCCTCCTTTTTGCTCTTCTTTTTCCTTCTTTCACAAGGGTGCTTTCCCATACTTGAATCGCCATATCCTACACTCGTCAAACAAGATTAGTAGCACTCCCTCACTAACTCTCATGCTAAAATCATGTTATAAGGAAGTAAAGTGTAAATGCAATGAAGTTAAAATACAAGTAAGAAGGGTTAGTATATTTACAGGTGGTAGTTTAGGGAGGACTCCACCAAACTCTCTTTCATTTGATGGCTTTGTCATGGTGGGAGAGGCTCGAGGCGGATGACCTTAACTTCTCCTATGAATGCTCCTTCATAGTAGGGCTTTAATCTTTGACCGTTGACCTTGAATTTGTTTCCATCCTCCGACTTTATCTCAAAGTCTCCATACTTTCCCACTTCGGTGATCACAAAGGGACCCATCCATCTTGAATTTAACTTCCCGGGAAAAAGTCGATGTCGGGAGTTGAATAGAAGGACTTTGTCTCCTTTGTGTAAGGCCTTTTGCTTAATCCTCTTGTCATGAAGCAATTTGGTTCTTTCCTTGTAGATTTTTGCATTCTCGTAAGAGTGTAGTGGGAATTCCTCCAGCTCTTGAACTTGCAAGATCCTCTTCTCTCCACTTAGCTTAAGATCAAGGTTGAGAGCTTTGATTGCCCAAAAGGCTTTGTATTCCAACTCGATTGGCAAATGACATGCCTTTCCATACACTAGCTTATAAGGAGAGGATCCTATGGGAGTCTTATAGGCCGTCCTATAAGCCCAAAGAGTGTCATCAAGCTTCATGCTCCAATCCTTACGAGTCTTGTTAACAACCTTCTCAAGAATTTACTTGATAACCCTATTAGAAACTTCGACTTGACCATTTGTTTGAGGATGGTACCCCAAACTGGTTCTATGTTGAACACCATATTTTGTCAAAAGGGATGTGAGCTTCTTTTCATAGAAGTGTGTTCCTCCATCACTATTATTTGCTTTAGGGACTCCGAATCTTGGAAAGATCACTTTCTTGAAGAGCTTAGTAACCATCTTTGCATCATCAGTTGGAGTAGATATTGCTTCTACCCACTTTGACACATAGTCAACGGCTACTAGAATGTACTTGTTCCCTTGAGATGATACTGTGGACATGGGCCATGAGCCGGTCTGTGGATTTGGGCCACCTACCGATCTGCGGTCACGGGCCACCTGCACGCCAAGCCAATCTGTGGACATTCAGCGGTCTAGAAAGCCACGCTCGGCGGCGTAAATGCTTTTGACCGGATCATTTTAGATCGGTCGGTCTCGTCTCGGTAAAGGTCTCGAAATGATTAGAGATGTTCGGAGTTGCCACCAAGCATTTGTGGGATGCTTGGAACCCGTTCGAATCCACTTTATACCTCGGTCAAACGAAGCACAAAGCAGTGTTTGACATAGGTACTAAAGATAAGGACTCGTCCCCCTTTTATCATTCTATGCCTAAAATGACTCTCGTACGCCCTGGATAAGGCCATCCACTATCCAAAGGTTCTGAGTAAGAGGTGAGGGTACGTATTGGGAAGCCCTTTAATTGGACACCCAATCCCGCTCGGGTTAGCGGCCTCTACTGATCGATCGTGGTTTTTTAAGTGCAAGAGTTGATAAAACGGTGTAAATGCATGAATGCACATCCAAAAGTGTTAACCTAACATGTGAGCTTTCTAAGTCGGTTTTTTAATCCAAGTATCAAGCATAAGATGTCAAGTTGAATTTATGGTTGATTTGCATGTGATAACGGAAATTATACATCCATTTACAAAATTCGGGTTATGATGCTTAACACGATCCATTTATTGAAAAAGGGTGTCAAATGACAAAGTGTAAAAACGTAAGCTTGTCAATCTGATCCGTCATGTATTCGGATTAACCGTAATCGAGATCGTCCTAGACAAGTGCTAAAAACGAGGCAGAACAGTGCTAGGCAGCCCTGTTAAGGCGCGAACCTATTGGCGAGGTAAGGGGCTCTTCCCAGGTTTTGAAATATGAAAGCAGAGGGCCTCTTGGGGCGCGAGCCATGGGGCGAACCAAGTGGCGTCTCCTGGTTGTTAAAAAGGTTGTTTAAAATCGTTTTTGTGAATAAATGATTTGCAAGTATGATTTGCATGAGTCGGAATAATTACAATAATATTAGTAATATTCGTTGTCGGATTTGCATGTTTGAAAAGCATAGCAAAATGTGTAAAAGGAAAATATTTGATTTGAACTAATTATGTTAAGTTCGATTATTTATAATTAGTCAAGTTAATCATCGTACTCGGATTAAACCGACATGGTATAAAGAACCAAGGATGACTATGAATTATGACTAATATATTTACAAATATAAACAAATGAGAATAATGGTAAATAAAATAAAAGGGGGTTAAAATATCCATTAAAATGTAATTAACCAATAATATCATCGAGTCGCGGAATAAACCGTCATGGTATAAAGAACCAAGGATGATTTTTGTAATGGTCAAAACATGTTTATCATAAAAATGAATTAAAACATTTGAAATGGTAAAAACGATTACAAATAAAATAAAGAGGAAAGACGAGAACAAACACGGATGAGTCTGACCCGAGACCCACAAGAGGCGCGAGCTTCCTTACATAGCAAGGAGCTTCTGTCTCGGGCCAAAACTCGATTTTGGCTCGTCTAACCTAAATTTGAATCGTGTTATGCATTGTTCATGCTTATAAACTCATCAAAACAGTAAAGACATGAATTAAAGTGAGATATTTACACCCTCAAACTTACGTATTTTGATGTTTGCGTGGTAGATGACTTTAGAGACGGTTTTCTCGTTGTGACTACTCGCGATCAAAGAAGTTTAAAAAGAGTGCCTTAAAAAAGTATTTGGTTTTGAAAATATGTTAATTAAAACATGTTGATTAATGTTGAGTTGGACAAATGGGTCGGGCGAATGCACGGCGACGGTACCAAACAAAATGTGTAAGGCTTGTGTTTACGATTGGTAGGTCGTAAACACGTGTCGATTTTGTGACTTAGGAAGTCGGGTCTAGAAGTTTAAGGGAGAAGGAGGGGGCGGACTCTCGCGTGAAGATTATGGTGTGTAAAGGTGGGTAGTTATTGAGAAATGTGGGATGGTAGGTCGGTTTTGTTTGCTTAGAGGCTAAACAGACACCCCATTGAGGCGCGAGCTACCTCGTGATACAAATGGGTGTATTGTGCCTTTCAATTTGGACGTGGCCAATTCTCCATCCATTATTGATTTTTGGCAATCAAATAGAATGTCGTGTAACAATATGGGCATCTAATAACATGATTTTTGTGTTACTTGAGGTAGGTGTTTTGTGTGCTTGACTTGGGTTTGACCCGTGTGAGTCGGGATTTGAATTTTAAGTCGGTTTTTGACTCGGTGTCGGTTTTGACTCTAATTAGGGTCATTTAAATGGAAATGAAAAGATAAAGACATTCATGGCATTATTTTTGACATTCAGGATTTGGGTTGACTCGGGTTGACTCAGGTTGACTCGAGTTGCGGGTTTCTGGGTCGGTTTTGGGTCCGAAAACGGTTTTTAACTCTAAATAGTGTTATTTTAATGCAAATGAAGTTAGAAAACTTTTTATGAAATCATTTTTCATATCCGAGTAATGCCTTAAACCGTCTCATATATAGCCAATCCACGCACGCATATCAAAAACACGTTAAAGTTCGATCATCATCGCGTGATTTTTGGAAGGTGCAGATACTGGGTATCTAAAGAGCCCCCACTTTGACTGAGTCTTGGACAGGGCGAAAGTCAAAGTATGATCTCCAGGTCAATCGAAGATTACAACTTGAAGACCATTGCGATGTCGAGGTGACTCAAAAAGGGTTTGAGTCAAGGACCTGCCGCCGGGAAGGGCGACGTCGAGGCGACTCGGGGATTCGAGTCAAGGACCTGCCGTCGGGAACATTTTAGAGTCTGTTGACTTCCGCTGAGGGTCGTTTAATGTCCAGTAGACTACGTATAATGGCTCGCCAGCCATAAGAAAAAGTTATAACAGAGGCATCTTCGGGATATGTCCTTGAATCTTTTGCGCGCAAAGGCTTGCCAACCGGTGTTGAAGGTGGTGCGTTTTGAGGCTCGCCGGCCATAGGAAGGAGTCATACCTGAGGCATCTTCGGGATATGTCCTTGAATATTTTGCGCGCAAAGGCTCGCCAGCCGGTGTTGAAGGCGGTGCGTTTTGAGGCTCGCCAGCCTTAGGAAGGAGTCATACCTAAGACATCTTCGGGATATGTCCTGGAGTCGTATCTTGTTTGCGGACAAAGGCTCGCCAGCCATATGCGTTGTAAGGCTCGCTAGCCATCTATGGTCGAATGATCGACTGTGGAAAATAGCATGTGTGACATCCATTTAAAAAATTGGCACTTGATGGGGAGTTAGAAACTTCTCAGGACTCACCGGGGATATGAGTTGTTGCTCGCTGGGAGGTAGTGTAAGCCATGTAATCGGCGGGGTTAAAGCTCTTGGACTTGATGGGTCGCCGTTTGTTGGGAAGAACCCAGTACCCAGTTGGAGTGAGTTTGTCTTCTCAAGATTACCTGCATGGTTAGTGACCACACAAATCTGCAGTCGCATAGGCAAGTACGTGACTTGCAAGCATATAAGCACGTACGCACATAAGCATGTGAACAATTAGCATAAAAGCAACTAGCATGTAAGCATCTAAGCACGTAAGCACATAAGCATGTCAGCAGTTAGCATATAAGCAACTAGCATGTAATATCTCACGCGAAGGGAGATAAAAGTTTTGAATGTTGTGAAGCTTAAAGGCGAGTCTTGTTACTTGTAGATCTGTGATTTAATAGATTGGAGACACGTGGCTATTGGGACAATGACTCACACAGACGCAAACTGACAGACTGACAAATGGGCAGTCGTGAACGTGATGCCAACTCAGTATCGACACGACACATGGGTGACTCTGACAGTCTTTGAACATGTAAGTGCAACTCCTAGCCAAGAAAGGGTGACAACGCGTATCAAATCCCTGTAGTAGAAGGTCCGCTCGGCTGGGGAACATGAATTGATTATCTTCTCCAGACATCTTTGCCCTTGTTTGCTTGTTTGAGATCCCTTCTCAAGGTATGATGATTCGGAGAGCGGAACCAAGACCTTGTCATCGTCCGAACCGAGCACTAGGCTAAAGGTGGTTTTATTTTGGACTATAGTTAAGACTCAAAAGATGTTTGAGAATAAAGGACGGGTGGCGTCTTGAAAGAGAAGCCCCCAGAGTGAGAAGATTAGAATTTGGCGAAAGGAGGAATGGGCGACGTCTTAAGGAAGAAGCCCCCAGTAAAGAGGTATAGGATTAATTTTTGCAGCTGGGTGGGCTGATTTTGAGGATTGATGTGGATGGTTAAGATTGAAATGGGTGTGTAGTTGTGTCCTTGTCGGGGGACTGCCTACGTATTCGCGTGTTTGCAAAATCAAACCAGATCATAGTTCTGAGCTGGTTATTGAGGATTGAAAATTGGAAATGTTGTGAAAGGAGTATGCGGTTGTGCCCTTGTAATAGGACTGCCTACGTATTCGTTTGTTTGCGAAATCAAAACAGATCGTAGTTCTGAGCTGTGTGTGCAATGGGTTGCAAATTGAAGGTGTGAAAATTGAATGTGTGTGGGGGTGTGGTTGTGCCCTCGTAATAGGTCTGCCTATGTATTCGCGTGTGTGCGAAATCAAACCAGATCGTAGTTCTGAGTGTCTGCCTAAGCGAGTTGTTAGGACCTTAAAATGATTTTGAGGTGGATGGTTGTGTCGTTGTTGGGGGACTGCCTACGTATTCACGTGAAGTGAAATCAAACGAGATCGTAGTTCTGAATGTGTGTGTGCCTAAGCGAGATGTTAGGACCTTAAAGTTTGAGGGTCACGACGGTAAACTCCGTTTGGTGACTCGAGAAAATGATTTGAGATAATTCCCCTCGATCATGAATCGAAGAGGTGTAATTTGTAAAGATGTTCCTTATCATGTGAACACACTAAAAAGTGGACCCCAAGGGTGGATTGGGTATGTCCCGTTCTCGGTAGCAAAGCATTCGAGGACTCCGTATATGGGTCAGGGTTAAAATGGCTTCGGCATTATGGAATGTGGAGCTCGGTAATAATAGGTTTGTTTGACAAATAAAAATCTGGAGTTTGTATTTTGTGGTGTTTAGGCCGATGGGTTACGGCTTGTAATGTGGTGCGGAATGGGGTCTCAGGCTTGATGTGGCCTGAGCACGAAATGGTTGGTAAACAAATGTGGGATCAGGATCCCATGCCTGGACCTTAAAGGTTAAGGTGTGATATTACGAGCTTGAGGGGAATCCTCAAAAGTATAGATATGTCTCCCTGTAGCAGTCTCTAGAAGGACTTAGGGGTGGAGCAGTGTTGGTTATGACCTTGAGGGGAATCCCCAAGATCCTAGATAGGTTTCCCTGTAGCAGTCTCTGGAAGGACTTAGGGGTGAAGAAAGGTTGAGTTTGTTGTTAGTTGACGAGTCTTGAGCTATCATTTCAGCTCTTTGACATCAGGTTTTGGTATTTTTGTGTTTTGCACTTGTTGATCCCGGAGGTTGGAGGGAAGAAACGTTGGTCATGGGCTTTGGACTTGTTTGTCCTGGACTTGGTGTTTTGGACTGACTTGTTTGGTGTTTTGGACTTGTCAATCCGGGATTTGGTGTGTTGGACTCGTTGGTCCTGGGCTTTGGGCTCGTTGGTCCTGGACTTGGTGTTTTGGACTTACTGGTTTGAGATTTTGTGTGTTGGATGTTTTCTTTGGATTTTGGCCTTTTTGAGAAAAGGGTTTCAATCTTATTTTGTTTTGATTTTGGCTTGTGGAATGGGTATTGGCTTGGGCTTTTAATTTTGGCCCTTTGCTTTGACCTTGGGGAATGGGTATTGGCTTGGGCCTTTGATTTTGGCCTTTTGCTTTGACTTTGGGTTAATGGCTATTGGCTTGGGCCTTTGATTTTGGCCTTTCGCTTTGGCTTCGGGTGAATGGCTATTGGCTTGGGCCTTTGATTTTGGCCTTTCGCTTTGGCTTTGGGTGAATGGATATTGGCTTGGGCCTTTGATTTTAGCCTTTCGCTTTGGCTTTGGGTGAATGGATATTGGCTTAGGCCTTTGATTTTGGCCTTTCGCTTTGGCTTTGGGTGAATGGATATTGGCTTGGGCTTTTGATTTTGGCCTTTCGCTTTGGCTTTGGGTGAATGGATATGTCTTGGGCCTTTGATTTTGGCCTTTCGCTTTGGCTTTGGGTGAATGGGTATTGGCTTGGTTTTTTCTTTGGATATATTGTTTTTTGCCGTCCTTCGTTCGAGGAAGGTATAGGTTTAGACGGGGATGTGTCTGTTGGTGAGAGGTTGATATTTGGTGATGGGATGTTTTTGTGGGGAATGGGCGTGCCTTCCGTTATTGATCATGAACAAGGAGATGTTCTGGTTTGTTGTCCAGGTTCATCGTAGAATCCCTTCGATAAAAGCTCGTTCTAAATTGGGTGCTAATGAAAGGTCTCTATTGCTAGACATGGAATAGGTAAAGAAAATGGACACGGAGTTTCGAGTCCTCTGCTTACTCGGTACGGAACGTCACTCGAGTGTACTCACATTGAATTGGAACATATTGTTCATTTTAAATCATTTCTCAAATCAATTCTCGTTGTCAACGGGAAATGGTGATGGAAGAGAATATATGATAGATAGAAATCGTGCTTTTATTTTAGATAAATAAGACGTTGACACAGACTCGATGAATACATGTGAATCATGGGGACAGCCCCCAGTTATCACTTAGGAATAAAAGGATAGACATTAGGATAGATATGAGAAAGCTTAAGACTTGGACTCGGACTCAGACTCAATCGTAGATACGGACTTCTAATCATCACTTTTCTCCTTGAAGGTCTCCTTCGCAGCATCCGACAGCTTGAATGTCTGGTCTTGAGCATTGACCCACTTGAGCACTTCACTCTCGTTGTTTGGGACGATATGAGGACAATAGTCCATGAGGCTTTTATCTCCTTGCAGAAAGAGATGTTCATTAGGGTTGTCTTCATCACTTGGTTGGCATAGGGATGAAGCTATCAGCACATGATTGTCGATCATATTTTGAATAACATGTTTGAGTTTGAAGCACGTTTCAGTGTCATGACCATTCCCTTGATGATATTGGCAAAAGGCACTGCCGTCCCAGAAACGGAATTTCCTGCTCTCAGACGGGTCCGGAGTGGGCCCGATTGGTTGTAGCTTCCCTTAAGTCATGAGCTTTTGAAGAGTTGCGGCATAGGTTGTGTTGAGTTTAGTGAATGTCCTTTGAGAACGCTTAACCTTGCTGTTTGATTTGAGACATTCAGGAGGATTGTCTTGACTGAGAGGTGCAATTATGATTCTGCCAGCTTTAATCATATCTTGAATGGCATGCTTAAGTTTGAAGCAGGTTTCGATGTCATGGCCCTTGCCTTGGTGGTATTGGCAATAGGCATTAGGGTTCTAGAAACGGGATTTCTTAGCCTCAGATGGATCCGGAGTTGGTCCAATGGGTTGGAGCATTCCTTCTGAAGCAAGTATCTCCAGAGCGGTGCCATATGTTATTCCCAGATCCGTGAATACCTTTTGATGTTTTCCCATGGTTCCAACAATGGTGTTTTTGGGGATGTTTTGGTGAGTTTTGTTTTTGTTTTTTGTCAATCCTGGGCAGAAGCAGGATTGGGTTGTTGTCGGTGGGAAGTTTTTGGGATGTTGCTTGATATTTTGAAAGGGATTTTGGTGAGGTGATTTCATTATCTTTGTCTGTGGGTTCATGGATGTGGGAACCATCAGATGACTCCTCATTTTCAACAGCTGTTGGTTGGTGAATGGAGGTTTGGTGTTATCTTTGGTGGTTGGGTTCATTTTCTGTACTACCAAACCTCTTCTCCAAATTAGCTACCCGAGTGTTCAAATCATCGATAGCCACTTGCAACTTTGAGAATATGTTGTTGATGGAGACATAGAGCATCATTATACCGCTTTGTATGCCATCCTCATCAATTGCATGAATTTCCTCATCGTCAGGAGAGATGAGATGAGAGCAGTCTAGGGAAGATTCCTGACTGCGCCCAATAGGATTTTCTGGAGGGTTATTTTTGTGGTTTGTTGAAGGAGGTAATGGTAACTCACCCTTTTCGATCATATCAACGATGGCATCCTTTAGGGGGAGACACATTTCAGTATCGTGTCCGCGGCCTTGGTGATATTCACAAAACAGTTTTCCGTCCCATCTATGTCCTCGCTTGTGTGGTGAAGGGTCTGGAGTTGGACCAATTGGTTGGAGTTTTCCTTGGGAGATTAGCCTTTCTAAGGCTATGGCATAAGGCATACCCAGATCAGGGAAGGACCTATGAGGTCGCCTGGTTTTGTCATTGACAATTAGCCGGCTTTCAAGGAGCTTAACCCTCTGCTCAATATCGGAACTTGTAAAATTCCCGGTTATCATTTTGTCCTCAACTTGGGAGAGACGAGTGCTCAAGTTTTCTACGGTAGCTAGGAGTCGAAGGACCACGTTGTTGGTTTCAGCCGAAGTCATGGCAGATGCCAGATTGATCGGCTTCTTGAGTTTCTTGTCGACGATTGATGGCACCCAAGGGATTCCTATTTGACATAACGATAGGCGTTATAACTTGTCTTGGTAAGAGATTGCACAAACAAAGGCAAGTGCGACACATATGTACAAAAGGCAGTTTTGTCGTGAAGACGCGACAGTGTGACTAGGTTATGAGTTCATTAAAGGTCATGAATGACCTCTTGTGTTTGAGCTCTTGGTGCATGACATTGAACTTAGACTCAAGTGTCGACTTTGGCATAGTGATGCCTAGACAGACGACTTCTGACTCAGTTTAGATGTGCGTTACTGGCGTGACGCCGTTGGACAAGACATGTACACAAACTTGACCTTTGACCCGTAATTTAGGGGAAAGATGGGTTTAATACCCGAGAGGTTTTGACTCTCCTAACGCCATAATTGTAGATGTCTCGACAATTAGGCGACATGACCTAGACCAGAAGATAGGTACTAACTTCTGTAAAGACTCGACGTTATCTAGACGACTTGACTTGAAATCAACTCGAGGCTGAATCAGAAAGGTGGACTAAAATTTTCGAAAATAGAAATTTTCAAAAAGGTTCATTTGTCGTTTTATGGACGGCTTCCGAAGAGTATGGATCTCCGAAAGTCGATCAGTTGAAGAGTTGTCTTAAGTTTGTTTTTTTAAAAGACGGTTTGAGTTTGAGTTTGCAGCGGCTCTGAAAACAATGTGTTGTTTCCGAAGACGGTTTTTGAAATTCCGAATCACGGATCGGAAAATTGAGAATTGAAAAATTTGGAATCGTCATCACAATGGCCATGAAAACGGTTAAATTTGTTTTCAAAGGATTTGAAATTGAATTAAAAGTTTGAAAACGGTTAAATTTGTTTTCAAACAATTTGGAATCGGATTGAAATTTGAAAACGGTTAAATTTGTTTTCAAAGATTTGATTTTGAATTTGAAATTAGAAAACGGTTAGATTTGTATTCAAACATTTGAAATTGGATTTGAAATTTGAAAACGGTTAAATTTGTTTTCAAAGATTTGATTTTGAATTGAAATTTGAAAACGGTTAAATTGGTTTTCAAATGACTTGACTTTGAATTTGAAATTTGAAAACGGTTAAATTTGCTTTCAAAGATTTGATTTTGAATTTGAAATTTGAAAACGGCTTAATTTGTTTTCAAAGATTTGACTTTGAATTGAAATTTGAAAACGTTTAAATTTGCTTTCAAAGATTTGATTTTGAATTTGAAATTTGAAAACGGTTAAATTTGCTTTCAAAGATTTGATTTTGAATTTGAAATTTGAAAACGGTTAAATTTGCTTTCAAAGATTTGAATTTGAATTTGAAATTTGAAAACGGTTAAATTTGCTTTCAAAGATTTGATTTTGAATTTGAAATTTGAAAACGGTTAAATTTATTTTTAAAGATTTGATTTTGAATTGAAATTTGAAAACGGTTAAATTGGTTTTCAATTGATTTGAAATTACGAGGATTGAATTCGTCAATACGACGGGTTAGAAAACCGTTTTAACCTTTGAAAGATGGTATGCAAATCGAAAAGTTTGAGAATTGAAATCGTCATTATGACGGCTTAGAAAAGCCAAATTTGATTTCGAAAACGAGATTCGAAATTTTGAAAGTTGCACTTGTTGAAATCGTCATTACGACAGTTTGAAAAACATTTTTGTTCGAAAACTGATTTCGAATTTTGAAAATTCGAGGGTAGTATTCGTCATTAAGACGGCATATAAGGGCTGTTTGAGAATGCAACGGTCGGTGAGGGACCGAGGTTTGAAACGGCCATTATGACGACGTAAAAGGGTATTTTAAAATGGTTTGTGAAAACCGAGATTTGAAATCGTCATTACGACGGCATGAAAAGGTGCATTTGAAATTGGCTATAAAAACTGGGTTTTGAAATGGCCATCATAACGGCATAAAAAGTTGTGCAACGGTCGGAAAAAGACCGAGGTTTGAAACAGTTGTGGAAAACTGGCTTTGAAAATCGTCATTA